>NC_052173.1:1205858-1505858 GCF_902713615.1 Scyliorhinus canicula | reverse complement strand
AGTAACTTCATTGCAGTGCTAATGTAAGCTGAATTGTGACATTAATAAAGATTATTATTATCGAAAGGACAGGCAGATCAGCAAAGGAAAATTAATAAAGGTTGCCTTTATTAGTAAGAAATGAAATTGATATCAAGAAGCGATATAAGGTCGGAAGGTGTGGAATCTGTGTAGGTAGAGCTGAGGAATCGCAAAGGAAATAAAATCCTGATGGAAGATTGGATGGCACAGTGGTTAGCACTGCTGCCTCACAGCGCCAGGGACCCAGGTTCAATTCTGGGCTTGTGTGACTCTCTGTATGGAGTTTGCACGTTCTCCCCGTGTGTGCGTGGGTTTCCTCCGGGTGCTCCGGTTTCCTCCCACAGTCCAAAGATGTGCAGATTAGTTAGATTGCCCATGATAAAATTGTCCCTTAGTGTCCAGAGATCACAGGTTAAGTAGGGCTACGGGGATTGCTCTTTCAGACGTTCGGTGCAGACTCGATGGGCTGAATGGCCTCCTCCTGTGCTGTAGGGATTCTATGATATGTACAGCCCCCCCTGCCAGTAGTCAGGATTTGGGGCAGAAAATACATCAGGAGATAGAAAATGTATATAAGAACAGCAATATTACAATAATCATGGAGGATTTCAATATGCGTCTGGACTGGGAAAATTAGGTTGGTAGAGGATCCCAAGAAAAGGACTTTGTGGAATGTCTATGAGATGGTATTTTAGGGCAGCTTGTGGTAGAGCCTACGAGGGAACAGGCAATTCTGGATTTGGTGATGTGTAATGAGGCAGACCTTATTAGGGAACTTAAGGTTAAGGAACCTTAGGGGGCAGTGACCATAATATTACCCTGCAGTTTGAGGGGAAGAAGTTGGAATCCGATGTAACGGTATTACAATTGAATAAAGGCAACTACAAAGACGTGAGGGAGGAGCTGGCCAGAGTTGATTGGAAGGGGAGCCTAGCAGGGAAGACAGTGGAATGGCAGGAGACTTTGGGGGTTGTTCGGGAGGCACAACAGAAATTCAACCCAAGGAGGAGGAACCCTACTAGGGGAGGACAAGGCAACCATGGCTAACGAGGAAAGTCGAGAACAGCATTGAAGCAAAAGAAAAAGCATGCAAAGTGGCGAGTATTAGTGGGAAGCCAGAGGATTGGGACGCCTTTAAAAGCAAGCAAAGGACAACTAAAAAAGCAATAAGGGGGAAGAGGATGAAATATGAGTGTAAGTTAGCTCGTAATATAAAAGAAGATGGGAAGAGATTTTTTCGATATATAAAAGGTAAGAGAGGGGTAAGAATGGACATTGGGCCACAGGAAAATGAGGCTGGAGAAGTAGTAATGAGGAACAAAGAAATGGAGGAAATCAGTCTTCATGGTGGAAGACACCAATGGCATTCAGAACTTCAAAAGAGTCAGGGGGCAGAGGTGAGTGTAGTGGCCATGAATAAGGAAAAGGCTCTGGGGAAACTAAAAGGCCTGAATGTGGATAAATCACCCAGACCGGATGAACTACACCCCCAGGGTTCTGAAGGAGATAGCTGAGGAGATTGTGGAGGCATTGGTGGTCTTTCAAGAATCACTGGAGTCAGGGACGGTCCCAGAGGACTGGATAATGGCTAATTTAACACCCCGTTTAAGAAGGGAGGGAGGCAGAAGACGGGAAATTATAGGCCGGTTAGCCTGACTTTGGTCATTGGTAAGATTTTAGAATCCGTTATTAAAGATGAGATTGCGGAGTACTTGGAAGTGCATGGTAAAATAGGACTGAGTTAGCACGGCTTCGTCAAGGGGAGATGATGTCTGACAAATCAGTTAGAGTTCTTTTGAGGAGGTAACAAGGAAGTTGGACAAAGGAGAGCCAATGGACATGATCTATTTGGATTTCCAGAAGCATTGGACAAGGTGCCGTGCAGAAGGCTGTTAAATAAGAAAATAACCCATGGTGTTAAGGGGAAGATCCTGGCATGGATAGAGGATTGGCTAACTGACAGATGGCAGAGAGTGGGGATAAAGGAGTCGTCTTCAGGATGGCAGCTGGTGACTAATGGTGTTCCTCAGGGGTCAGTGTTGGGACAACTATTCACTATAACATTAACAATCTGGAAGACGGAACCAAGGGCATTGTTGCTAAGTTTGCGAATGACACAAAGGTATGTAGAGGGACAGGTAGTGGGGAGACTCCAGAAGGACTTGGACAGGCTAGGAGAGTAGGCAAAGAATTGGCAAATGAAATGAAAATCACTTATTGTCACAAGTAGGCTTCAAATGAAGTTACTGTGATAAGCCCCTCGTCACCACATTCCGGCACATGTTTGGGGAGGCTGTTACGGGAATCGAACCGTGCTGCTGGCCTGCCTTGGTCTGCTTTCAAAGCCAGCGATTTAGCCTTGTGCTAAACCAGCCGGAATACAATGTCAAAACGTGTGAAGTTATGCGCTTTGGTTCGAAGAATACAGGCATAGGCTATTTTCTAAATGGGAAAAGCCTTCGGAAACCTGAAACACAAAGGGACTTGGGAGTTCTAGTTCAGGATTCTTTTACAGTTAGCATATGCAGGTTCAGTCAGCAGTTAGAAAGGCAAATGCAATGTTAGCATTCATGTCAAGAGGGCTAGAATACAAGACTAGGGATGTACTTCTGAGGCTGTATAAGTCTCTGGTCAGACCCCATTTGGAGTATTGTGAGCAGTTTTGGGCCCCGTATCTAAGGAAGGATGTGCTGGCCTTGGAAACGGTCCAGAGGAGGTTCACAAGAATGATCCCTAGAATGAAGAGTTTGTCACATGAGGAACGGTTGAGGACTCTGGGCCTGTACTCGTTGGAGTTCAGAAGGATGAGGGGGGATCTTATCGAACTTACAGGATACTGCGAGGCCTGGATAGAGTGGACGTGGAGAGGATGTTTCCACTTGTAGGAAAAACTAGAAGCAGAGGACACCACCTCAGAGTGAACTTAAAACAGAGATGAGGAGGAATTTCTTCAGCCAGAGGGTGGTGAATCTGTGGAAATCTTTGCCGCAGAAGGCTGTGGAAGCCAAATCACTGAGTGTCTTTAAGACAGTGAACGATAGGTTCTTGATTAATCAGGGGTTATGGGGAGAAGGCAGGAGAATGGGGATGAGAAAATATCAGCCATGATTGAATGGCGATGCAGACTCGATGGGCCAAGTGGCCTAATTCTGCTCCTATGTCTTATGGTCTTGCATTGCCTGAGCTCTCAGCAGCCATTTTAAAATTTATTTCCGGGACGTTTTGAATTTGAACTGTTAATTACATTTGGAAGACATGCCGGGCTGCAGAAAAAATACTTTGTAGGCCGGATCTTGGGCAAGCCTGTAATATTGTATTGAAAACATAACCACAGGGCAGTATGGTGGCTCGTTAGTTAGCATTGCTGCCTCACGGCGCTGAGGTCCCAGGTTCAATCCCGACTCTGGGTCACTGTCCGTGTGGAGTTTGCACATTCTCCCCTTGTCTCCCCGGGTTTCGCCCCCACAACCCAAAGATGTGCAGGGTAGGTGGATTGGCCACGCTAAATTGACCCTTAATTGGGAAAAAAAAAGAATTGGGTACTCTACGTTTATATATTTTTGTAAAATCACAGTTCTTGTGAATAGCTCCCCATGTGAGGAATTGCAAATGTAAATTCCGACCCTATTGCTTAATTCGTTTTTAATCCCTATTTATTTAATATTATGTCAAACAACAAGTCCTGGCTTATTTTTAATTAACTTCTGGAAGTTGAAACTTGATTCAAAATGTAGATGATACACAAGTGAGATCACTTGATGTCAGTTTGATTGGTTTTTTTTTTCTGGTTTACTCTGCAATAGATTTCCTGAATAATTGCATTTTTCCCTTGTGTGTACATCAGGAAAACCATTATCGTGCAATAGCCTTGTTGGTCCGAAATTGCATTTACTTAGTTTTACAAGATTGATCTGAACTTTTGAAATGTCCCTACCGCATGTTTCTATCAAATGCAATCTTGCTTCAGTGGTAGTGATCTCACTTCCAAGCACTCCAACCCCATTCTCGTACGTGAGCACATAATCTAGATGGATGTTTGAATGAAGTACTGAGAATGCTACTATCTCTGAGGTAGTGTACTTCAGATGACCATCTGTCAGTTCAAGTGAATGTTAAGAGTCTATGGCTCGTTTTGAAGAGTAGCAAGTGTTTTCCCGACAACTAAGACCATTTAACTATTAATTGTTTTCATTGCTGTTTGTGGGACCTTGCTGTGCGCAAAATGGCTGCTGCATTTGTCTATATGGCAACTTTGACTATTCTTCAAAGAACTTAATTATCTGCAAAGCACTTCTGAATTTCTGAAAAACATGGCAAAGCACTGTACTTCCTGAAATGAATAACTGTCATTTTTGATTTTGATAAATTGTGCTTTTTATTCATTCATGGGATGTGGGCATTGCTGTCTAGGCCAGCATTTATTGCCCAGCCCTACTTGCCCTTCAAAAGGTGATGGAGGGCTGCCTTCTTGAACCACAAGTCTGTGATGAAGGTGCGCTCAGCGCTGGTGGAGTACAGAATTTTTCACCAGTGAAGATGAAGGAACAGCGATATATTTCCAAGTCAGATGGTGTGGGATTTGCAGGTGGTGGTGTTCCCATATATCTGCTGCCCTTGTCCTTCTCGCTGGAGATTGTGGGTTTGGAACCCAGCATAAATGTTGTCGACTTCTTGCTGCATGCGGGCATCAACTGCTTTGTTGTCTGAAGAGTTGTGAATGGAACTGCAATCATTAGGAAACATCCCCCTTTCAACCTTATAATGGAGGGGAGGTTGTAGCTGAAGTTGGTCTGGGATACTAGCCTGAGGAATTATTGTAGTGGTGACATGATTGCCTTGAACAATCGCAACCAGAATGGTTCCAGTTCAGTTATATGGATAGTTTGGAGAAGTGTGGGCGGTTATATACACGAGTACCTCACCAGGTACTCTCTCTCTCTCTCTCTCTCTCTCGTCGGTCGGTTCCAGACTGGCTGGCCTTTTATACAAGTACAGGTAAGCTACCTCACCCCTAGCGGGGAGCTCTCGTACTCCAGGAGCGCAGGGGAAACAATCTTCCCCACACAGGGGGCTGGATTCTCCGATTTTCAGGCTATGTCCTGATGCCGGCGTGGGAAAGGTGGCGTTTTACGACTGAAAATTTGGCGCAAAACGGCCGCCATTCGGCTAGGGGCTAGCATGTCAGCACCGTAGGGCACCCGGCTCTAGTTGCCGATACGGGCAGAGAATTGCCGGGTCCGTGGCCACGCATGCGCACGGCGGTGGCTGCGCACGGACCCAGCCCATAAAATAGTGCCCCGCCTCCCCTTTGGCCGGCTCACGACTCCAGGACTACTGTCCAACAGGGCCTCCTGCCAAAGTGCCCTCCTGCCCGCGGATCGGCCCTCCCCCGACATTGGCAGCGCTGGACTGAGTCTGCAGCCACCACGCCAAGTTCCCGACGTCAGGGGCAGGCCTCAGGCAATGTCCTGAGGCCGTCGATGCAGCATGTGCTATACTCCTAGAGTACGCTGCTTTGGAGGGGGCGGAGCATCGCTGTCCCCGATTTCAGCGCAAACTTTGATTCTCCGGCCGATCGCCAAACGCGATTTCGGCATCGCCGACTGGAGAATCCAGCCCCATATGTCCCGTGTTGATTATTACAGTATTCAAAATCATGGTGGGGGTGGGTCTGGACAGAGTAGATAGAGAGATCTCCGTGATTCCCATTGATCTCAATTTGTTAGGGCTCCATATTGCTACTATCACCTCACCCCTGAAATTCAGCTCTTTAATCTGGAGCCAATTGGTCCTATTTGAGCAAACTGTGCATCAGTGAGTCGTTGTTGGTAAGTGCCACTTGACAGTATTGTTGATGACTTTGCTGATGATTGAGAGTATTCGAATGGGGCGTTAATTGACCGAATTGGATTTGTTCTACTTCCTGCGGCAGGCGTGGTTGGATGCTAGTGTACTGGAACAGCTTGGATAGAGGTGCAGCTACTTCAACACCACAGCCAGGATGTTGCTGAGACCCATAGCCTTTGCTGTATCCAGTGATTTTGTCAATTTCCTGATATCACATGGACTAAATTGAACTGGCTGAAGACTGGGATTTGTGATGTTGATCTCTGGAGGAGGCAGAGATGCATCATCCACTTGATACTTCTGGCTGAAAATGGTTTCAAATGCTTCAATCTTGTCTTTTTGCATTTTTGTGCTGCTTCCCCCAACCCCGATCATTGAAGATGAGGATGTTTGTGGAGCCGCCGCCTCCATGCTTTGGACCTCCGTTCTGCTAATCTTAACACACAGTTTTCTTCGAATGTCGCCATTTTCAATCTGTTTCAGCAACTGCGATAAAACTTTCAAACAAATTATCATTAAAAAAACTTTGAATTATGCTTTCAAATACCATTTCCAGTTTGCTCGTAACTTTTTAAAGTTACACACCCTGTATAGGCCGGGTAAGTGAATATAAATTTCCCAGTTGACATGGCGGGATTTGAACTCCTAGTATACAAGCAAAATACATGACATCGAACATTAGTGGGGGTTGGGAGGAGGGGGACTCTGTGTTAATGGTGACTATGGGTGATTCCTGATTCATTTGTTTATGTTCACATGCGGGCTAATGTTTGGGGGTTTGGTGGGAGGATGGGATCATTGTTATTGATATGGGGATTGACATTACATTCGTTACTGATTGTTGTTTATTGTTAGGTGTAAATTTGGGAGAAAATGTGAAAAAGGAGAATAAAAATATTTTTTTTAGAAAATATAAGCAAAATACTACACATTCTGGAAATCTGAGATAAAGACAGAAAATGCTGGAATCACTCCAAAGGTGGGGTAGCAACTGTGTAGAGAAACAGTGTTGACATTAATTTCAGGTCGATTACCTTTCATCAGAACTTTAAAGGGTCATCAACCTGAAAATGTAACCTCCACAGTTGCTGTCTGACCTGTTGAGTATTTATTACTGGGTATTCGTCCAGGCCTGATTCCTGGTTCAGTGATATAATGCAAGAAATCCGTGCTGAGGAAATTAATATTTTTCCACTTTTTCTAAATCAGCTACTCCATTTATAGTGCAGAACAGGTGTGATAGAGGTATAGAGAAATACAGCACAGAACAGGCCCTTCGGCCCACGATGTTGCGCCGAACCTTTGTCCTAGGTTAATCATAGAATTTTGGACAATTTGTCATGGCCAATCCACCCAACCTGCACATCTTTGGACTGTGGGAGGAAACCGGAGTACCCGGAGGAAACCCACGCAGACACGGGGAGGATGTGCAGACTCCACACAGACAGTGACCCAAGTCGAAATCGAACTTGGGACCCTGGAGCTGTGAAGCAATTGTGCTATCCACAATGCTACCGTGCTGCCCTTAAGAAGTTAACCTACACTCCCTTATTCTACCCTAATCCAAGTACCCATCCAATAGCCGCTTGAAGGTCCATAAATTTTCCGACTCAACTACTACCACAGGCAGTGCATTCCATGCCCCCACTACTCTCTGGGTAAAGAACCTACCTCTGACATCCCCTCTATATCTTCCACCATTTATCTTAAATTTATGTCCCCTTGTAATGGTGTGTTCCACCCGGGGAAAAAGTCTCTGACTGTCTACTCTATCTATTCCCCTGATCATCTTATAAACCTCTATCAAGTCGCCCCTCATCCTTCTCCGTTCTAATGAGAAAGGGCCTAGCACCCTCAACCTTTCCTCGTATGACCTACTCTCCATTCCATCGTCTCTGCTTCAATCTCCGAATCCCAATCTTGGATAACTATTTCCTCTGTAGCGATGCAGCATCTGTTCTCAAGAGAGCCGTTGTTATGGCTTGTGAATGAGGATTTTGTGTGCACCTTTCGCTGTGGAGACATACAATCGAGGAATTGGGCAGAGTGCCCAAATTGATTTCACATAGAATAGGGGGAAAGGGGTGTGTGTTTTTATTTCTAGTTCCTTGTCTTTTTAGATGTTAAGAAATATTGTGCTTCCATTTTGTGCTCAATATCCAGGATACTTTCCACTATATAATATTCAAGTGTTTTTTATTTCATTTTTGGAAGAGAGCATTTTGTGGAGTAAGGTTACAGGAAAAGGGCTGGTATATTCAATTAAACATTAATTGGAGTTCAGAAATGTGAGATTTCATTTTAGTACCTTAAACGTCTGCAATGTATTGGCCTTGAAGTTAAGCTTTGGGATGCCTAACAACCCCATTAATTTAAAATGAACCTGTGCTGCTAAAATAACCAAAAATCAAATTTCAGGTGAATGCGCAAAGAATTTTGTGCTATTATCCCATGGCGTTATTTCAGGGCCATATACAGAGGATGATTGTCTTATATTGTTCAGAATTAATACATTGTCCATAATGTTTTGATATTTACATTTACTGAGACAAAATGATCCCAAATGTATTTGATAGATACACAATGCACTATTTGTCATAAATTGCACAGCTGTCTACAAATCCAAATTGCCAGTTCCAGAACTCGGAATCATGATTATTGTATAATTTAAAAAGCTAAGCTACCATATACCTGGACTTCATCTGCAAGAGTTATTTTTTTAAATGTATTTTAGCACTTTGTTAGTGAACGAAAATATGATGAAGACCTGGGGCGATGTGCACAGTTCACCTGTGATGTGGAAGAACTCAAGGCGGGTATCCAAGCCTTTGGACAAGGTAAGCTGAGGCTTGGTCATGTAACATTAGTAGAAAAGTTTGACTTTTAAGTTGGCCTTGCAGGTGGGGCACTGCGCATTTTCCAATTCAGATGTTGGCTGCAGCACAAACTGGAATGTGTAATAGGGATTAGTCGCGTGTATCTGATTTCTGTGGCTTCAGAGTGGGGTCATAGGTGTAGGCCAGCTATTTTCATTAAGAGAAGAACAATATGTGTCGTTATATTTTGTGTTTCCAGTGTAAAATGCCACGTCGTTTGTTGAATCTGAAGGAGACCACATTTGGTCAGTGGAAAGTGTTGGCTGCTGAATTTTGCGACAAGTCAGTACTTAAGTCAGCGTAGTGTAACTTAATGTTTCAGCAAGATTTGTGTTGTGCTTGCTGTTGTGAAATTAATTTTGGAGACTTGGAGACAATCTCTTTTGCCGGCTGTTAGCCTTCATGCTTGCCTAGCGACCTACTGCAGATTAACTATCTGCATAGATTGCCATAAATTTGCTGCCCAGTGCTGCCACCTGCCAAGTCCAATGTTAAGTGCTGATGCTGCAATATAATATTTCTAAGGTACCATTTTAATTATGTCTATTTAATATTTTAACTTGCGTTGCAAACTATAGCTTACAAAATTGAAAAACAAGTAGTCACCCTGGGGAGGCAGTGGGCCATTTGCTTGTCATTACCTGCCGATGGAGATTGATGGGAACTTCTGAAGGAGACAAAATTGTATGCAGTCATATTTAGATGTTTCCAAAGGGGGTGCAAGCAATTGAGCAGCCTCAGAATGGCAATGCCCAATGTGGATCGGTGGTTCCTGGCATGGTTCACCAGAACTCTGGGCATTCTGCCTCCTTTTTGCACCCTAATTCTACATTCACTCTTCTGCATCACATACTCTGTATCACATACTCTGTCAAGTACGATTTACATGAATAATCTCTGCAATATAACTCCCCCTTAAAAGTATTGAGCAATTACATGTTACTGGGTGCAATTTCATCGCAAGCCAGCATAGTAATCCATTTGATCGCACAGCTGCGCACAAATTTCGCGCGTGCGCAGAAAAGACTTGCGCAACATTCTGGAGCAACTTCAGGAGCAAACGAGAAGAGCCGGAAGCTTTCAAATCCTGCACTGCTTTTTGTGAACAAGTGGACAGAATCCAACAAATGCTGATTGATAGTTGCAGCGTATTTAATTGTTACTTCTGAGTTTTGCTGAGAAAGAAAGGGTCCCTTAATATAATTTTACTGCACTGTAAGAAGACTTTCCCATGACTAAGTTGTTGCATTGATTAATGAAGTCAGTTCACAATGTGTTGTTAAAAAAAAAAGCAGAAGGAAAATCTAACTAGCACTCACTTTAATTCATCTTTTATTATCACTACTTTCACAGGAAGTCTCATCCACACGAATTTGGTTATTGTGTGGGACCAGTGTGCAAACATGGAGATTCTCTCAAAGTGTGACCCAGTACAAAATAGTACAGTCGAAGAAAAGCCTTGAAATACTGCAGTCTTGCATCACAAAAAATAAATCCATAGCAATGCTGACAAACGAGGTCAAGCACACAACAGTTCCAAACAAATTTATTCCATTCTTGTTTCGTTAAGTTTTCCATAAATTTAAGATGTCTACTAAAATAATTTTGAGTATTATTCTAGTTTAGCAGTAGCTTTCTTGGCTCGAAAGTCAGAAGACTGTTGGTTCATCCCCAATGTAGGACTTGAGACCATTATTCAAGCTGATTTGTTAATACATTACTAGGATCATGTTGCATTGTTGGATTCCACCAAAAATTGTGATTGGATGTTGAGTATCTGTGAGCGTATCTGCTCATAGGTGCCTGTAAAAGATGCTGTTTGAAGAAGAGTAAGAAGTTCTCCTAGTATCCTAACCTACATTCCTACTTCACACCAACAAAAACAGGGGTCATTAACCTCATGCTGTGCATGAAACAGCTGTGAATTGCAGGGAATCATGTGGATGTCAAGTACTTGAAACATCCTGGGCCCACGATTCGGTGCAACATAAATGCAAGCTTTTTTTCTCGTTTACCAGCCAAGAGTCACCATATCATGCAGTTACATATCTGCAGAGGAGGATACTTTCAGAGCTTTCTCAGGTGACTAAAAACGAGCTGGCCAGGCAGAGCCTTCAATTTCATGCCGTTTTGTTTACTTATACCAGCAATTGATGATAAGTCCACAGCTCAATGAACATAGAACATAGAACAGTACAGCACAGAACAGGCCCTTCGGCCCTCGATGTTGTGCCGAACAATGATCACCCTACTCAAACCCACGTATCCACCCTATACCCGTAACCCAACAACCCCCCCTTAACCTTACTTTTTTTAGGACACTACGGGCAATTTAGCATGGCCAATCCACCTAACCCGCACATCTTTGGACTGTGGGAGGAAACCGGAGCACCCAGAGGAAACCCACGTACACACGGGGAGGACGTGCAGACTCCGCACAGACAGTGACCCAGCCGGGAATCGAATCTGGGACCCTAGAGCTGTGAAGCATTTATGCTAACCACCACTGAACATTGCATGACCCCCATTGACATTTAAGTATAACTCACTAACCTAGTAATCATATAATCCCTGCAGTGCATTCAGCCCATCAGGTCTGCACCAACCCTCCAAAAGAGCATCCATCTAGGCCCACGTCCCTGCTCTTTCCCCATAACCCCACCTAGTGCTTTTTGAGCACTACGGGGAAATTTAGCATGGTCAATCCACCTATACGTGCACATCTTTGGACTGTGGGAAGAAACTGGAGTACCCGGAGGAAACCCACACAGATACAGGGAGAAAGTGCAAACTCCACAAATTGAACCTGGGTCATTGGCACTGTGAGGCAGCAGTGCTAACAACTGTACCACAGTGTCTTCCATTTGTTTACTCTAAACTTTTCAAATTGGGCACTCTTAACATGTAATGTTGCTTGCCTGTCTGATGTTCTGAATAATTTACCTTTACCTCTGCCATGTTTTACCTGGAGGAAGGGGGAAGGATTATCTGTTACACATCTGGTTTGTGGACTGCCCCATTCGAAAGGCTATTCCAAAGTAAAGTAATCCTGCTTTTCCATTGTCATTTATGTATTTTTTTTTCCCCTCTGTTTTATGCAGTGTCTCATCCCAAGAACAATTACTCTGCCAGATCAAGGTGCAGCTCTGTATCGTCTATGTCTGTGACAAGTCGGAGTGATGTTTCAGCTCCTGACAATGCTTCAGACCCCAGCCTTACAAAATCAGTGAAGAAGAATCAGTGTTCTGGAGACACTGCCACAGCTACAGCTAACTCTGCAAACCAAACTTGCCAATCAAATCGACCGGTATGAGCAGTTAATGTTCCCTTTACACACCAAAGAAAATAGTATTTGTAATCAAGTAATTGTATTCTTGTTCTGATTAATACAATGATGTGAATAAAACTCAAATTACATTTTGTGCATGAAAAGTACTTGACATTGGGTAATCTTATCAAGTGTTGATTAGGTATGTTCCCCTGGACAGCACGGTGGCACAATGGTTAGCATTGCTGCCTCACGGCATGAGGCTCCAGGTTCGATCCTGGCTCTGGGTCACTGTCCGTGTGGAGTTTGCACATTCTCCCCGTGTTTGCATGGGTTTCGCCCCACAACCCAAAGATGTGCTGGTCAGGTGGATTGGCCACGCTAAATTGCCCCTTAATTGGAAAAAATAAATTGGGTACTCTAAATTTTTTTTTTAAAAGTTATGTTCACCTGCTTGATATCCCCTGGAACAACTTGACGTGAACTGCTTGCCACCAGTGGAGTCAACCCGGACAATGCTTGTGTGCTTCCTAATGGTAGATTTAGAGAGGCTAAGGAGTCAGTCTTGGTAGGATGCATGATTGTTTTCGGGGATCCCTCAATTTAAAATGTGACCTGCTTTCTTTTAAAAAAAGACAATACTTTTCCTGTAACTATTGAAGTTTATGTGCAATGATCCTGAATTGACTAAAACTTTATGTAGCCCGCCTACCTCACCCATTCCTCTCCTCTTTGATTTTCAACGGTTTCTATCTTTGCGTGCTAAAGCATAGTATATAGTTGCCCACACTAGATGCCAGTCACCTTTGTAAATTCCTTGTCTGCCTTGCTTGTTTACCCAGCTCCCCCTCATCTTCAACTCATCCACTGTTGTCAAATTATAAGACTGCTTAGTCGACATCTAGTACTGGAAGAGCAGAAATGTTCTCCATTGAAAACAGTATTGGGAAGACTGAAACCATTGTTTTTGGTCCCCCACCCCAAACTGTCATCTCTAGCTACCAAATTAATATCTCTCCATGGCAACAGTCTGAGATTAAGCCAGTCAGTTTGTGCCCTTTGTGTCACATTTGATCCCAAGATCAGTTTGAATACTGCCCATTTCCACCTCCATTTAATCACCCAACATTGCTCCCGACGCCTTCAATACCTCTAGACCCACCTATTCCAAATCATTCCTGACTGGTCTCTCACACTCCACCCTCTAAACTTGTGGTCATCCTGTGCTTGTCTTCCCTATCACCCCTGTGCTCTCTGGACTACATTGGCGCCTGATCAAGCAAACCTAAATTTTAAAATTCTCATCCTTGTTTTCAAATCTCTTCATGGCCTCTCCCCTCTCAAGTTTTGTAATCTCCTCCAGCCCCGCAACCCTCTGAGATATTCTGTGCTCCTTAACCCTGGCACTTCTTATGCATCTGCGATTTTAATCACTCTGCCATTGGTGGCTGTGCTTCCAGTTGTCTAGGCCCCAACTCTGGAATTCCCATCCTAAATCTCGCTCTCTCTCTACCTGACTTTCCACCTTTAAGACACTCCTTAAAAGCTACCTCTTTGACCAGGTTTTTGGTCATCTGGTCTAATATTTGCTTACGTGGATTGGTGTCATACAACCAACAGAAAAGGAGCAGAATTGCATATGACTGTAAGAAGCAAAAGAGGCTGCACTGGGATGTCATGAAGAAAAAAGATATAAAGTTAATCTATTAATTGTGTTGTTCTGCCCTTGAAAAGGTGCCCCATGGAAATAGGAGAGCAGGTTACCGACCTCGAGAGAATAGGATAAATGGCCCAAGCCACTTTGGAAGAAATGAATATAGGAATCGGTACCGGAATGGACCCAAGAATTACTCTGACACGCGATACAACCCACAACCTGCACCCCGTGGTTTTACCACTGATAAGAGCCAAATCTCCGATACTCGACACAACCCACAGCCTACACCCCGTGATGTAACCGCTGATCAAAGCCAAATGACAGCTTCTAATGATGTAGCTGCATCTTCTGTCCCCAAGCAGTCCTCCTTACCATCTCCACCTGCCAATATCCTGCCTCAACGTAGGCCAAGGTTAAGTGGGAATGAAACTCCTGTGAACTGCTGAAAGTTTCTGACGTCTAGCACCATGCCAGCATCCCAGCTAGACATGATAAAACACAAAATGGGTTTACATTCACCTTGTCTGTGCCACCAGTGATTTGTCTTGCAATATTTTTTCTTTTTCCTGGTTTCTAGATCAAATTTTCCACATTTTCACAAGTTTTTGAATTGAATTGTCTGTCTGTTAATCTCTTCTGGAAGAGGGAGCAGCACTTGGCTGTACCTTAGACATGTTATTTAAACATTGTTGCCTGGTTTGTCATGGTTAAATCAATTAGCTTTACTTTGAACACTAACCTTTTTGAAGAAATCACTATGCATCTCAAACTTAGGAATGAAAGTGCCTTCTATCTATAGTGTTCGTCACAACCATTTAACTATCCCAGACCACACTTTAAAAATAAAACTCAAAGGACCAAAGACCTTCAAAGTTTGCTGTCATCATTGTGCTAGAGATCACCATCTAATTGTAACGGCACAAATGTGATACTTTCTTTTGTTCTCTATTCGGATAAAACCTTTTAGTAATGAACTGCCTGAAACCTGTATTTTGCGTGCTGGAGATGACAACATGCTAACAGAATGCCAGAACTTCAGTATCATTTTATTTATGTCTGGCTGCATTCACAAAATGATTATAGCAAAGGTACAAGGTAGTTAACTTTTATACTGACATTGCAGTTACAGTTTGAATTTAGTCAGGGCCTAGCTGAGAGCGAGACTTCTTCAGGGAGATTGTTTCTGCTCCCTTTCAAAGTCAGCTCTGGCCCTGACATCAAATTTACATTTTGCAACTTTAGTATCCGTGAGTAGCTGAAACTACTTTGCACTGATGCAAAGTTTGTGATATCTGTGCTGCTGAATTAACTTGTACTTGCTGCTGTTCTGTTACTCCCAGAGCCGTTTCCATATTTGTCCCAGAATAGAAGTCCACTTAGCTATGAGAAGAGTGAATCTTTCACTCTGGTGATCCTGCAATCCCTCCTAAAATAGGTTTTATATGTCAAAGTTGCCGTGTCTACCACTAAATGTCGGTGATGCGCCCCTTTCAAAAAAATAATCATCTGGTCTGAACATACCCTTTAACTAATGCGTTCCAGATTTAAGGGAAATCGAACAAGAAGTGACTTCATGTAAACAGGACTATAGCTTCCAAATAGTATTGTCAGCAGAAAACCATAAATGGAAGATATAAACAGGAGACCTGTAAATTGGATCCCTTTGAAGCACTGGTCAACTTTATTTTTGCTGTCCTGTGCAGTTTAGAGTACCCAATTATTTTTTTCCAATTAAGGGGCAATTTAGTGTAGCCAATCCACCTAACCTGCACATCTTTGGGTCGTGGGAGTGAAATCCACGCAGACACAGAGAGAATGTGCAAACTTCACACGGACAGTGACCTGGGGCCGGGATCGAACCCGGGTCCTCGGTGCTGTAGGCAGCAGTGCTAACCACTGTGCCACCATGCTGCCCTCGCACTGGTCAACTTTGACCTGTCGACTTTTTTTTTTGCTGTCCTGTTTTTAAAAAGAATTTTTATAGATCTTTCTTTTACAGATCGAATAAATAGATTAACAAAGTTCCTAACTTGATTGCTTTGACATCTACATTTTGGTGGTGAATGATTAGAACCATGTCTGTAATGATGATTCTGTCATTGAGAATGGGAAGTGAACAACACTCAACAACTTGTGTATTTTCAAACAAAAATAACACCCATGTTAAAATGCAATATCTTTGTCAACGGTGTGATTTTTTTTTTGTTTCCTCATACTGACCGGAACAACAAATGCTTTAAAACATTTAGTATCAAATGTTGTTCTCCAGACCCTTCTAGTTTATTTCTTTTCCAGTGTTCAGATCATTATAAACGTTTTAACGAAAGGAAAAGCCATGCAGCCTTTTGGATTTATACCTCAGATCATTGTTGTCCAGTCCATCTCCCTTTTATACTCTACTGAAATCAAGAATCTTAAACAATTAATTTCATTTCAAAGTTGCAACCGTGTTCATATTCAATGCACTAGGGGCAGTCTATTAAAAGTAGTTACGTTAAGGGTTATTGTAATTAACCCTTAGATTTGACGTTGAGAGAGGGGATCATGTCACAGATTCAGAGCACATTTCTGGTAGTACAACAGTAAGTAACCTGTTGGCTACCCAGGACCAGACCAATTATTGAAAGCTAGGCTATGGGAGTAATCCATTCTTCAATTTGTTGATCCTTACTTACATGACTGAAACTGAATCCTCCAAACTGTGGTATGTTGGTGGCATGTTGGTACATTATGGCTGCATCTCAGGCAGTAATTGCTGTTCCCTCTTAATGTAAGTCTTTTCCTGACTTTTGTCATGTATTTAAAATTTAGTTGATGAATAAAGCAGTATTCTAACCTAACCTGTACAACTGTGACTTTTTGCCCTTGCGTTACATTGAGTGGGGGGGGGGGGGGGGGGGGGAAGAGGAGAGAGGAAAGAGAATCTCAAGCAAGAGTATAATAATCTTTATTAGTGTCACAAGTAGACTTACATTAACACTGCAATGAAGTTACTGTGAAAATCCCCTCATCGCCACATTCCAGCACCTGTTTGGGTACACAGAGGGAGAATTCAGAATGTCCAATTCACCTAACAGCACATCTTTTGGGAGGAAATCGAAGCACCTGGAGAAAACACACGCAGACATGGGGAGAACGTGTAGACTCCTCACAGACAGTGACCCAAGCTGGGAATCAAATCCCTGGCACTGTGAAGCAACAGTGCAAACCACTGTGCCACCCGATGCTACCCTTGTGGAGACTGTTGTCCCTGGATAAGAGTTTGCTATTATTTAAGTTTGTTTTTTGGAGGGTGGAATTGCAAATGAATCGAATAAAGTGCATTTGCAACATCAGCCTGTGTAATTTAATACTGATGTTGACTTAACCTTCCTGTTGCCACTTCGAAGTGATTATAGCCTATTTTAGTGAATTCCCTTGGTGAAATGGGCAGGCATGCGGCAGATAAAATTTAATGCAGAAGTGTTCAATTAGGAAGAATAAGGAGAGTTAATATCAACTAATGGGTACAATTTTAAAAGGAGGACAGAAGCAGGGAGACCTGGGGCTTCAAATACTGTACAAATCTTTGAAAGTGACAGACATGTGATCCTTGGCTTCATAAAGAGGCAGAGAGTTATGCTAAACATTTTTAATCTCTGGCTGGGCTTCAGCTGGAGTATTGTATTTAATTCTGGGTACAGCGTTTGAGGAGGATGTGGGAGAGTGCTTAATCGGAAATTTGGTGTTGATCTTTGTTTTACTTCCAGTAGCTGCTGAGTGTTCTTCTATCTCCAAGCTATTACTTAATTAGCTGATCAAATAAAACTAAAGGTGAAACAAACATGGCAGGTGAGCCATGACTGCAACATGCGAGCTCATGGAATGAATTGCAGTCTCAGATAACCATGTGTCTACATCTTGAGCTGTCAGCGTGACCTGGACACTGTTCCAAGAGGCAGTTGCGTCACTTGGGTTAGGCAGAACTTCAGGTTGGTCAGTGTTAGGGGACAGGAGGGGCAGAGTCTAGCAGCTTTGGGGGAATCCACATAGAATTTATAGTGCAGGAGGCCGTTTGCCCCATCGAGTCTGCACCGTCCCTTGGAAAGACCACCCTACTTAAGTCCATGCCTCCACCATATCCCAATAACCCCACCTAACCTTTTGGACACCAAGGGGCAATTTAGCATGGTCAATCCATCTAACCTGCACATCTTCGGATTGTTGGAGAAAACCTATGCAGACACTGGGAGGAAGTGCAAACTCCACAAAGACAGTAACCCAAGGTCGGAATTGAACCCTGGAGCTGTGAGGCAGCAGTGCTAACCACCATGCCGCCAGTGTCCCAGATGTTGACCAGCAGGTATGAGGCACTTGCTACCTGTCTGATGAGCAAACGGACCATGGCATCATCATAGTTCAGTTGAATTCCATATTAAGTTTAAGTGACATACTCCAAGCACAAGAATCTTAATCTAAAAGTCAGTTAACAGACGGTGAAACATACAGAAATAATTCAAATTGGGCAAAAATATATTCGATTGGAAAAAAACTCAGCAAGAAAGATACTTTATGGCTAAGGGCATTATTAGTTTAAAAGTTGGAAAGAATAGTAGAAAGCTGTGGATTGGGAGTGTTTTAAAGCATCACCAAAATTGGAAACTGGAGCCCCATATACCTCCTGTTAAGTGTTAAATTTCAGACTTAATGTGGCTAGAAATGTAATGCCGCATAAATAAATTGAGTGGCTGAATCACGAACAACTGGCGGGGAAAGGAGCATAAAAACAATGCCCCCAAAATTTGACAGGGTCAGATCTTCCTCAGTTTCCCGCAGCTGTGATGATACGCTAAGGAGATCCTTTGGTTCACATCCATTCATTGCTGTCAATAGTGACAAGTGTCATAAAAGTCAAAATGCTTTGTATCACGCACACACATAACTATTGCTTTCTATTTAGTGGATAAATCAAAAAATAAGCATTTACTTTCCTATGTGCTGATGCTCGGCTCAAATCACAAGCCTGCTTTATCACCATCTCCGTAAAGATGTTTCCTGCTGCACTATTACTGTTTTTCCTTCTGCTCTGAATTGGATTGGATTGGATTTGTTTATTGTCACGTGTACCAAGGTACAGTGAAAAGTATTTTTCTGCGAGCAGCTCAACAGATCATTAAGTACATGGGAAGAAAGGGGAATACAAGAAATACATAATAGGGCAACACAAGGTATACAATGTAACTACATAACACCGGCATCGGATGAAGCATACAGGGTGTAATGTTAATGTCAGTCCATAAGAGGGTCGTTTATGAGTCTGGTAACAGCAGGGAAGCTGTTTTTGAGTCTGCTCGTGTGTGTTCTCAGACTTCTGTTTCTCCTACCCGATGGAAGAAGTTGGAAGAGTGAGTAAGCTGAGTGGGAGGGGTCTTTGATTATGCTGCCTGCTTTCCCCAGGCAGCGGGAGGTGTAGAGAGAGTCAATGGATGGGAGGCAGGTTTGTGTGATGAACTGGGCTGTGTTCACGACTCTGAAGTTTCTTGCAGTCTTGGGCCGAGCAGTTGCCATACCCAGGCTGTGATGCAGCCCGATAGGATGCTTTCTAGTGTGCACCTGTAAAAGTTGATTAGAGTTAATGTAGACATGCCAAATTTCCTTAGTTTCCTGAGGAAGTATAGGCGCTGTTGTGCTTTCTTGATGGTAGCTTAGACGTGGGTGGACCAGGACAGATATTTGGAGAGGTGTACCCCTAGGAATTTGAAACTGCTAATCATCTCCACTTCAGCCCCGTTGATGCTGACATAGAACATAGAACAGTACAGCACAGAACAGAACAGGCCCTTCAGCCCTCGATGTTGTGCCGAGCCATGATCACCCTACTCAAACCCACGTATCCACCCTATACTCGTAACCCAACAAATCCCCCTGCCCCCCCCCCCCCCCCCCCCCCCCAAAACCCCAACCTTACTTTTTAGGACACTACGGGCAATTTAGCATGGCCAATCCATCTAACCCGCACATCTTTGGACTGTGGGAGGAAACCCACGCACACACGGGGAGGACGTGCAGACTCCG
Source organism: Scyliorhinus canicula (assembly GCF_902713615.1). Lineage (NCBI taxonomy): Eukaryota > Metazoa > Chordata > Chondrichthyes > Carcharhiniformes > Scyliorhinidae > Scyliorhinus > Scyliorhinus canicula. The sequence goes on along the minus strand of NC_052173.1, from coordinate 1,486,135 downwards.
CACAGACAGTGACCCAGCCAGGAATCGAACCTGGGACCTGTGAAGCATTTATGCTAACCACTATGCTACTGTGCTGCCCTTACAGGGGGGTGTGTACAGCACTTGGATTGGATTTGCTTCCTGAAGTCAATGACCAGCTCTTTAGTTTTGCTGCACCACTCCCCTAGCTTCTCTATCTCCCTCCTCCCTCATTACTCAAGATCCAGCCCACTATTGTCGTATTGTCAGCAAACTTGTAGATGGAGTTGGAACCAAATTTTGCCACGCAGTCATGTGTGTACAGGGAGTATAGTAGGAAGCTAAGTATGCAGCCTTGCGGGGCCCTGGTATTGAGGACGATTGTGGAGGTGTTGTTTATTCTTACTGATTGTGGGTCAGAAAGTAGAGGATCCAGTTGCAGAGTGAGGAGCCAAGTTTTAGGTTTTGGTGCTTTGATACAAGTTTGGCTGGGATTATGGTGTTGAAGGAGGAGCTACAGTCAATAAATAGGAGTCTGATGTAGGAGTCCTTGTTGTCGAGATGCTCTAGGGATGAGTGTAGGGTCAGGGAGATGGTGTCTGCTGTGGCGGTATGTGAATTGCAGTGGATCAAGGCGTTCTGGGAGTATGGAGTTGATGCGCTTCATGACCAACCTCTTGAAGCACTTCATGACGACTGAAGTCAGGGCCACCGGACGGTAGTCATTGAGGCACGTTGCCTGGTTCTTCTTTGGTACCGATATGATGGTGGTCGTCTTGAAGCAGGTGGGGACCTCGGAGTGGAGTAGGGACAGGTTACATATGTCCGCGAACACACCTGCCAGCTGGTCCACGCAGGCTCGGAGTGCACAATCGGGGATCCCGTCCGGACCCGTCGGCTTCCAAGGGTTCATTTTCAGCAAAGCCGATTTGACTTTGGAAGCTGTGATGGCGGGGATGGGTATGGTGTGCTGCTGGGGAACTCTACAGCGGATTGTTGGTTTCCTGCTCGAACCAAGCATAGAATGCATTGAGAGTTTTATCGGGGAGGGGTGCGCTGCTGCTCGGCTTCACTTTGTAGCTTATGTTGTTTACGCCTTTGACGGTTTCCTGTGTTGATTTGCAGTTCGAGAAGCACTGGCCGGCCATCCTGATTCCTCATCTACGTGGCCAGCCATTTTTAATGAGAGTCTCCAGAGTTACAAGCTATTCCATTATTGAAGGCATTGTGGCTAAACCTGAACCTGTTGTCACTTGATGTCTACATATATAACTTTTCAAGTAGCATTTGCTATGTAAACTGTCAAAGGATAGACAATTCATGGTCACACCAAACGAGACTGACCCTAAGAAAGACACCATGATGCCCCCTATTGAGAAAGGGATTCTATTAATACCACGATAAGCAATCTGTCTTAATTCCTGACCAGGTACATGGTAATTGCTTGGGGATCTTACCCAGTATCTATCCACTGAAGACAACAGTTTTAGGAGAAGGGAGCCAAATAAATAGGAGATGTAGGCAGAAGCTCAGCAATAGAGTCCCAAGTACATGATTCACATGACTAATATTAGTATTTCCATAAACATCTGCACCTTATTTGGAGTTATTTTTTACTTTTGCAATGGTCGTACGTGCTCTGGTAAATTAGTCCTGCTTTAATAAAATTCAAAGTAAATTCAATCAGTTCCATTTAGCAGTATTGACCTATCACATCCACTGTCTATCTGTTTAAGCTATGTGCTAGGACAGGTAAATATCAACAAATATTGCTCCTCCTCAAAAAAGCCAGAGTCATACAGCATATAAAGCAACCAGCTTATTTGTCCTTATGCTGGCTCGGAGCTATCCAATTCGTCCCATTCCCTTGGTCTTTTTGAAATGTAATTGAAATATATTCAGTTTTAAAAGCCATTATGGAATTTGCTTCCAGTTTACGTGAAATATTAGAATTATTAAATTTGTGCCACCAGTTATGATCTAATAAAACAGAATTTCATTAGCATCAATCTCAATAACAACCCAAAAAATTGGCCTTGTATATCCATACTTAATAAATTCTGTTCTCACACTAGTGGACATCACAGCTTTGAGAAAGTTGGCGTAATGAGCAAATATATTCTCTCGAGAATTGAAATTGGGAAGACAAACTGAACTGTAGAAGGCTATTCATTACTGCTGCAATCTGCCTGCCAAAACAATCAGCAGAACCTATACAATTGTCCTTTTGCCCCATGGACCTACATTGTTTTGGTACAAGCATTTACAACAGGAATGGGAAATCTACAATCCGTGGGATCTTTCGATAATAATCTTATTGTCACAAGTCGGCTTACATTAACACTGCAATGAAGTTACTGTGAAAAGCCCCTAGTCGCCACATTCAGGCACCTGTTCAGGTACACAGAGGGAGAATTCAGTATGTCCAATTCACCTAACAAGCACGTCTTTCAGGACTTGTGGGAGAAAACCGGAGGAAAGATTATTTAGTCTGACCTCATTAGATATTACTTGGGTAGGGCAAGGGTTTATGCATACATTTTAGTTAGATATCCAATCTTCGGCCTCAGATCCAAACCTGACTACTGGATGATGTGAACCTAGTGGTAGGTAGTGTTAATTTTTTAAAAATATGTACAATCATTTTCCAAAATATTGCAAATAAGTCAAAACATCCAATCAGCATGAAAATGCTGGAGATGACAGTTCTGATCTTACTGTAGTACTGCAGTACTTAAGTGTTAGCCAGTTCTCCAATTCCGGCTTAATGTTTCCTGAACCACCCTGAAGAGCCTAGCACAGACCTAGACCAGGTCAAAAGCTCAGGCCCCAAGGGCTGCAGTTTGCTCTATTGCTCACATCTTTCACCACAGATGTGCCTGAACATAAAATTTACAGTGCAGAAGGAGCCCATTCGGCCCATCGAGTTTGCGCCGACCCACATAAGCTGTCACTTCCACCCTATCCCAATAACCCCTCCTAACCTTTTAGGACACTACGGGCAATTTATCATGGCCACTCCACCTAACCTACACATCTTTGGACTGTGGGAGGAAACTGGAGCACCCGGAGGAAACCCACACAGACACGGGGAGAACGTGTAGACTCCGCACAGACAGTGACCCAGCGGGGAATCGAACCTGGGACCCTGGAGCTGTGAAGCTACAAGTTTTATAAAACAAAAGGTCTGTATAAATCAGAAGTGGAGAAACGGTTGTTTTTTCTTTTTAATTTTGGGAATTGAAAGACTACCAAAATGAATCACTGCAACAGGTTTTAGTGGCAAAGGAGTAGTGCATATGCAGAAATGAAAGATGCAGCTTAAAAACATTTTTACATAGCTATAAACTATTCATAAACAATTTAACCAAATACAGAAACTTAGTGAAAATGTTACCTCCTTATACCGTGAATTAATATTCCATGGTTTAATTCTATTAAATAACATACAGAAAATCGTGACAGAACATGGGAAAGAATTTGTGAAAGTGACAAGGAACATTTGAGCTATTCAGCATCATTTTTCATCCACTTGGTCCTGCAAGACGAAAGCAACACCTTCCCTTGCCTATTGACGGGTACTAGTCAGTAACAGCAAATGGCTCTAGTCCTGTGTTTGTTAATCTGTCTGAATTTAGATAACAGTTTTTTACAGTCCAGAGATCAGGAGGCTTACAAATTGCTGGCCACCAACAGTTTCAGTGACCATTGGCTGTTTACTCAGGGACTGGAGACTTCCCGTCACTGCTGGTTCATTTTGGCAGCCTCAGCCCTGATTAGCGCAATCAGATCCTGGTTAATTAGAAATACAAACCGAAGGCCAGCAATCTACAAAAAGACAGGAAAACAAAATTATTTCACAGGTTTTCAATGCGAGAAATTTTAACTTAAAACACAAATTTCTTCTATCTATTGGTTAATCGCTCACTGAAGATAACCAATCTCCATTCTACCCATTACCTGCTCACAGTAACAGTTCCATATCATTCCCAAATATTTTGAAGAACTAAGGTCCCACAAAATGCACACTGCGACACTATTGGCTACTTATCTCCCCTAGGAAGGTTTTCAAAACCTTACTGAAATTCCAAGTGAACTACATCTATTGGATTATCCGTGCTCACGAGCAAAGATATTTATATTGAGGCTCAAATTGTCCTTTTCTGCAATAATTTTATTTTTTAAAATTTGTGCTACGATCTTCACAACACAGCGAATATTTGACAAGCGCAAGATGATTCATCTAGTTTCTGACATGACACTTACTTCAACGACAGAATTGTTGTTCAATTTCCATTTATTTCTACTCAGTACAGGCCTGCCATCGATGTAGATGGGACGTCGGCCTTCATTAGCAATGAAGAAGTCTCCATTGTTCTTCAGTTTTATTATACCTTGAAGACAAAAATTCATTTCAGAAGTTAATATCATCCCCCAGCCATTTGATATGCATTGCTACACAAAAGGTTATTATTTAGCATTAATCAGAATCTCTCTGGGGCCATGTCTTATTATCTATCTATAGATTCCTATTTGCTCCTACTCAGCTGCTACTTCACATTAGAACAAGGGCAGCACAGTGGCACAGTGGGTTAACCCTGTTGCCTCACGGTGCCAAGGTCACAGGTTCGATCCCGGAATCACTGTCCATGTTGAGTTTGCACATTCTCCCCGTGTTTGCGTGGGTTTCGCCTCCACAAACATGAATCACTTTGACCATCAACCATGTGCAGGGTAGGTGGATTGGCCACACTAAATTGCCCCTCAATTGGAAGAAATGAATTGGGTACTCTAAATTTAAAAAAAAACAAGGCGAGCCAATCTAAAAATCCAGACAGCTACAATACCAGCATTAATCAACCCCCCAAAAAAGCCAAGTTTAAATTCCAAATGTCCAGTGACAAATGTATTTCTCAGAATTCTACCAGAGAATCAGTTGCCTCTTTCAAAAAGAAAATCACTTTGGGAGGAGACACAAGAAAGGGAGAATTGGGAGAAGCTCTACTAAAAAATATATATCAATTGGTCCAAAGTTTGCGGTCACCTAGCAACAAGTGCAACGTGGAAGAACTTGCTCATCATTACCTTGCCTTCTCGAGATTTTCCACGCTGGTCCTTCGAGAGAGAGGTCAACATCAATTTGATTATCTTTTGTGGCTCTACCCAGTGTTATCTGTTGAGAAGAAATGCACTTGTTAAATGGGGAGGGGAGACGACATTCAAACAGGGGGCCGTTTTGGAAAAGAAATCGGGACTGATTGGGATGAATATATGAAGTCACCTGTCCCAAGTCCTTAAAGATTCAGCATTTTTGTGATTTTTCCCATCACATATTTACTCACATCTGTGTTCACAATCCAGCACCGACACTGAATTAGTAACACACAAGACTGAAGACCATAATGGTTAATGGCCATAAAAGCTATATTGTGCCTATATTAAAGGGATGGTACATATTTTGTTTGGATTTATACAAGTTCTGATATACTGTGTTGATATCTTCATAATTCCCCTATCTGCTCCTTCAGGTATGCATTTCAAGGTCATTAGTCCTGGATAACCATTCATGCTGGCAGCACCATCAGCTGCAGTAGCTTGAGCTCTGGGTTTCCGAGCTCGAGCAACATCGGGGGCCATCGCGGTGCAACTGTGAGGTTGAGAGCTTCGTAGATGTGGTCAACCCCACAGCGTGAACGTTTCCAAGGAGAGGAAATGACCTCCAGACAAAACAAGGACTAGGCAGGCAATGCAGAAGTTCTGAGTACATCTCACTTTACAACCAGTGTTCTGTTCTGCATACTGGAGAATGATGGTTCCAGAGGATTCCTCTGGGAAGTGCAGGAAGAGATGTCATTTTAGCCAGCTGTACAAGGGTAAGAGGAAGACTGGGAAAGCAATAGTGAGAGGATTTAATGGTGTCTCTGTGGCTGCAGACATGAATCTATATTGTATGTTGCCTCTGAGTGTCAGGGTCAAGGATGTCACTTAGCAGCTGCAGAACACTCAGCAGGATGAACAGCTAGCTGGTGTGGTCCGTATTGGTACCAATGACATCGGTGGAAAAAGGGATGAGGGCCCTGCAGCCAAATTTTAGGGAACTAGGCAAGAATCTAGCAAGCAAGACTTCAAAAGCTGGTCATTGCTGGATTACTTCCAGTACATGGGGCTGGTTTAGCTCACTGGGCTAAATCACTGGCTTTTAAAGCAGGCCAGCAGCATGGTTCGATTCCTGTACCAGCCTCCCCGAACAGGCGCCGGAATGTGGCGACTAGGGGCTTTTCACAGTAACTACATTTGAAGCCTACTCGTGACAAATAAAAGATTTTCATTTACATGTGCTAGTGAACACAAAGAGGAGGGAAGAACAGGTGAATGTGAAGCTGGAAAGATGATGCAGGAGGGAGAACTTTAGATTCCTGGGACATAAGGACAATTCTGGGAGAGATGGCAGGCAGCAAGGCAGATTGAGAAAGTGGTTAATAAAGCATGCAGGATTCTGGGGCTTTATAAATACAGTACAGAAGCAAGGAGGTTATGTTAAAGGTGTATAAAGCACTGGTTGAGCATCAACTAGAGCACAGTGTTTAGTTCTGAGTACCACACTTTAGGAAGGTTATGAAGGGTTTAGAGAGTGCAGAAAAGTTTCACGAGAATGGTTCCAAGGATGAGGGACTTCTGTAATGTGGGTAGACTGGAGCAGCTGGGACTTCTCCTTCGAGCAGGTTGAGAGGATTTGAGAGAGATGATAATATCATGGAGTCGAGAGAAATTCTTCCCAACGGCAGACGGTTTGAGTACCAGAGGACACGGATTCACGATGATTAGCAAAAGAAGCAACACCACAATGAGGATAAACATTTTTTAATGCAGCAAGTAATTAGGATGTGGAGTGCACTGCATTGAGCTCTGGGTTTCAGAGCTCGAGTAACATTGGTCATCACTGTGGTGCATCTATGAGGTCGAGAGCTTTACAGATGTGGTCACCCCACAGCAGGTCCAACTAAGACCTCGAAAAGAAAGCATTGGATAATTATCTGGAGAGAAAGAAATGTGACGGTCTACAGCAGTGTTCTTACATAGAACAGTACAGCACAGGACAGGCCCTTCGGCCCTCGATGTTGTGCCGAGCAATGATCACCCTACTCAAACCCACGTATCCACCCTATACCCGTAACACTACGGGCAATTTAGCCTGGCCAATCCACCTAACCCGCACATCTTTGGACTGTGGGAGGAAACCGGAGCACCCGGAGGAAACCCACGCACACACGGGGAGGACGTGCAGACTCCGCACAGACAGTGACCCAAGCCGGGGAATCGAACCGGGGTCCCTGGAGCTGTGAAGCATTTCTGCTAACCACCATGCTACTGTGCTGCCCTGCAAACTTTTTTTTCCAGGGACCCATTTTTACCAACCGGCCAACCTTCGGGACCCACGCCGGCCGACCTGCGCGACCCACCATTTTCTCTTACCTTGTTTGTTGCTGACAAACATGGGGGAAATGGTTTTGGGTCCCTTTGGCCCCCCCCAAACTTGAAAAAAAGTTAATTCACCTCTCCATTCACCCGAGGAAGGAGCAGTGCTCCGAAAGCTCGTGTTTGAAACAAACCTGTTGGACTTTAACCTGGTGTTGTAAGACTTCTTACTGAAAAAAAAAAGGCTGCGACCATATAAACAAAATGCGGCCGCACTGCGCACGCGCACTGATGATCGGGCATTTCATGCGCAGTGCGGCTGAATTTGTTTTTATCTGTTCCTGGCCATTTTGAAGGCTGCTTGTAGGCGGCATTAGTAAAAGGCGGCTGCTGTGGTTGTTGGGCGCGGATTTGCGTGATCGGGAGCGCCGCGGCAGATGGCTCCGTGACCCTCCCGACACCCGCCCCCGAATTTGGCAATGCCTGGTCTAAAGGGGAAGAGAGAGGTGAGTGGGACTAGTCGAGTTACTCTTGCAGAGGGTCAATAAAATAGGCCAAATGGCCTCCATCTGTGCTGTAATCAATTCTGTAACCTTATAATGGAGGAGCTCAGAGCACCACGAGATGCAAACTCTGCCTGTCTGACATAGACAGTTCTGGAGAAGGCTCATGTTCAGAATTACTGACTGACCTGCAGGACATTTGCAGTTTTTAAAACAGTCCCTCGGTCTTCAAAACTGAAACAAAATGGCCAAGACACAATACAGCCATCTACACATCAATCAAAATACTCCCTTACCTCTCGAGACCTCATCAAATATCTGACCATTCTGCCTCGTAAAACAGCAAGCGTCTGGTTATCAAAGTCAGGAGAGCTGATACCTTAAGGAAACAAAATTGGGTCATTTTATAGTCAGGCCTTTTCCAGGGGGAATATTACCATTATAAAAATTGTGCACAATTTTCAAATGCGCCTCACAAATCATTACCTCAATAAAATTCTGGGAACTATTGTTCTTTGAGGAAGAAAAGTTGAACTTTCTCATGCTGATAAATTTTAATATAATTTACATCATCGGTTTGAATTCATAGAAATATCAGACGACACTTGCTCACCGTGGCCAGAGATTAGTGACCAATGTGAGGAGCTAAGATGGGGTTGTGATGGATACTGGGGTTATTCTTGGCAGCGTTGTAATAAGAGTTTCCACAATCATCTCCCAAAGCGATAAACAAAAACATTCCTTCATATTTGAACAAATGCAGCGGATTGTAAACACAGCTATAGTGGTAGCATTTCGGAGTGAAGAATTTGTTTTATTTCTTGTGACTTGTGTTGTCTATTAAGGTTGTCACCACCAGCTTATACAAATGAATGCTGTTTTTTCATATATAAATTTAGCATACCCAATTCATTTTTTCCAATTAAGGGGCAATTTTGCGTGGCCAATCCACCTACCCTGCACATCTTTGGGTTGTGGGGGAGAAACCCACGCAAACACGGGGAGAATGTGCAAACTCCGCACGGACAGTGACCCAAAGGCGGGATCGAACCTGGGACCTCGGCGCTGTGAATGAATGCTGTTAACCAGTCTAGGAGTGCGCCAAGGGGAAACCCTGGGTACACCACATTCTGCCATTCAATCTCACAGCTGGTTTGAGCATCAAGATGCTGTTCCAATGTGCCAATTCTGGTGGGGTATTCTCAAACACATGATGCTGCAAAGCAGATTTTGTGCAACGGGACATAGAACCATAAAAGTTCGCCAATTGAAGTATCGAAAATCACAAACATTCCTAACATTTCCAATTTGACTGTTTCATGGAGTGACTGCTTCACCGAGGCTTCTGCAGCTTGAGATATACCCAAAAAGCAAATGGTTTAGTGATTCCAATGGGACCCTTCAGTCACTGTTTGCTCCTTCACCTGTGACACTGTCAACAAGAACCTGCCACTTTGGGAGCTCCTGCTCCAGCTGCCGAATCTCTCGCTTCTGACGCCGGTCTGCAAGCGTGAGTTCTGGAATAAAAACACAAACAATGTTGGCTTTTGGTTTTTTTTTTTAAAAAAGGATCAGAGCAACTTGCTGCAGCATAGATTTTCAGGGAAAATGTAAATCGGCTAATTGGCTTGCTCCACAACACGGGCCATGGAAGAGCAGGAAGATGTTGGATCAGCACTTCAAGAAATGCCATCCCACACTATGCGTCAAGATCTTTGAACAAGCATCGAAAAGTAATTCAGTTCCCCCCCCCAACCACCATCCAGGCCGAAATGACAGCACTGCATCACCTCCCCACCTCCATTGCAGCAAACTCTCTCAATAATTCCAGGACATTTGCATCCCTACCTAGGAATCACAGAATTGTCACAGCACAGGAGGCCATTCGGCCCGTCGGGTCAGCACAGGCTGTCCAAATGAACAATTCCGTCCTCCCGTTTTCTCCCCTAACCCTGCATATTCTTTTGACGTAACGGTCAAATTCCCTTTTGAATGCCTCGATTGAACCGGTTTCTGCCATACTCCAGCACAACCACTCATTGCATGGAAAAGTCTTTCCTTTTTTTTTATAAATTTAGATTACCCAATTATTTTTTCCAATTAAGGGGCAATTTAGCGTGGCCAATCCACCTACTCTGCACATTTTTGGGTTGTGGGGGCGAAACCCACGCAGACACGGGGAGAATGTGCAAACTCCACACGGACAGTGACCCAGAGCCGGGATCGAACCTGGGACCTCAGCGCCGTGAGGCGGTTGTGCTAACCACTAGGCCACCGTGCTGCCCTGGAAAAGTCTTTCCTGGTCCTCATACCAATTTTGCTTCTTTTGCCAAGAACTTCAAATCTCTGCTCTCTGCTTCTCAATTCTTTCACAAGTGGGAACAGTTTCTCCCAATCCGCTGTCCAGGTCATTCATGATTTTGAACACCTCTTTTGCCTCTCAGCCTTGTCTCCAATTTAATATATTCCATATATTAAATCAGTATTAAATAACTTCACAATATTAGTTCTACATTTGCCTCTTGGATACCTTCAACAACAAATGAAAAATATAAAAATATAAAACCAACCATTCACTATAACACACTAACACCATGGCTCAGAAACACATGTATGAAGGCATGAAAGGTCCTATGAGTGCCTGGTCCCTGTTACTAGAGACCAATTACACTTCAGTTCAAATACTGTCTTGTGTGGAGTCAGCACATACCCCCCAGTGTCTGTGTGGGTTTCCTCCCACACAGAGGTGCAGGTTACGTGGGGTTATGGGATAGGGCAGGGGAGGGGAATAAGTAGGGTGCTCTTTTCAGAGGGTCGGTGCAGATTTGATGGGCCAAATGGCCTCCTTCTGCACTGTAGGGATTCTATGATTCAAGGAAGTGTCAATGGGCAGCTGGGAATTATATGGCAGTGTTATCTTTCATAGCTTCCTTTTAAACCATACACAGTAACACAATCACAACATGTCCCTGGACAAAAGAATAACTGCACACAACAATCTAAATGCTCGCAGAACATCAAACAGTTGAACTCAAGTTTGAACGAGTTGACAAGAAAAGCCTGTGACAAAAACAGGATGCAATAAAGACCTTCAAGATTCATTGACATAGTAGGAACCATGTGACCTTGGTGTGGACTCTCGTTAATTAGCTTTAACAGCAAACATATCATCATCACAAACTGGAATCTGACAACTTACCATGTTCCAGGACATCATCTCTTGTTTCTCTGGGAAAGGAATATAAAAAAAGTATTACACAGTATTCTACTGCAGCCAAGATGATGCCTCCCCCTACAGTTCATGACCAGGTTCATGCCCCTGCCCTGAAGGTCCCGACTCATTCTCACGTGGTTCCACAGGCACTTCAGGCCCAGCAGTACCTCACTCACTCAAATCATCTTTGCAATGTGCAACACAGTCTAAGAAGCCCATTTAGCCATTTTCACAGGGAGTGGAGGTGGAAAGGGAAAAAGGGAATGGGGAAAAAAGAACGATCTCTGAAGTGGCCCAATTCAGAAGCCCTGTTCCAGGCTGTCCCCTTTGAATCAATACAGGTAAAATGCAGCCTCAGGTTTCTTATTGACAACAATGGCGCTGTTACTTACAGAAAGCTGAATGGGCCACTCGTCAGGGTAGGAATCAGAGCTTTAGATACACCAGTCCAAATCCTCATCATATTAACCCTCTAGTTCACGAGAAACCATGATTTTGTATTGATGTCTAGCAGCAATGTTCCACCCCACAGATTGCCAACTGTCAACAGTAAAGCTCCCTCTGCCTCAGGAAGAAAACATAAACCTTAAAAACACAGCAGAGCTGTGGAGACAGCTGAAGGTAGAAGGGGTCGAGGAGAAGACGCCTCAACCTTTCTTTCGCCCAAAGATTGGAATTTCTTTTGGGCCAGGTCTCTCCACTGCTCTTTGTGCTATTCATTACCACATGACTAAGATTCACAAGTTCAATGAGCTTTTTGCACAAACCCGCACACTAGAAATCAGGTTGAGACTTAGCCCATATTAGGTTGAGACTTAGCCCATATTAGGTTGTTACACCCAAAAACAAATACTCTTCCTGTTGGATTCAACCCCAGGACCCAGAGGTAAACGGCTAACATCCCACCCCAGAACCCAGAGGTAAACGGCTAACATCCCACCCCAGGACCCAGAGGTAAACCGCTAACATCCCACCCCAGGACCCAGAGGTAAACGGCTAACATCCCACCTCTTATTATTTCACTGCTCAACATCCCACATCTTATTATTTCACTGCTCAAGAGGTCATTTTGACAAGAATATAAATCAGGGGATACAGAGAAATCACATTCACAGTTTCCCAAAGTATACAAATCTTCGTATTCTTACTTGAGTTTGCTGTCATCAATCATGTCTTCCGCATCAGAAAAATTCAAAACTTGATCTCCCTTCGGTAATGGTTGGACTAAAAAGAGAGAGTAAAGAACCAGTCGTGAAAACACAGTAAAGTCACCACACCACTGTTTTAATGAACAGCAGAAAAGCAGACAACTCTTTAAAGTAACAATGTCCAAAAATATTTCATAAAGACAAAAGCAGACATTGAACAAAAGAGTGACCAACGGCTTAAGTGGGTCGGTGCAGACTCGATGGGCCAAATGGCCTCCTTCTGCACTGTATGCTTTTTGTATCTAGTAAAGGAGTGCTCAGAAAATGAGGAAACTGAAGTGGGGGAAGAGGTAAAACAGGGCTTAGGTGAGCATTCCAGAGTGCAGGGTGAAGACAGCTGAAGGCCAGTTGGCTGAAGGTAGAAGGGTCGAGGGGAAGATGCTGACAGCTTTCTTTCGCCCAAAGATTGGAATTTCCTTTGGGGCCAGGTCTCTCCACTGCTCTTTGTGCAATGTGCGGCAGATGAATTATACTCAACTTTCCGTCACTTTTTCTTGCCCCTTCCTGTCATGGTACAAGTCAAGGAGCAATATTCACTCCGCGATTCAAAACAATATCCTGTGATTAGGATCCAGCTCATTTGCTTTATTATGCCAGCTTTTTAAAAAAAAATTTAAAATAATTTTTCATCAATCCTGAAGGCATGAACTGGTTCAGATCAGGTGACTTAGCACAAATATGGAACTTTGAGTTGTACAACTTAATACGAGAGGCAGCCATTCAACTCCTTGCACCTGTTCTGCCATTCAATTATACCCTGGCTGCTCTTCAACTGGGAGCTCATGCACCCATCAAGATTACTAGCACTACTTCCGCTTAATAGCACTACTTTTTCTTTTAATATAATTTTTATTGGAATTTTTTACAGAAAATATAAAACATAACGACAAACAATGAAATGCAACAAAATAACCCATAATAACTGTAACACCCCCAGACCGTATCGACGCATGTATCACATCCCCCCACCCCCCCAACCCCAATGAACAACAAAAGAACTTAAAAATAAATTAAAATTAAATAAACAAACAAACATAGTCATTGTCCCCCCCCCCTTTTCCCTCCCCCTTCCCCTTCCTCCCGGGTTGCTGCTGCTACTGTCCCTGTATCCTATCGTTGAGCCAGAAAGTCGAGAAAAGGTTGCTACCGCCTAAAGAACCCTTGTACCAACCCTCTCAGGGCGAATTTGACCTTCTCTAGCTTAATGAAACCAGCCATGTCATTGATCCACGTCTCCACGCTTGGGGGCCTCGCATCCTTCCATTGCAGCAAGATCCTTCGCCGGGCTACTAGGGACGCAAAGGCCAGCACACCGGCCTCTTTCGCCTCCTGCACTCCCGGCTCCACCCCAACCCCAAAAATCACGAGTCCCCATCCTGGCTTGACCCTGGATCTCACCACCCTTGACACCGTCCTCGCCACCCCCTTCCAGAACTCCTCCAGTGCCGGGCATGCCCAGAACATATGGGCATGGTTCGCTGGACTCCCCGAGCACCTGACACACCTGTCTTCACCCCCAAAGAACCTACTCATCCTCGTCATGTGGGCCCGGTGCAGCACCTTGAATTGGATGAGGCTAAGCCGCACACACGAGGAGGAAGAATTAACCCTCTCCAGAGCATCAGCCCATGTCCCGTCTTCGATCTGTTCCCCCTCCCACTTAGCTTTCAGCTCCTCTACTGACGCCTCCTCCGCCTCCTATATAACCTTGTAGATATCAGATATCTTCCCCTCTCCGACCCAGACCCCCGAAAGCACCCTGTCGCTCACCCCCCTCGCGGGAAGCGAAGGGAATTCCTCCACCTGCCGTCTAGCAAATGCCTTTACCTGCAAATACCTGAACATGTTCCCCGGGTGGAGCCCAAATTTCACCTCCAACTCCCCCAGGCTCGCAAACCTCCCATCAACAAACAGGTCCCTCAGCTGTCTGATGCCCGCTCTATGCCAACCCTGAAATCCCCCATCAATGTTCCCCGGGACGAACCTATGGTTCCCCCTTAACGGAGCCTCCATCGAGCCCCCCACTTCTCCCCTATGTCGCCTCCACTGCCCCCAAATCTTAAGGGTAGCCGCCACCACCGGACTCATGGTATACCTCGTAGGAGGGAGCGGCCACGGCGCCGTTACCAGGGCCCCCAGGCTTGTATCTCCACAGGACGCCCTCTCCATCCATTTCCATGCTGCCCCCTCCATTAACCCACTTGCGCACCATCGACACATTGGCCGCCCAATAATAACCCGAGAGATTGGGTAACACCAGCCCCCTCTATCTCTACCCCGCTCCAAGAAGACCCTCTTCACCCTCGGGGTCCCATGCTCCCAAACAAAGCTCATGATGCTGCTAGTCACCCTTCTAAAAAAGGCCCTAGGGATAAAGATGGGCAAACACTGGAAGAGGAACAAGAACCTCGGGAGAACTGTCATTTTGACGGATTGCACTCTGCCCGCCAACGATAGCGGCACCATGTCCCACCTTTTAAATTCCTCCTCCATCTGCTCCACCAGCCTGGTAAAATTAAGCTTATGGAGAGTCCCCCAACTCCTGGCCACCTGCACCCCCAGGTATCTGAAACTCTTCACTGCCCTCTTAAATGGGAGTCTCCCAATTCACTCCTCCTGATCTTCCGGGTGTACTACAAATACCTCACTCTTGCCTAAATTTAACTTATAGCCCGAGAAGCCCCCAAATTCCGCTAACAGCTCCATCACCCCCGGCATTCCCCCCTTCTGGATCCGCCACATACAACAGCAGGTCGTCTGCAAACAGCGATACACGATGTTCCTCCCCACCCCGCACCAGACCCCTCCATCTCCCTGACTCCCTCAACGCCATAGCCAAAGGTTCAATCGCCAGTGCAAAGACAAAGGGGGACAGGGGGCACCCCTGCCTGGTCCCACGGTAGAGCCTAAAGTACTCCAATCTCCTTCCATTCGTAACTACACTTGCCATCAGAGCCGCGTAGAGCAGCCTCACCCATTTGATGAATCCCTCCCCGAATCCGAACCGCTCCAGCACCTCCCACAGGTACCCCCACTCAACTCTATCAAACGCTTTCTCCGCATCCAGCGCCACCACTATCTCCGCCTCCCCCTCCACTGCCGGCATCATAATAACATTCAGCAGTCTCCGCACATTCGTGTTGAGCTGCCGTCCCTTGACAAATCCTGTCTGATCCTCGTGTATCACCCTTGGCACACAATCCTCTATCCTGATGGCCAGGATCTTCGCCAGCAACTTAGCGTCAACAAGTCAAATTTGGCCTGCAAACTACGCCGTTCCCCCAGAAACCCCTCCTCCGGTGCCTCCGCGTATCTCCTGTCCACATCCAGGAGCTCCCCCACCAGTCTCTCCCTCTCCTTCCTCTCCCTCCTTTCCCTATGGGCCCGGATGGAGATCAGCTCCCCCCGGATCACTGCATTCAGAGCCTCCCAAACCATCCCCACCTGGACCTCCCCCGTGTCGTTGGTATCAAGATACCCCTCAATACTTCCCCGGACCCTCCTACACACACCTCCTCATCAGCCAGCATCCCCACATCCAGGCGCCAGAGCGGGCGCTGGTCCCGCGCCTCCCCCATCTCCAGATCAACCCAGTGCGGAGCATGGTCTGAAATCGCTATGGCCGAATACTCTGCATCCTGCACCTTCGGGATCAATCCCCTGCTCAGGACGAAAAAATCTATTCGGGAATAAACCCTATGGACATGGGAGAAAAAGGAATACTCCCGCGCTCTTGGCCTCCCAAACCTCCAGGGATCCACCCCTCCCATCTGGTTCATAAACCCCCTCAGCACTTTGGCCGCCGCCGGTCTCCTACCCGTCCTTGAACTGGACCGGTCCAGTGGGGGATCCAGCACTGTGTTAAAGTCTCCCCCCATGATCAGGCCCCCCGCCTCCAGGTCCGGAATGAGGCCCAACAAGCGCCTCATGAAGCCGGCATCATCCCAATTCGGGGCATATACATTAACCAGCACGACCTTCTCTTTCTGCAGCCTACCCTTCACCATAATATATCTGCCCTCCTTGTCCGACACCACCTCAGCCGCCTCGAACGCCACCCTCTTCCCCACCAGAATCGCCACCCCCCGGTTCTTCGCGTGCAATCCTGAGTGAAAAACCTGCCCCACCCACCCCTTCCTCAGACGAACCTGGTCCGCCACCTTCAAGTGGGTCTCCTGGAGCATAGCCACGTCCGCCTTCAGCCCCTTCAGATGAGAAAATACCCTAGTTTTCTTAACCGGCCCATTCAGCCCCCTCACGTTCCAGGTAATCAGCCGGATCAGAGGGCAACCTGCCCCTCTCCCCCGCCGGCTAGCCATAGCTTATCGACTGCTCGCCCCAGGCCAGCTCACCCCGCCTGACCCGTTCCCCATGGCGATAACGCCTCTCCTCTACCCCCCCGGCCCACACCAGCTCCTTCCTGGCCATTCCAGCAGCAACCCGGTATCCCCCCCCACCCCCTCCATCCCCCCAGGCTAGGACCCTTCCTAGCCGCGACGCACCCTCCATGGTACTGACCCGGCAGCTCCCGCCAAAACCCATCTCCTCCCGGCATGGGGTCATCCCCCTCTTGCCACACCTCCTTGGCACCGCTTCAGCGCGGGAAAGAAGACCAGTAGAAGCCACGCCCCCACCTCCAGCTCCGCCCCCCCGCCCCGCAGCGTGGACATCCAGAGGAAAGCCCGCGCTTTCACACTGCCACACCCCACCCTTCTGACGCAGCTCCCCAAAATCCAGTTTCACCCCAACCCCCAGCCCCGTACAGAAGAGAACATATAAAGCACATACCCCCAACGTTCCCCACATACCCCACACCCATACCCAACCGACAAACCCACCCGGAAACAGAGCAAAAAGAAAACCAGCATAAAAATAACACCTGTCAAAATTGAAGAACAGCAACAGCGAAAACAGCAACGGCCATAGTGTGTCCCCAGATCCTAGTTCGAGTCCAGCTTCTCCGCCTGTACAAAGGCCCACGCCTCCTCCGGGGACTCGAAGTAGTGGTGCCGGTCCTTATATGTCACCCACAGACGCGCAGGCTGCAGCATTCCAAATCTGACCTGCTTGGCATGAAGCACCGCCTTCGTCTGGTTGAACCCGGCCCACCGCTTTGCCACCTCCGCACTCCAGTCCTGGTAGATTTGCACTACTGAATTCTCCCACTTGCTGCTCCTCTCTTTCTTGGCCCAGCGCAGCACACACTCCCGGTCACTAAATCGATGGAACCGCACCAGCACCGCCCGCGGGGGTTCATTTGCCTTGGGCCTCCTGGCCAGCACTCTGTGAGCTCCCTCAAGCTCCAGAGGCAAATGGAAGGACCCCGCTCCCACCAACGAGCTCAACATCGTGGTCACGTACGACAGGAGATTTGACCCCTCCAGCCCCTCCGCCAGGCCCAGGATCCTCAAATTCTTTCGCCTCGTGCGAACGTCCAGCTCCTCCAAGCGGTCTTGCCACTTTTTGTGAAGTGCCTCGTGCAACTCCACTTTCCCCACGAGGACCACGGCCTCCTCCTCCCGCTCAGCGGCCTGCTGCTGCAATTCCCGGATAGACACCTCCTGGGCCGCCTGAGCTCCAAGCAGCTTGCTGGTAGTTGCATTCAGGGAGTCCAGCAACTCAGCCTTCAGCTCCGCAAAACAGCGCAGGAGAGAGGCCTGCTGCTCCTGCGCCCACTTCCATCAGTCCTCGGGTGTTCCGCCGGCCGCCATTTTGTCCTTCTTCCCCCGCTTTTCTTGGGGAGCTGCTGCAGCTTTTTCCTTTGCCCCACTCCGGGTGAGCACCATAAATTATGGGGAATGCTCCTCTAGACACCTTCCCCCACTGGGATTTGTCGGTACAGCGTCGACTGCTGCTAGAATTCAGCTTTCATAAAGGCCCTCAAGTCAGCTTGAGAAATCTGAGCTGGCCCTTCCCCCGCCTGCCTGCTTGTAGAGGCTTTTTTCTGCTGCTGCTTCAGCCCAATCTTGGCCTTTTTCTGAGGGTCTGATAACCAAGAAACATACTATTCCTGGGGGAAAGTACTCCACGAACATTCACCTACGCCTTTTCATTGAAATTCCAACCCATGCCGCCCAAAAAAGAGCTCTTTTCTGTAACCTTGGGCAGGAGCTGCCTCTGTGTGCTCACTCACTCCATGCTGCACACCGGAAGTCTTAATAGCACTACTTAATAGCACTACTAGCTCACTAACATTTGACTTCTGTTAAATGTAAATACAACATTAACCAAATCTACATTTCATTAACCAAATCTACATTTCATCTCCACATCAGATGCCTCGGTTTTCCATGGCCACACACATCGCCCCAGGCTTGAAGGTGCATATACCTGGGGCAGGTTAAAGAAAAAGTGGCCCTCATCTGCACATATTAAGTCCCTTTGAGATCCAAGAGTATGCAGAAAACAATCAATCAATGGCTATTCTCCACTCAGCAGTCAAAACAGCTTTTACCTGTTTGATCATCTAAGAGGTAGTACTGTTTCATCAGCTGCCAATGAACCTGCAGAGATTTGGCAGTGCGCGACTGATAGAAAACATTTGGATGTTTATTCAGTAAATCCTGAAAGGTGTCCAGTGTGGGCTGACTGGTCTGGGGATAGAACAGAAAACGATGTGGTAAACAATAGCAGACAATTGCGTCAATCAGAAGTCCATGATTTCCAGGAAGATATGGAAAACCTCCATCACCCAAGCCTGAAGAAAGATACTTGATTTTTTCAGGGACCAGCTCCAATTCAATTCCAAGTACATTTCAATTGAGTATGTTTTATTACAACATTAGGGAGTCACGTTAAATGTTTTGTTAATGCATATGTTCGCGAACACATTATTTCCCCCCCCCCCCTCTTCTAAAGGCACTGAGGTTTACTGGAATTCAGCTCCACCAAAGTACCAGCAGCTCTTTCCAGTGTTTCACTGAAGGCAAATTTTAAAAATATATTTAGAGTGCCCAATTCTTTTTTCCAATTAAGGGGCAATTTAGCGTGGCCAATCCACCTACCCTGAACATCTTTGGGTTGTGGGGGTGAAACCCATGCAGACACGGGGAGAATGTGCAAACTCCACACGGACAGTGCCCCAGGGCCGGGATCCAACCCGGGTTCTCGGCACCATGAGGCAGCAGTGCTAACCACTGCGCTATCGTGCTGCCCAAAGGCAATTCTTCATGTGCGAGCAAAGACAATGCCGCCAGTGTCCTTTGACCATAGAAGGCACCATAACCCAAGCCTCATCCAACATTTACCTATACGAGTGCTCCAGAAGCAATCAGATAGTTACCGATCCAATCTTTGCCAACTGTTGCTCCTCTGCCTTGCTATAAAGAGCTTTGGCCTGAATTGCTGCAATTGCTTCAGGATGAAGTTGTCTCATCGCCTGACAAGCCAGTCTGAAAGAACAAACAGCTGTTACACATCTGGGTTCACATGATCTTCCAATGGCACGAGACCTACTTGAACAGATTGATAGGGAAGAAAGTGTTAGGAGACTGGTGTAAAATCCAGAAGCTCTTCCAGCATTGAACAAAACCTTTTAAGCTATTTGCACACGTCTGAACATTATATTCATGCTTCATATTTCTGGTCCATTCATTTTACAATCATCTTTCACAACTGTAATGATCTTTTTTTTTAAATCACAACAATTATACCAGATTTGTTTTAAATGCAAGGTGGGACATTATTCTAGTGTATAAAGTGTGATATCTCGGAGGTGGCAATAAGATTTGCCACATGCTAATATTCCTGATTGGAAACGCCCTTTGCCCACTCGCCAACAGCTTCTCTTTGTACAACCAGCAAGTCGAAAATGGCAACTTTTTTTTTTAAATAAATTTAGATTACCCAATTATATTTTCCAATTAAGGGGCAATTTAGTGTGGCCAATCCACCTACTCTGCACATTTGTGGGTTGTGGGGGCGAAACCCACGCAGACACGGGGAGAATGTGCAAACTCCACACGGACAGTGACCCAGAGCCGGGATTGAACCTGGGACCTCAGCGCCGTGAGGCGGTTGTGCTAACCACTAGGCCACCGTGCTGCCCTGAAAATGGCAACTTACTGGCCTTGTCAATATCACTGGTGCTGAGATTGGGGAGTGAGGAAAGGAAGAGAAAAGATAAATGAAGTGACACGGTATAAAGGTGGTTTAAATACCAATCTTTCATCTCTAACCTGGAATTAAAGCCAGCTGATTTGAAGAAATAAGAATCATGTCTATCTGATGGATCTAGGGATTCTGTATGGATTGAGTGTGAGCCATAAGTCAAGCACACCGCAGAAAGCTGCCCAGATTGCAGTACACAATATATGGGCAAAATGTCACTCTAGGGCAGTAGGGGGTGCTCTTCTGACACTTTGCTCCACATCCAAGACTGGATAACCAACATGAAAAAACATTCCATTTCTCAGCACCAACTTCCCACACTCTCAGGTTCATTATGAAGGGGGAAAAAAAAGGACAGGAATAGTGGAATAGCGTCACAGTTATATAATGAGCTCAACAGCTTTTCGTTTTCTGGACATTTCACTTACTTGGATATGACAGGATCGTACAGCAGTGCATACCACCGCTCCTGGATCTCTCGCAATGTGAAGCGACAGCTAAACTTCACTCCAAGGTGCACTACAGTCAAGTCATTAGTCTGCAATTCGAAAATGCATCATCAGACCACAGAAAAGGCAGAAACATTCACTGTAAAACTTAAGTGTGCAGATACCAGCAGGTTGCTAACATTATCATTAGATCTCTTTCCCCCTCAGCCTCACATAGCTGCGCATTGTGTACAAGCCAGGTTGTGAGTAGCAAGTATCCCGCACCAACAAATCTAGTGCTCGAGTGTTGCAAAACACAAAGGGAAACAGGTCGAGTTTGGGGCATGCCTTGTTTTGGGGAGAAAGGAAGCAAGGATGTGCTAAAAATTCATGGCATGGACTTCCGGTGGCGACTACGAGGTCGCAAATTTGATGGCTCCCGTTTCGGTCGGACTTTTGGACCCAATAGGCTGCCCTCACATTCCTTTTGCCTGAGGCCCCTGTGATCACCCATCCCCCTCACCATGACACTCCTGACTTAGCCTGACTACCCATCAGGCTTCAGTTCCATCACCTTTTGTTCATTTCCTCACGGACAGTGATCCAGAGCTGGGATCGAGGGACCTTGGCGCTGTGACGCTGCAGGGCTAACCCACTGCGCCACCGTGCTGCCCAGCTAGCACATTTAATGACCGTTCATCTTCGGACTGTGAATAGAGTTCCTTTTCGCGTCCTATTTGTACCATGCGCACATTTTTTCTCCTTGATTCAGCTTACCATTTGTTTCATTGTACTTTTGCTTACGGCAACTTTTGTCTGAAGCTTGCCTCGTTTATGAAACCTAAATGTTTCTGCGATGGCCAAGGGTTTGGTGAATGGGCCTTGCAGAATTTCCATTATTTCTTTGTTCCAGTCTTCGGGGGGTTTGAGTCCCTCCATGCCAACAGTATTTGTCGCTCGGCTACCAGGGAAGCAAAGGCCAAGACGTTGACCTCCTTCTCCTGGACTCCCGGATCCTCCGGAATATCTGAGACTCTACCCTCCCCTACCTCTCCCCCAGAAACTACCCTGTCCTGCCTCCCCTTTGGTGGGAGGCGTGGGAAGGACGGCACCAGTCTGCGCACAAAATCCCTCACCTGTAAGTATCTAAAGTTGTTCCCTCTCGCCAGCCCGAACTTCTCCTTCAGCGCCCTGATGCTTGGGAAGCTCCCTTCCAGGAACAGATCCCCCATCCTCACAATCCCCGCCCTCCTCCACAGTCGATACCTACCGTCCATGTTCCCCGGGGCAAATTGGTGATTGCCGCAGATTGGGGTCCACACCGATGCTCTCACTTCCCCTATATGCCTCCTCCACTGGCCCCAGATCTGCAGAGCCGCCACCACTATAGGACTGATGGAGTACCGCGCCAGCGGCGCCGTAACCAAGGCTGCCAAACTGGTGCCCCCGCACAATGCAGCTTCCATCCGCTCCCAGACCGACCCCGTGCCCACCATCCATTACCTTATCATCACTATGTTGGCCGCCCAGTAGTAGTTGCTGAAGTTCGGCAACGCCAGCCGCCCCTCCCCTCTGCTCCTTTCGAGCATCACCTTCCTCATCCACGGGGACTTCCCCGCCCAGACAAATCCCAGGATAATTTTATTCAGCCTCTTAAAGGAGGACCTCGGGATGAAAATGGGGAGACACTGAAATATGAACAAGAATCTCGGGAGAATAGTCACCTTGACAGTCTGCACCCTTCCCGCTAGTGACAGCGGGAGCGCATCCCAACTCCGAACCCCCTCCCTCACTCATTCCACTAATCGGGACAGGTTGAGCTTATGCAGCCTGCCCCAGTCTCGTGCCACCTGTATCCCCAAGTAGCTAAAGCTTTCTCCTACCAGCCTGAACGGCAACCCCTTCAGCCTACTCTCCTGCCCCCTCGCCTGAATTATGAACAACTCATTCTTGTGTTCAATTTATATCCTGAAAAGCGGCCAAATTCCCTCAGGATTTCCATGATGCCGTCCATCCCCGCCATTGGGTTCAGTTAGGGCGCTCGAGAGTTACAAGTTAGCTAGGAAACCCTTGCGCAATCTACAGTGTCAAAATAAAAAGTGGAAATGGGAAATGGGGGGGGGAAAAAAAATCAATGCGAGAGAGCATTCCTGCAAGCCAAAAAGATCCAAATTTACCCCAGCATCACCTAAACAAAGCAAATGCATGAGCAAGAGCAGCATAGGGCGTCGTGAATAGTGCTCTTACAGGGAACAGATCAGTCCAAGGGAGAGTCGTTGAGGAGTCTTGTAGCTGTGGGGAAGATGAGCAGTTCACATGGAAACATTTTCTACTTCAAACAAGTAGATAACACTCCTGAAACCGCAAGACAAGCTAAGAAGCATGCCAAATGCAATCCACAAGTGAAAGTGGATTCCTGCCATCATCTAGAACATAGAACATTACAGCGCAGTACAGGCCCTTCGGCCCTCGATGTTGCACCATCCTGTGAAACCCTTCTAAAGTCCCTCTACACTATTCCCTTACCGTCCATATGTCTATCCAATGACCATTTGAACGCGTTTAGTGTTGGCGAGTCCACTACTGTTGCAGGCAGGGCATTCCACACCCCTACTACACTCTGAGTAAAGAACCTACCTCTGACATCTGTCCTATATCTATCTCCCCTCAATTTAAAGCTATGTTCCCCTCGTGCTGGACATCACCATCCGAGGAAAAAGGCTCTCATGTCCACCATATCTAATCCTCTGATCATCTTGTATGCCTCAATTAAATCGCCTCTTAACCTTCTTCTCTCTAACGAAAACAGCCTCAAGTCCTTCAACCTTTCCTCATATGATCTTCCCTCCTTACCAGGCAACATTCTTGTAAATCTCCTCTGTACCCTTTCCAATGCTTCCACATCCTTCCTATAATGTGGCGACCAGAACTGCACACAATACTCCAAATGCGGCCGCACCAGAGTTTTGTACAACTGCAACATGACCTCATGGCTCCGAAACGCAATCGCTCTACCAATAAAAGCTAACACACCATATGCCTTCTTAACAACCCTATCAACCTGGGTGGCAACTTTCAGGGATCTATGTACATGGACACAGAGATCTCTCTGCTCATCCACACTACCAAGAATCTTACCATTCGCCCAGTACTCTGTCTTCCTGTTATTCCTTCCAAAATGAATCACCTCACACTTTTCTGCATTAAACTCCATTTGCCACCTGTCAGCCCAGCTCTGCAGCTTATCTATGTCCCTCTGTATCCTATAACATCCTTCCGCACTGTCTACAACTCCACCGACTTTAGTGTCATCTTCGCACAGACAGGCCCAGTCTCCTACACCTTACAAAGCTGAGACGATGTAATATGGAGAAGGCATGCGGACCACCTTTTGGCAACAGGAACCAATCCGCCAGAGGCAGAACCGACAGGGAATCCAAATCCATGTGTGCCATGAGATTGCCTGGACCTTCCAGAGAACCTGACACTAACCAAACCAATTGGGGAAAACAGCATCTCAATTGCAAATCAAGAACAGAGTCAACCTCAGCTCACTGCGTTGCTTTTGATTAAGATAACCACTGACAATGCTCACACCAAGTCAAAGGCACCAGGAGGTTGTAGCAAGTACTGAAAAGCAGTCGCCCAAGGTTCACCAACAACCAGAGAACAACCAACTCTGGAATGTCTGACATTGACTACTGTTGATGGATTGTTCATGTTGCTAATTGATTGTTAATGCTATACTGTTTAATGTCCAAAGTCCTAAAGTCCAAAGATGTGCGGGTTAGGTGGATTGGCCATGCTAAATTGCCCGTAGTGTCCAAAAAAAGTAAGGTTAAGGGAGGGTTCTTGGGTTACGGGTATAGGGTGGATACGTGGGTTTGAGTAGGGTGATCATTGCTCGGCACAACATCGAGGGCCGAAGGGCCTGTTCTGTGCTGTACTGTTCTATCTATATATGTGTCAAGGACCTTTGATTTAAAGGTGGAGGAAATGTTGTGTATTCATAGTGTTTTAATTTTTCCTCACAAGCCTTGTAGCTAAACAGGAGCACTTTAAGAGAACGATGGGACCAGCCATTTGCGCTGGCAAGCAGGCAGTCTAATATCACAATCTGTAGTGTTAACATCTTCTAAATAAAACTCTACATTTTGGTTGATTCTCAAAGGCCTGCAGACTTTGAATTAACCACACCACAAACATTCAATCCCTCTATCACCAACACAGTAGCAGCCGTGTGTATCAGCTACAAGATGCACTGCAGTAATTCACCAAGTCTCCTTAGGCAGCACCTTCCAAACCCACAACCTCTACCATCTGGGACCAAGGGGAGCAGATACATGTGAACGCCATCACCTGGAGGTTCCCCTCCAAGTCACTGACATCAAAACATATCACCACTGCTTCACTGTTGCTGGAGCCACATCCTGGAAGTGCCTCACGAACAGCACTGTACTTGTTACTACACCACATGGACTGCAGTGGTTCAAGAAGGCAGGTCACCATCACCTTCTGAAGGGCAACTAGGGATGGGCAATAAATACTGGCCTAACCAGCCCACATTCCTCAAGTGAATTTTTAAAAATTCAGAGTATGAGCCATGGGACGCTCAACAAAATGAAAATAAGAAGAATCTTTATTATTGTCACAAGTAGGCTTACATTAACACTACAATGAAGTTACTGTGAAAAGCCCCTAGTCGCCACATTCCGGCGCCTGTTTGGGTACAGAGGGAGAATTCAGAATGTCCAATTCACCTAACAAGCACGTCTTTCGGGACTTGTGGGAGGAAACTTCCATTTTTTAGAGTATGAAGGGAAAGGGTACTGTGATCCAATATTTGTTAAACTCAAATCTCTCCTCACCCCCTCCACTTTACCTGTAAGACTGCATTTATTAGCAGCAAGTCATCTGTTGGCTTCCATCGTCCTAGATCCTTTGTGACTTGAAGTGGCTGCTTGCTTTTCTTCAACCGCTTGGCAATGCTGCTCGGAGCTGATGGCACCGTGGTAGATTTTGATATCTGCTACAAGAATCACAGAACTCTATTAAATGTCAACCAAATACATCACTTGGGCAGTGTAACCGATAATTAACCTAGTGCTTCAGCAACCTGTTCCTACACAAATAATTTAGTTACCAGATTAAAGTTTAATCCAACGGATAGGTTTTGTGATATTCAGAGACTACTTCAGTGCATAAGGAGCAGTGACAGAAAATTTAAAAACAATATCCAAACTGAAAGCTTGAAATAAAACAGAAAATGCTGGAAATATTCAGGTCAGTCAACATCAGAGGAAAAAGAAATCACACCCAAAACATTACTTGAATTGACAGGTCAAAGGCTGGGAATTCTGCAGTGCGTAACACCTCCTGACCAAGCCTGTCCAACATCTACAAGGCACAAGTCAGGAGTGTGATGGAATACTCCCCACTTGCCTGGATGAGTGCAGCTCCAACAATACTCAAGAAGCTCAACACCATCCAGGACAAAGTAGCCGCTTGACTGACACCCCATCCACAGACGTTCACTCCCTGCACCTCCAGCACAGTGGCAGCCATGTGTGCCACCTACAGGATACACTACAGCAAGTCACCAAGGCTCCAACAACAGCATCTTTCCAACCCATAACCTCAACCACCTAGGAGGGCAGCAGATATATGGGAACCAACTCCACCACCACCTGCAAGTTCCCCTCCAAGACACGCAACATCCTGACTTGGAAACATAATTGCTGTGCCTTCACTGTCAGGAACTCCCTGCCTAATAGTACTGTAGGCATATCTACAGCACATGGACTGCAGTGGTTCAAGGTAGCTCACCAAACCTTCTGAATGGCAATCAGAGATGGACAATAAATGCTGGCCAAGCCAGCAATGCCCACATCCCAATAATTAATAGAAAAAAAAAATATGAACTTCTACACCCCTCCCACTTTTGGTCCATTCTATCAACTTTATCTAATCAGTTCTGATAGAGGGCCGATTGAACGGTTGTACATTTCTAGCAACTTTGGCTGTTAAAGCACGATGTAGCTCATGTCCACACTCGATCCCAATGTACCTAAACGCTGTGCATCAGTCATTAGCTGGTTCTCACAAGGAGGAAGCTACTGCATAGTTTAAACCTCGAGCGATATCAACATAGATTCAAGTGTCAGCTCCTTTGATTCATCTGTGATCCTTAACACGAGCAGCAAGTACTGGAGCTGCAAATCAAGAGGCCTCAATTGGAGAATGATTCGAGGCAGTATCACATCTGCAGGATTCAAGACAATGCCAAACTTTGGAAGTAAAGATCAGATAGTTTGCGACTGTTCTCAGTCCAAATGCATCTTTAGGACATAGGGTCAAATGGCCTCTTTAGCCCTTCATTCAGTAAGATCAGGACTGATCTGGTTGCGGTCTCAACATCTTTGCCTTACACCACCCTCCAATTGCACTGCACTTGTAGTGGCAGAACTATTCAGTATTTATTCACAGCACCACCCAACTTGGAGCAAAACAGTCCAATGAAAACATTTCACAGCAAGCAAAAAACGTTATCAAGGGAATGGGACTGGCTGGGTTGCTGTATAGAGGCGCGGCATGGAGTTAAACGTGCCAAATGGCAGCCTCATGTGCTGTAATAACTCTACTTAACCAAGCAGCAGCACATATAGGAGGAATGAGCCACTCAATAAATTTTGAAAGTGCCAATTCCATTACAAAGAACAAAGAAAATTGCAGCACAGGAACAGGCCCTTCGGCCCTCCCAGCCTGCACCGATCCAGATCCTTTATCTAAACCTGTCCCCTATTTTCCAAGGATCTACTTCCCTCTGTTCCCCGCCCGTTCATATAACTGTCTAGATGCATCTTAAATGATGCTATCATGCCCGCCTCTACCACCTCCGCTGGCAAAGCGTTCCAGGCACCCACCACCCTCTGCGTAAAAAACTTTCCACGCACATCTCCCTTAAACTTTCCCCCCTTTCACCTTGAAATCGTGACCCCTTGTAATTGACACCCCAAGGGCAGCACGGTGGCCTAGTGGTTAGCACAACCGCCTCACGGCGCTGAGGTCCCAGGTTCGATCCCGGCTCTGGGTCACTGTCCGTGTGGAGTTTGCACATTCTCCCTGTGTCTGCGTGGGTTTCGCCCCCACAACCCAAAAATGTGCAGAGTAGGTGGATTGGCCACGCTAAATTGCCCCTTAATTGGAAAAAATAATTGGGTAATCTAAATTTATAAAAAAGAAAAAAAAAAAAGTAATTGACACCCCCACTCTTGGAAAAAGCTTGTTGCTATCCACCCTGTCCATACCTCTCAATTTGTAGACCTCAATCAGGTCCCCCCTCAACCTCCGTCTTTCCAACGAAAACAATCCTAATCTACTCGACTTTCCTTCATAGCTAGCACCCTCCATACCAGGCAACATCCTGGTGAACCTCTGCACCCTCTCTAAAGCATCCACATCCTTCTGGTAATGTGGCGACCAGAACTGCACGCAGTATTCCAAATGTGGCCGAACCAAAGTCCTATACAACTGTAACATGACCTGCCGACTCTTGTACTCAATACCCCGTCCGATGAAGGCAAGCATGCTGTATGCCTTCTTGACCACTCTATCAACCTGCGTTGCCACCTTCAGGGTACAATGGACCTGAACTCCCAGATCTCTCTGTACATCAATTTTCCCCAGGACCACTTCCATTGACCATATGACCATATTAAGCAAAATTAAGCAATTTTCTAAATTGTGCAGGTAAAAAGGAAAACATTGCAGAAGGGACAACACGGTGGCTAGCACTGCTGCCTCACAGCACAAGGAACCAGGGTTCGATTCCAACTTTGGCTGACTCACAGCGGCAGGGACCCGAGTTCAATGTGGAGTCTGCACGTTCTCCCCATATCTGCGCGGGTTTCCTCCGGGTGCTCTGGTTTCCTCCCACAGTCCAAAGATGTGCAAGTTAGGTGGATTGGTTATGGGCAGCACGGTAGCACAGTGATTAGCAATGTTGCTTCACAGCACCAGGGACCCAGGTTCGATTCCAATCTTGGGTGACTGTGTGTGGAGTTTGCACGTTCTCCCAGTGTCTGCATGGGTTTCCTCCGGGTGCTCCGGTTTCCTCCCACAGTCCAAAGACTTGCAGGTTAGGTGGGTTCGCCATGTTGGGTTTCAGGGATGGGGCAGGGAGTGGGCACTCTTTCAGGGGGTTGGTGCAGACTCGATGGGCTGAATGGCCTCTTTCTGCACTGCAGGCGTTCTATAGTGGAAACTCCATCAAGAACCAAAAGTGTTGAAAATGGAAGCTCATCTCCCATTTTTGTATTCTCAAAAGCTGATGCATCCGCTGTGTATTTCCAGCATTTAGCTTTATCCATGTGCTTATATAGTACATACTTTCCTCTTCTCATTGGATGATGGCTCGCTCCCAGAGTAGCGCCCAGGTTCCATCCCCGTTGGGCCCTTTGCCCGAGTGGAAGATTTAGCCAAGCTGCTCTCAACTAGCTCATCGTCAAACTTCTTGCGTTTTATGGATCTGGAAAAGGGAACAATACAAGAATGGTCAGTCAGCGGTTCCAAAAAAATAACAGAACAATGTAATGCTGTAAGAATAGGAAGTGTCCCCCAGCATTTCCAGATGTACATAGAACATACAGTGCAGAAGGAGGCCATTCAGCCCATCGAGTCTGCACCGACCCACTTAAGCCATCATTTCCACCCTATCCCCATAACCCAATAACCCCTCCTAACCTTTTTGGACACTAAGGGTAACTTTTAGTGTGGCCAATCCACCAAACCTGCACATCTTTGGGTTGTGGGGGTGAGACCCACGCAGACACGGGGAGAATGCGCAGCGATTAAAATCTGAACTATTGTCAAAGAAAAAATTGCTCCCAACTTTAAATTTATATCTGGAGATCTCAGTAACACATTGGCCAAGAGTCCGATCGCTTTAACTCAAAAGTTTGAATTTGAATCCAGTCCAAACTGGGGCAAAGGCACTCTCTCTATCAAGATAGAAATATCAAACGATTTAGGGTGCAGGAGGATGACATTCAGCAACCCAGACTGTTGTATGAAATTAGTTTAAAGCAGTCTCACTCCAATCCCCAAAATGTGAATCTACAGTGAAAAAGAGGAGTGGACACAGCTTCGGAGTTTGAAATTCTCATCAGTTAATTCCCCCAATAAACATTGCTATTTAGTGTGCAAACTCTGCTGGGGTGAATCTGGCTAGCCTTGCATCAAAAGGGTCTATCCGTCAAGGCTCACTGGTATATTATGGATCCTAGTTTAATACTCCATTTATACTATGAAAAAAGTGTAAGGAAAATGCTCAGCTGCAGACACTTCGATAGTGCAAGTGAGGTCGTGTAGACACCTTACTAGGTGCAGAACATCATCTCCCAGGGTGACTTCAAAGTCCAACGAAATGGCCACCACTACCACCATGAGACACTGTCAAAGCTCAATTGGGATTTGGGAGTGACTGCACATGGACAATCTAGTATTTTGGCCAACTCCAGTACTCAGAACTCCACCCCACACCAGAAACAGAATTCCGAGCATCAAGCGAGGGGCGACACATATTGTACAGAACCACTTCAAGTAGAAGTAGCACTGGAATATAAATGATGTGGCAGGCGAGCAGAAGGTACAGATCATTTCCACCCTTGCATTACCTGGATGAGCTTCTGCGTTTGGGAAGTAGGCTGAAAGCTTGAGTTGCGGTGCGTTTCTGTGCCGAGGGGGACTGGTCCCCATCAGATCTCCCCACAGAGCCTGTCGACATAAGCCTTGTCCCAAAAGCACCCAGTGCACACTGATCAGCTTGACAAAGAAAAGAGAAAGCATTGCTCATTATTTCATGAAAATATTTATCAGATTTACTATCCATGTGATCTGCTGTACAGCTAGGCAGCAAAATTTAATTAATCATTTTAATGACTTCTGCATTGTCCTAATGTGCACACTATCTACACTGAATGCAATCAAGCCCGTTAGCTCAAGTGACTTCAGTCTTTCATTCACAGATGTTTGTTTTGCCAAACCTCTCCACATCTCCTGAAAGTTGACCATTGCTGGGGTATAGTTCTATAGGCACCAGATGCCCACTGTTGCTTCATTCACAAATGGCCTTTATTTTGATGTGAGCCTTGGCAGCAAGTGTCAGAAGATTATTTGACTGCAGGATGAGTGAGATCCAGAGAATGACATTCAAGCCCAAACTTTTAACATCGTCCAGCAGCATCAGGGATCATTTGAATGCAAATTGTCAAGAGAGAGATAGAGAGCTTCCTTTCCCTCACCAAGGGGCAGCTATTGCGGCACCTCTTCACTGATACCCAAGCCAACAATCAGCTATTGCAGCACACAGCAGGGACTGAATCTGGGACCAGTTGGTAGATTGCATTTTTGAGAGCGAGAAGATGCAGAATGGATTACAGGAATTGGTCCCTTGTTATTTCAAGAAAGGAACAAAAACGGCAGCAAATCTGGAAGAATGACTTCAAACGTTTGAAAAAGAACGTCTTCCATTTCCATTAAAGGCAGATCCAAAATGGTGGAAGAAAGTCTTCATTAAATTGGCAAGAATTCCCAAATAAAATCACGTGGAAAGCTAACAGCAGGAAGATGGCTAATATCCCATTACATCCACTGCAAATCACACCAACCCCATTTAATGAGACAATAGAAAAACATTTGCTAGAATCCATGAATAACTCCCTCCACGGAGAAAACGTATTTGGAGCAGTAGTGAGCAGAGGCCACATATGGCTCAACGGTAAGCAAAATAATCAAGACTTTGTGCAGATCACTGCCACATATCTCCAGTCGCTTCCTCCCTGTCCCCTCAATGTTGCCTCAAAGCATCAGGCATCATTTTTCTCACCCAAAAGGTCACACTTCATCAGAGACTAAGATAAAGTCATGAGAAATAGGAGCATGTGATAGAGCCCCTCAAGCCTGCTCCAACATTCAATAAGATTATGCCTCAACTCCACTTTCCTTCACTATCCCTCGATTCCCTTCACACACAAAAATCCACCAAGCTCAGTCAGACTTGAATATATTCAATGACAACATTCATGGCTTCTTGGGGTAGAGAATTCCAAAGATTCCCAACCTTTTGAGTGAGGAAAGTTTTCCTCATCTCAATCCAAAATAATCGACCCCGTACCAGTGTTCCAGACTCTCTGGCCAGGGGAACCTTGCGTCAAACCTGCTAAGCCTGGTCAGAATTTTATGTTATAGAGATCAGCTCACGTTCTTCTAAATTCCAGAGAGCATAGGCTAGGCCCGTTCCACTCAATATCTCTGCATCCCAGGTCTTGTGCACACACAGACATTCCATTCGGGGGTTAACTGGATTGCAAGTGAACAGGAACCCTGGCTTATTTCGTTCGCCTTCCTCACTAAAGGATGTTGAGGGCAACTGTCACTCCACCCACTGTAGTTCAATCCGAGATAAGATATCTCAGCATAGAGGGAGGATCGAACCATTCATAGCAGACAGATACAATCTTAAACTGAGATATTAGGAGGATTCTCAAGTGGAGAGTTATGGATTAGCATTAGCAGAGCCCAGGAAACAGAAGCTGGCTCCCTCTCAGTCCGAGGGGGAAAATCCATGCAACTAAAATATGGGAGGGGGAGAAATAGCAGTATTCCATAATGTCCCCAACCTCCACACCAAGCACTTCATATACAATACCTTTATCTAAACTTCTTCCCTCCAGAGAGCTATTCTGACCAGCCGAAGCAGAATGGCTCATCATCCGTGGCAGCGCGATACAATCAAAGTCCGAGGCTTTCCATGCACAGCTGTCTCATTGATCAAAAGTTTATAGTTCTGTAAAACAAAATTTTTAAAACACTGAAACCCAGTGCCTCCGGCAAGTTCGCCTTGATTTGCTTTCTAACTTGCGGAATTCTGTGTGTCCTGCCTTTTTACAACACCAGACTAAGGATAACCTCTACAGTTTCCAGCACTTTTACACCCGTCCGGCTTTTTATGCTCCAGAACAGATTTGAGTCATATGCAGTTGACTGAAGATAGATTGTTGTTAACTGTGCTCTGCATCTAGTGAGAAGGAGCTCCATTGTAGTTGTGTTTTGACACCTGTGTAGAGCTCCTTCCCACCAGGCATGAATTTAATATTTAAATAGTGGAAAAGAGCAACCAGGAGTCCCCATTTTAACAATATCGAAAAAGAAGAGAAAATTCTGCAAGAGGCACAATTCTCCAGGAGTACCCAAGTTTTGCAAGGGTTCAAAATTACACTATGGGCAGCATGGTGGCACAGTGCTGAGCACTGCTGCCTCATGGCGAAGAAGAACTGGGTTCGATCCCAACCCCCTGTCAGTGTGCAGTTTGCACATTCTCCCCGTGTCTGCATGGGTCTCACTCCCACAACCCAAAAAGACGTGCAGGGTAGGTGAATTGGCCACGCTAAATTGCCCCCGAATTGGAAAAAAAGAATTGGGTACTTTAAATTTACACTGTACCCAGTTAAACTAACAGTGGGTAGCCATGGGCTAGAAGTCACCATGCAACCTGTGTGCACAGGGCTTTGACCTTTAACTGACTCAAGCACCTTCACAAACCACTACAGGTTATTAAGTGAATTAGCTCCCCCCCACCCCTTTGTGAAAACAGCTCGCGATCTCGGCCTCTACCTATTCTCAAACACACAAGCGTCGCTTCAACAGGTCAGTTCCACAATGGTAATTTCTTTCTCCTGGAGCAGAGGCTGAAACACTGGACCTTGGCCTTTCTTACTGAAGAGCAATTTGCTTGTTTACTGCAATTGTTTTTTTCACAAATGGGAAAGGCTCAGAATACCCAAGAAAAGCTAGGGTGATTTTTGTTGCTCCAACTCGTTTGGTTCCCAAGGTTACCCATTTTTCAATTTGGCCACTGAGCCCACACAAGTAGCCATGGCTAAGGTTTTTTTAAATAATAAGGATGATGGCTCATGTGGAGCTCATTGGGCCAAATGGCCTATTTGCAAACGTTATGTAATTCCATGTGCGGTGGTTGAATTTAGCAGCAGCAAGATTTGTTCAAATCCACTTTCTGCATAGATAGCGCAATGTTTCAGTTAATGCTAGTGGGTCACCTAAAAATGTTATTTCACAAAAATTAGACATTCATTTGCAAGTTTTGTTCATGTTTTAAAAATAAATTTAGAGTACTTTCCCCCCCCCCCCCCCCCCCCCCCCCCAAATAATTAAGTGGCAATTTTGCATGGCCAATTTCATAGATTTCATAGTGAAGGAGGAGGCCATTCGGCCCATCGAGTCTGCACCGGCTCTTGGAAAGAGCACCCTACCCAAGGTCAACACCTCCACCCTATCCCCATAACCCAGTAACCCCACCCAACACTAAGGGCAATTTTGGACACTAAGGGCAATTTAACACGGCCAATCCACCTAACCTGCACATCTTTTTGGGTTGCGACAGTGAGACCCACGCAGACATAGGGGAATGTGCAAACTCCACGCGGACAGTGACTCGGGTCCTCAGCACCGTGAGCTAACCACCGCGCGCCGCAAGTTTCGTTCATGATAGTGCAGATCATTCGACGGTGAACACAGAAATTTTAAAACATAATAAACCTTCTGTTCTGATGAAAGACTGATGCTGTTTATTCTGCTCTGCTCATCAAGAGCACGTGATTGCACACACATCCATATATTTCCCCCCTCCTGAAGGTGCCATGGTTGGGTATGGCCTCCCTGAGCACTGGTCGTACTTTGATTTGAGCCTCCCACTTTTGTGATGCTAAGGCCAGGACCACTCCAGGACTTCAGCACCTGGGCAGAGAATGATTATTCAATTTGACGGTTTAGCTGAAGAAAATTGCAGGTCATCCAATTTGAAAAAGTAGAACGACAACAGAGGCAGTGGAGGGATCGAGAGTGGTAATGGAAAGGTTGACCAAAATGCAATCAGTGGGCACGACCCCAGGAGAAAGGAGACCAATGATCGGTCCTTGCTGGACTCTGGATGCAATGCTAGCAGGGCAAGAAGAGAATGCAGCAGATGCTCTGGCTCCAATCAGATGGGAAAGAACAAAAGCAAGATAGGGCAGGTCCACCAATATGGACAATGGAGAGATGTTGAAGGAGGATGGTTTGACTAACAGTCTCAAAAACTGCAGAGAGATGGTCAAAGAGGACAATAATTTCCCCATGGTAGTTACGAGAGAGAATGTTCCTTGTGACTTTGGTTGGTCTGTTCTGGTTTGATTATAACATGTGGAAATCCCATTTGGCAAAGACTCTGGTCTGTTAATTTAAGAATCCTGTAAAATCAGTAAAGCCTCAAGATTACATCATACTTCCAGAAAAACAGCGGAACAGAATGGTGTTTGGGTTACAAACACAATATCTATTTATGCTCAAGCACCAATGCATCACTATAAAAACTGCAGTGATCCCAACAACATTGCAGTCATTCCGAACACAAGGCATGACACATCTTTAACTCAGCCAAAAAACTGTAAACTGTTGTTGGAGCAATGGCACAAATCAGTTGGGTTAACTCATTCAGCCCAATTGTTTACAAGAGAAGAATCCAGCTGTAACGTAACCAGGGTGCCCAATTAGTTGGTCTTTATTATTGTCAAGTAGGCTTACACTGCAATGAAGTTACTGTGAAAAGCCCCGAGTCGCCACATTCCGGCGCCTGTTCGGGTACACAGAAGGAGAATTCAGTATGCCCAATTCACCCAACAGCATGTCTTTCAGGAGTTGTGGGAGGAAACCGGAGCACCCGGCAGAAACCCACGGAGACACGGGGAGAACGTGCAGACTCCGCACAGAAGGTGACCCAAGCCGGGAATCGAAGCTGGGACCCTGGCGCTGTGAAGCAACAATGCTAACCACTGTGCTACCGTGCTGCCCAGCACTGTTCCTTGGGTAAATTCACAAGTTCTGTAGTACCAGCCAAAGAACAGAAAGATCTAAAGTGTGATTGTCTGTCAGTGATGTGGTTGCAGAATCTTTTTTTTTAAACTTACCCAATTATTTTTTCCAATTAAGGGACAATTTAGCGTGGCCAATCCACCTACCCTGCACATCTTTGGGTTGTGGGGGCGAAACCCAAGCAAACACGGGGAGAATGTGCAAACTCCACACGGACAGTGACCCAGAGCCGGGATCGAACTTGGGGACCTCAGCACTGTGAGGCAGCAATGCTAACCACTGCATCACCATGCTGCTCCTGTGGTTGCAGAATCGACAATATTGCTGCAGTGGAGTGGAAGCTACATGGGTGCAGACAATGGGAGGCGGCAGAAGCTGTCTGGACTGCCGAGCCCCTCACAATCAAATAGCACACCACATAGTGAAGGCTCACGTGAAAGACGACCAGAAGTTTACACTGCAGCACTCGGACTTGCAATCTTTGAGGAGTGTGGAAGAAAGAAAACGAGGAGCCGGTGAAGGAAACACGCAATGTTTATCACTGCATAAAAACGGATGCTGACCCGGAAAGTTACTGAAAGGCAGGAAAGATCGGGCAACTCGAATTCTCGATTCTCTCGCAATCACTCACTTGGCGCGTAAACAAGACCGTGTCCGAATCCCGCACGGAAAACTCGCCCGTTTCCCGCCGCTTCACCCAGGCCCCAAACTCAACCGAGGGCGACAACGCAAACACTTCCGGGCCACATTACCACGGTGACTACAATTTTCTTTCCTGGTCGTTTATTTCGATCTTGTGCGTGTTGATTTACTCAGAGGAACGTTCAATAGTGAGAAAAATTTATAAAATTATTAAAATATTATCGGAATAAAAAGTTACGGTGGACCATTTCCGGGTCACGCCCAAGGCGGTCTCTTCCTTCAGGCGGGAGGTTAATGATGTACGTTTTGTCGCTCAGGACCATTTCGGAAGTTTTTTTTAAAAACTAGTCCCTTTAAACTGGACGTATTGTTGTGCATCTGCTTTTGTTATTCAGTCACGAAAAACGGCTATTCTGTCCATCGTGCCTGTACTAGCTCTCTCTGAAAGAGTCTTCCAATTAACCCCACTCCCCTGGTCTTAATTTTCTTTTTTTTTAAATTTAGATTACCCAATTATTTTTTCCAATTAAGGGGCAATTTAGCGTGGCCAATCCACCTACTCTGCACATTTTTGGGTTGTGGGGGCGAAACCCACGCAGACACTGGGAGAACATGCAAACTCCTGGTCTTAATTTTCTTAATTTGCCCTTGTGAAAATGAAAATCGCTTATTGTCACGAGTAGGCTTCAATGAAGTTACTGTGAAAAGCCCCGAGTCGCCACATTCCGGCGCCTGTCCGGGGAGGCTGATACGGGAATCGAACCGTGCTGCTGGCCTGCTTGGTCTGCTTTAAAAGCCAGCGATTTAGCCTGGTGAGCTAAATCAGCCCCTGATTTCAATTTTTCCAATTGAAAAAAGATAGAATGTTTCCTCATGTCGCCCCTCGTTCTTTTACCAATCCCCTTTCAATCGGTGGCCTCTGGTTACTGGCCTTTCTCAAATAAGGGTTTCAAAGCTTCAGGTGTTAATTTTGCTTCAGTTGGTAGGATGCTCGCCTCCGATTGTGGGTTCAAGCCCCACTCAAGAGACTTCAACACAAATTCCAGGCCGACTCCGAGGGAGTATACTGCACTGTCTTTCGGGTGACATGTTAAACTAAGGCCCCATCTGTTCTCTCAGGTGGGCATCAACGGTCCTGTGCAATATTCGAAGGAGAACTCGTGGTTTCTCCCTGGTGTTGGAGAGTATCCCTTACAACCAACATCTAAAAGTGTAGTAATCCACAGGAGGCAGGAGTTCCGTCACCACACTAATATTTATTTACAATAATGATATTACAGGAGCAGCTACAAACAGTGCTGCTAGCAGTCCAGTCAACTTAAGACTGGCTCACAAAGCCTACACAGGCGCTTATATGGGCCCCCTCAATGAGCTATCATTGAGGGAGCTCATACTCCAATTGGCCAACCAATAAAGCCAATTGGAGTTCATTCCCGCCCCCCCCAAGGTCCGAGGAATTCCTGCCAGCTGGCATTCCTCTGAGCTTCTTCCTGCTCCTCATGTCTGGGTCTGTCACCTCTGTGTCGTCCGCCGGGTCATTCTCCGAAGTGGGCGGGGTGTACCTTTATAGGTGCCCATCTTTTCCTTGACAACCTCCTTGGAAGTTGTTCCTCCTCCTCGGGGAGAGGTGTTGCGGCGGCCTCGGCGAACGTGTCCATCTCCAACTCTGACGACTGGATGACGGGGTCTGGAGAAATTGCTCGGGGCTGGGGTGTGGGTATCCTTCCATCTGGGCTATCCCAGCTTGAGGCGGTCCTGCTTCGCCTGCCTCCAGGTGAGGTTCCGCTGCCCTTATTTGGTCTAGGTGTTTCTTCAGCACCTTACCTCCTATCGAAACCTCGTAGGATATGGGCCCTGTTTGGGACTCTGCCGTGCCTTTGACCCACGTTGGTCCATTCCCATAATTCTTGACCCAAACCGGTGCCCCCACCTGGAAATATCTCTGCTGCCGACTATTATCATGCCCCCTGCGTTGGGCCTCCTGTTGTTTCTCCACTTTCCCCGTTAAATTTGGGAAAAGGAGACTCAGCCTCCTTCCCATTAAGAGTTCAGCTGGCGGTATGCCAGTTGTGGAATGCGGTGTGGTCCTGTAATCAAACAGCCAGCGGGAGCGCTTTGTGTCCATTGACGCTGCCGGCTGCTTCTTGAGTCCCGCTTTAAGTGTCTGGACCGCTCTCTCTGCCAGGCCGTTGGTCGCTGGATGGTAAGGGGCCGTTTTGATGTGACGGACTCCGTTTTCCTTCAGGAATTTTCCAAATTCCCCACTTGTGAATGCCGTTCCATTGTCCGACACCAATACCTCCGGAAGTCCATGTGTTGCAAACGAAGCCCTGAGCTTTTCAATTGTTGATGCTGTGCTAGCCACGTTTACCCGGTGGACATCCAACCATTTGGAGTGGGCGTCCACTATCACCAAAAACATTGAGCCCATGAAAGGGACGGTGTGGTCAATATGCAGGGGGGTCCACGGTCTGCCTGGCCATTCCCACGGGTGCAATGTGCCGCTGGTGGCACTCTTTGCCCTTGTTGGCACTCCTGGCACCGACATACCAAGGCTGCTATGTCTGTGTCCAAACCTGGCCACCAAACGTAGCTTCGAGCTAGCATCTTCATTTTAGACACCCCTGGGTGTCCGTGATGTAACTCGGTTAAGATTGCCTGACGGACCTGAGCTGGGACTATTACCCGGCCTCCCCATAATAGGATACCGTCTTCTACGGTCATTTGGTCCCTTCTGCTCCAGTATGGGTGCATCTGGGGCTCCACTGGTCTTTCCAGTTCCCCTGTTAGCAGTAAATGCTTCATCTTGGCTAAAACTGGGTCTTTTTGCGTCCACAACCGAATATGTTGTGCGTCTACTGGTAGGGTGTCCAAAAAATGTAGAGTCATTACTGTCTCCTCTACTTTTGGTATTTGCGGCGGAGTGTCCGGGAGGGGAAGTCTGCTCAAAGCATCTGCATTTGCTACTCGCGTTCCCGGTCTGTGCTCCAGAACGTATCTATACGCCGCCAGTAGCAACGCCCAGCGTTGGATTCTAGCTGATGCAATCGGGGGTATTGACTTGTCTTCTTTTAATAACCCTAATAACGGCTTATGGTCAGTCACTATGGTGAATTTCCGCCCGTACAGATACTGGTGAAATTTTTTTACTGCGAATATCACCGCCAGTCCTTCCTTCTCGATTTGGGCGTACTACCTCTCAGCCATCGCCAAGGTCCTCGAAGCATAGGCTGTTGGCCGTTCTTCCCCATTCCTTCCTCTATGGGCTAAGACGGCTCCTACCCCGTAGGGGAATGCATCACAAGTGACCACCAACTCCTTCCTTGGGTCATAATGCTCTAGGACATTTTTGGATGACAGCTGTTCCTTAATGTCCCTAAATGCTCGGTTTTGGCGGGCGGACCATTTCCATTCTTGCCGCTTTTTTAGTAGCTGGTGGAGGGGTTCTAGGATGGACGCCCTATTTTCAATAAATTTTCCATAATAAGTTACCAACCCTAGAAATGATCGTAACTCCTGGACCGTGGTGGGAGCTGGGGCTTCTTTTATTGCCCTTACTCTGTCTTCTAATGGGTGTAAGCCTGACTCGTCTACTTTATATCCCAGGTACGTCACTTGTGGGGCCAGAAAAACACATTTTTCCCTTTTGAGCCGTACGCCTGCCTTTGCGAAACGCCTGAGCACTTCCTCCAGGTTCCTTAAGGGTTCCTTGTTTGTCCTACCCGTGATTAAGACATCGTCCAAATAAATCGCCACCTGCGGTAGTCCCTGCAGAATATTTTCCATCGTACGTGGAATATAGTGCAGGCTGATGACACTCCGAAAGGTAGCCTAGTATAACGAAAAAGGCCCTTCAGGGTGTTGATCGTAGCGAACTTCTGGGAGTCCTTGTCCAGTTTTAACTGCAGGTAGATGTGGCTCATGTCCAGTTTCGTGAACAAAAGCCCACCTGCCAATTTGGCATATAGGTCGTCTATTTTCGGGATTGGGTATTTGTCCAGCAGTACGTATTTGTTTACCGTCTGTTTGAAATCTCCACAGAGACGTATCGAGCCGTCTGGCTTCAAAATTGGTACCACCGGCGCTGCCCATTCTGAGAACTGTACTGGTCTGATAATGCCGTCGCGCCGTAACCTTTCTATTTCGTCATCTACTTTCTTCCTTAATGCAAAAGGTACCGGCCTGGCCTTACAAAATTTCAGAAGGGCTTCTGGGTCCACGTGCAAAGTTGCTTTGGCACCTATGATTTCCCCCAAACCTTCCTGGAAGACCTCCGGGTATTTTTAGAGTACTCCACTCAACTGCCCGCTTCCACTCTGGAAAATTTTCATCCAATCTAATTTTAGGTCTTTCAGCCAGTTTCGTCCAATTAAGCTCGGTCCGGAGCCCTCTACTATCGTCAACGGTAATCTGAGCAATTGTTTCTCATATTCCATGGGTACATGAAATGAAAAAAATGAAAATCGCTTATTGTCACGAGTAGGCTTCAATGAAGTTACTGTGAAAAGCCCCTAGTCGCCACATTCTGGCGCCTGTCCGGGGAGGCTGGTACGGGAAATGAGTCGTGCCTAGAACGTCCAGGGGTTCCCCCATGTAGGTTTTAAGTTTTGTCGATGTTTTTGTTAGGGTTAGTAGCTGGAGTCCATCTTTGATTTTTCTAAATGCTGCCACTCCCATTACTGATACGGCTGCACCCGTGTCTATTTCCATTATTGTCGGCAGCCCGTTCACCCGTGTGGTAATCTTAATGGGTTCTGCTTTCGTCGTTGCAATATTATATAATTGTTCCCCTTCGGAGGAGGATGGGGCGTCTAGGTTGTGTACTTCCCTGCGTCCCCACCTACTATTCCTCTTTTGCCACCTCCTTCTAGGGTTTCTGTCGCCGTTACCCCACCTCTGTCTGGTGCCAGAAACGGTCCTTCTCTGTTGGGGGAGCCTCAGCCGGTACTTCCCTCTGTCTCCAGTTAGTCCTGGCAGACTTGGGGGCAGTTCTGGAGTTTTCCTTTTCCCTCTATTCCTCAGGTTTTTCCTGAGAGCAGCTATCTGGTAGCAGGACCCGTTGTGGTAGTCCCTCTCACAGGTATCTACCTCCCTCGGCGTGCCCTGTAGTTCCTGCACCCCACTTGCTGCCTTTTCTAGGGACAGTGCGAGCTGTAACGCCTGCCTGCAGTCTAGCTCCGTTTCCGGCAACAGGCGTTTCTGTATTGTGAGGTCGTTTATACCACACACTAACCGGTCCCGAAGCATTTCATTTAGCTTCGGGCCGAACTCACATTTTTCCGCCAGCCTTCTCAGGCGGGTTAAGAAATTCGTGACTG
The DNA here is from genome assembly GCF_902713615.1 of Scyliorhinus canicula. Classification (NCBI taxonomy): domain Eukaryota; kingdom Metazoa; phylum Chordata; class Chondrichthyes; order Carcharhiniformes; family Scyliorhinidae; genus Scyliorhinus; species Scyliorhinus canicula. The sequence goes on along the minus strand of NC_052173.1, from coordinate 1,444,414 downwards.
ACTCCCTGTCTTCCCGCTTCGCTGTGTAGAATCTGTACCTATGTAAAATGAGGGGTGGTTTTGGGTCGTAGTGCTCTTTCACCAATTCCGTTACTTCTTGGAAAGTTTTCGTGTCCGGCGCATCGGGATAAGTCAGACTACGTATAATGGCGAAAGCTGAGGGTCCGCATGCCGACAGCAGGATAAGCCGTCTCCTTTCGTCCGTCAGTATATAATTTGCCCGGAAGAAGTAACACATTCTCGCCACATACTGGGACCAGTCCTCAATAGCCGGGTCGAATGCCTCTAACCTCCCAAAAAACGGCATTTTTAAAATGGCAAGGCTTACCCTCCGAGTGCGACAGCTGGTCTCTGCAAAATTCTTAGTTTACCTCGTCGCCACTGTAGTAATCCACGGGAGGCAGGAGTTCCGTCACCACACCAATATTTATTTACAATAACGATATTACAGGAGCAGCTACAAACAGTGCTGCTAGCAGTCCAGTCAACTTAAGACTGGCTCACAAAGCCTACACATATGATTATATGGGCCCCCTCAATGAGCTATCATTGAGGGAGCTAATACTCCAATTGGCCAACCAATAACGCCAATTGGAGTTCATTACAAAAAGACAATTTGTAAATTGGCTGACTGGTTTCCTCCATTAGACCACTTCAAAAGCATTTAATTGACTGTAAAGCACATTCTAAAGTTGTGAAAGACGATATGATACAAGTTTTTATACTTGGAATCTATCCTGATTACTTATTTGTTTTTTATTCTGTTATTTTACAGGAGGTTGCCATGATTAGTGTATCCAACTTTGGGATGGACAGTCACACATTGAATTTCGAAATGTGATTTTTAACAAGTCATAGAAGCGTAGAAAATAGGAGCAGGAGGAGGCTATTCAGCCATTTGAGCCTGCACCACATGCATTATTGTCAGAACCCACATGGGGAAATCATTACTGATCTCCCTATAATTCAAATAGTTTGGATGGGGCTGTTTTTATCCAGTGTGTGCAGGAGGGTTTCCTCACACAATATGTGGATAGACCGACAAGAGGCGGGGCCACATTGGATTTGGTACTGGGCAATGAACCGGGCCAAGTGTTAGATTTGGTTGTGGGAGAGCACTTCGGAGATAGTGACCACAATTTGGTGACTTTCACTATAGCAATGGAGAGTGTCATGTGAGAGTACCTTTAAGAAATGGATGTTTAAGCAATGTACCTTTAAGAAATGAGGCAGCTCATATTACTGAAGTGATGTCAGAGTGTGGGGGTAGCTGAGTTGAGCTCACTTCTGCTTTTTGGGAGTTTTAGTTTCAGTTTGAGAGAGCAGCTGAAAAGTGCCTGGCTGGTTTGCTGAGAGCTGCATGGAGAAAAAGAGCTTGGGTGTGTCTGTGTTTTTGCAGTAAGCTGAATCCGCTGTGATCTCTACCAGGAAAGACTATTTCTGAATCATTTGGGTGATTTAAACTCATAATAACCTGATGTGTTTCTGTTTAAAGGTCTTTTGGAGGTTCGAAGGAACATTTTGAGGGATTATTTAGTGTTGTATTATTTTCGGGGTTATCTTTGAAGTAAGGGGGGCAGCACGGTGGCGCAGTGGGTTAGCCCTGCTGCCTCACGGCGCCGAGGTCCCAGGTTCGATCCCGGCTCTGGGTCACTGTCCGTGTGGAGTTTGCACATTCTCCCCGTGTTTGCGTGGGTTTCGCCCCCACAACCCAAAGATGTGCAGGTAGGTGGATTGACCACACTAAATTGCCCCTTAATTGGAAAAAATGAATTGGGTACTCTAAATTTATAAAAAAAAAAAAAAAAAATCTTTGAAGTAAGGGGAGGTAAATGATCCAATGTTTATTTAAAAAGGTTAAGTTGAATTCATGGAATAAACATTGTTTTGTGTTTAAAAACCCACGTGTCCACAATTGTAATACCACACCTGGGGAACAAGCCGTGTGCTTCAAAAGCAACAATACATTAAGGGGAGAGGTTGGTTGAACTCCATGATACATTTTGGGGTTCTGAAAACGCCGCTCCCATAACAAGAGGGATAGGAACATACGGCAGGGCAAGGTTTTAACTGGGGGGTAATTACGATGCGATTAGGCAAGAATTGGGGAGCATAAGATGGAAACAGGAACTTTTAGGGATAGGCTCAATTGAGATGTGGAGCTTGTTCAAGGAGCAAATACTGCGTGTCCTTGATATGTATGTCCCTGTCAGGCAGGGAGGAAATGGTCGAGTGAGGGAAACATGGCTTACAAAAGAGGTTGAATGTCTTGTCAAGAGGAAGAAGGGGGCTTATGTAAGGATGAGAAAACAAGGTTCAGTTAGGGCACTTGAGGGATACAATATAGCTAGGAGGGAGCTCAAGAAAGGACTTAGGAAAGCTAGGAGGGGGCATGAGAAGTCCTTGGCGGGTAGGATCAAGGAAAACCCCCAAGGCTTTTTACACTTATGCGAGGAATAAAAGAATGACCAAGGTGAAGTTAGGCCCGGTCAAGGACAGTGGGAATGTGTGCATGGAGTGAAGATACAGGAGAGGCCCTAAATGAATACTTTTCTTCAGTGTTCACAAAGGAGAGGGGCCATGTTGTTGAGGAGGATAGTGCCATGTCGGTTGGAGGAGGTAGATATTCAGAAGGAAGGAAGATGTGTTAGAAATTTTGAGAAGCCCGAGGACAGAGAAGTCCCCTGGGCCTGGTGGGGTATATCCTTTGGGAGGTGAGGGATAAGATTGCAGAGCCTTTGGCTTTGATCTTTATGTCCTCACTGTCTACATAAATACTGCCAGAAGACTGGAGAGAGGCGAATGTTGTCCCCTTGTTCAAGAAAGGGAATAGGTATAACCCTGAGAATTATAGGCCGGTTAGTCTCACTTCGGTCATAGGTAAATTATTGGAAAGGGTCCTGAGGAATAGGACTTGTGATCATTTGGAAAGATACAGCTTAATCCAGGATAGTCAGCACGGATTTATGAGGGGTAAGTCTTGCCTCACAAGTTTGATTGTATTCTTTGAGGAGGTAACTAAGTACATAGATGAAGGTAGAGCAGTTGATGTCGTATACATGGATTTTAGTAAGGTGTTTGATAAGGTTCCCCATGGTCGGCTCATGCAGAAAGTAAGGAGGTGTGGGATAGAGGGAAATTTGGCCAATTGGATATCACATAGAAGACAGAGGGTGGTGGTAGATAGTAAATTTTCAGCCTGGAGCCCAGTTACCAGCGGTGTACCACAGGGATCAGTGCTGGGTCCTCTGCTATTTGTGATTTTTATCAATGACTTGGATGATGAAGGTTGGGTTAGTAAATTTGCTGATGACGCCAAGATTGGTGGAGTAGTGGATGATGTGGAGGGCTGTTGTAGGCTGCAAAGAGACATTGATAGGATGCAGAGCTGGGCTGAAAAATGGCAGATGGAGTTTAACCCTGATAAGTGTGAGGTGATTCATTTTGGTAGGACAAATTTGAATGTGGATTACAGGGTTAACGGCAGGGTTCTGAAGAATGTGGAGGAAGAGAGAGATCTCGGAGCTCATGTCCATAGATCTCTGAAACTTGCCACCCAAGTGGATAGAGCCGTGAAGAAAGCCTATAGTGTGTTAGCGTTTATTAACAGGGGGATTGAGTTTCAGAGCCGTGAGGTTATGCTGCAACTATACATGACCCTGGTGAGACCACATTTGGAGTATTGTGTGCAGTCCTGGTCACCTCATTATAGGAAGGATGTGGAAGCATTGGAAAGGGTGCAAAGGAGATTTACCAGGATGCTGCCTGGATTGGAGGGTAGGTCTTATGAGGAAAGGTTAAGGGAGCTAGGGCTTTTCTCATTGAAGCGAAGGAGGATGAGAGGTGACTTAAATGAGGTGCATAAGATGATGAGAGGGATAGATAGAGTGGACGTTCAGCTACTTTTTCCTCGGGGGTGGGGGGGGGGGGCAGTACGGCGGCACAGTAGGTTAGCCCTGATGCCTCACGGCGCCGAGGTCCCAGGTTCGATCCCGGCTCTGGGTCACTGCCTGTGTGGAGTTTGCACATTCTCCCCGCATTTGCGTGGGTTTCACCCCCACAACCCAAAGATGTGCAGGGGAGGTGGATTGGCGACGCTAAATTGCCCCTTAATTGGAAAAAATGAATTGGGTACTCTAAATTTTTTCAAAAAACTTTTTCCTCGGGTGGATGGGATGTAGCTGTTACAAGGGGGCATAACTATAAGGTTCATGGTGGAAGATATAGGAGGGATGTCCGAGGTAGGTTCTTTACTCAGAGAGTGGTTGGGGCGTGGAATGCACTCCCAGCTATGGCAGTGGAGTCGGACACTTTAGGAACTTTCAAGCGGTTATTTGATAGGCATATGGAGTGCTCTAGAACGATTTGGAGTAGGTTGATTTGATCTTAGTTTCAGACTAGTTCGGCACAACATCGTGGGCTGAAGGGCCTGTACTGTGCTGTACAGTTCTATGTTCCCTGTGGGACTTGTGGAGTACGAGCTCCCCAAATAGGAGGCCACCCACCTAAGGCTCATTATTTATTGATATAAAAGCTGACACAAAGTAGGGCCTGGATAGACGATTCCTCCCAGTAAAGATTGTACTGGGAGCGAGATGTTGCTTTCTGCAGAACTTTGTATATAGCTAAAATAAATTAATGTTCAATTTTCGCCTGTTTCCTCAAATTACTAAAATTATGATCATGGCTGATCATCCAATTCAATAGCCTAATCCCACTGCCCGCCAACCCCCCACACCCTTTGATCCCCTTTGCCCCAAGTGCTATATCTAACTGCTTCTTGAAAACATACAATGTTTTGGCCTCAACTAGTTTCTTTGGTAATGGATTCCACAGGCCGACCACTCTCTGAGTGAACAAATTCTGTCCTAAATGGTCTACCCCATATCCTCAGACTGTGACCACAGTTGCTGATAGTCCTGTTAGAATTTTATAGGTTTCTATGCAATCCCCCCTCATTCTTATGAACTCCAGTGAATACAGTCCTAACCAACTCAATCTCTCCTCGTATGTCAGTCCTGCCATCCCAGGAAATAGTCTGGTAAACCTTTGCTGCACTCCCTCCAGAATAAGAACATCCTTCTTCAGATAAGGAGACCAAAACTGCACACAACATTCATGGTGTGGCCTTACCAAGGCCCTGTATAATTGCAGAAAGACATCCCTGCTCCTGTACTCAAATCCTCTCGCAATGAAGGCCAACATACCATTAGGCTTCTTTACCGCCTGCTGTACCTGCATGCTTACCTTCAGTGATTGGTGTACGAGGACACCCAGGTCTCATTGCACATTCCCCTCTCCTAATTTATGGCCTTTCAGATAATAGTCGGCCTTCTCGTTTTTGATACCAAAGCCTCATATTTATCCAAATTATACTGCATCTGCCATTCATTTTCCTACTCGCTCAACTTGTCCACATCACACTGAAGGATCTCTGCATCCTCCTCACAGCTCACCCTCCCACCCAACTTGGTGTCATCTGCAAATTTGGGGATAAATCATTAATATATATTGTGAATAGCTGGGGTCCCAGCACCGATTCTGTGGTACCCCACTGGTTACTGCCTGCTAATTTGAAAAAGACCCATTAATCCCTACTCTTTGTTTCCCGTCTGCCAACCAGTTTTCTATCCCTCTCTATACACTGTCCCTAATCCCATGTGCTTTAATTTTACACACTAATCTCTTACGTGGAACATTGTCAAAAGCCTTCTGAAACTCCAAATAAACCACATTCGCTGGCTCCCCCTCATCAACTCTATTAGTTACATCCTCGAAGAACTCCAGTAGATTTGTAAAGCATGATTTCCCTTTCATAAATCTAAGTTGCCTCTGTCCGATCCTGCCACTGTTTTCTAAGTGCTGTACCATACAATCTGTACAGTCACAGATTCCAGCAACTCCGTATCTGGAGTACAGTTGACTGCCTTCAATTCGGAGTATATTAACACATTTGCTTCCCAGTGTGTAAAGTTGATATCAGACAGAAGGACAGTACTATATGTGATTATTTTGCACTGATCACAAAATGTAATAGATTCAAACCTAGTGTATGGTCTTTACCGCATTTTATGTTCTTCCTGTCACCTCACTGAAGTATAGAATGTCAACAAGAAGCTGGGAGTTTGCTAGGCAGCATGGTGGCGCAGTGGTTAGCACTGCACCGAGCTCCCAGGTTTGATCCCGGCTCTGGGTCACTGTCCGTGTGGAGTTTGCACATTCTCCCCGTGTTTGCGTGGGTTTAGCCCCCACAACCCAAAGATGTGCAGGCTAGGTGGATTGGCCACACTAAATTGCTCCTTAATTGGAAAAAATGAATTGGGTACTCTAAATTTATTTTTTTTAAAAGAAGCTGGTAGTTTGCTGTTGGTTTTGGCTTCGCAGAATGTGGGTCACTGATACAGAACTTCAGGATTTTTAGTCTTCGTTTTAAAATGTTTTCTTTTGTTCAAATCCCTCAATTATCTCTGCAAACAACCCTCCGTGGCCTGTGCGCCTTCAGTTCCTGTGCAGAGGCTGTTGGTCATGCCTTCAGCTGTCCAGACCCGAAGCTCTGTAATTTCCTCTTTAACCTCACATGTCACCCATCCCAATATATCCTTCTTTGGCTGAGTGTCAATTTGTGTCTGATGGCACACCTTTGAAGCACGTGGGACATTTTGTTCCATTGTCTGGGTTTTGAACGCAGGATACAAGAATTTCAGGAGAATTCAAAAATTCCTCTGAAATGTAAAAAACAAATAAAAAAGTTGCAGGATGAACCTTGAAGAAAGATCTACATCAAATGATCTCCCACAATTTGATTTAGTAACCTTGGTATCTTTTCTCACTTGGAATATAGGCATTCTATATAATAGCTGGGAATAAGCTCATTGTACCTGTACAGTGGAGGGGAAAGGGAATTCAATTTGATTGAAACTAGGCCAATATGGGGCTCCTCATACATTAACTTTCCTAATTGGCCTGATAAATAAGGACTGCTATTATTCTGTTATGTGGTTCCATGTGTAAGAATCACATCAAAGCAGTGGTTGGATTTTTGATGATTCTTTACTAATCTAATCTGCAATGATCCGACTAACATTTTTCATTTAGTACTTGAGAATTTGGTCCTGAATCGCTCAGTGAGCATTTACAATTGAGCTGTTACTGGGTCAAGTAATTCATAGCCCAATCCAACTGTCTGTTTGACTCTTCATTGCAGATAAACCTGGAGAATTATTTGGAAATAATCAAGCAGGACCGTAAATGTGAAGTCTGCTATCAGGTTTGCATTATGAATGTTTTGGAGAAGTTTGTAATCATAGAATAAAATTTATAGAATACCTACAGTGCGGAAGGAGGCCATTTAGCCCATCAAGTCTGCACTGACCCTCTGAAAGATTACCCTCCCCAGGCCCAACTCGCCTGCCCCATCCCCATAACCCCACCTAACCTTTGGACACTAAGGGGCAATTTAGCATGATCAATCCACCTAACCTGCACATCTTTGGACTGTGGGAGGAAATCGGAGCACCCAGAGGAATCCCATGTAGACACGAGGAGAATGTGCAGGCTCCACACAGACAGTGACCCAAGATCAGAATTGAACCCTGGTCCCTGGCACTGAGGCAGCAGTGCTAACCACTATGAAAAAATGAAATGAAAATTGCTTATTGTCATGACTAGGCTTCAATGAAGTTACTGTGAAAAGCCCCTAGTCGCCACATTCCGGCGCCTATCCGGGGAGGCTGGTACGGGAACCATATGCCACCCATATCTGAGAGATTCAGGGATCTTTGAAGAAAAATATTGTAAGCTGATATTAAAATGGCTTTCTAAGGTCTGTTTCCATCTAAAAGCCTATCTCCATGGCAACGTGTATCACATGAGCCAGGTAGAAGTGCTGATTAACTAATTTCTTAACTCCCAACTCCATTCCGCCTTGGAATTAAATAGACAGTTTTATGTATAAGCGTTTACAAAACATAACATTCCTAATACCTCCCTGTGTTAGGGGCTGGTTTAGCACAGGGCTAAATCACTGGCTTTTAAAGCAGACCAAGGCAGGCCAGCAGCACGGTTCAATTCCCGCACCAGCCTCCTGTTGCTCCTTATGCTTTCCCTTAATTTGCTCTGTTTTAATTACCTTTGCTCAAGAGTCGCCAGGTATCTTTCTGATACCACCACAGGGTTCAAAGCCGAATACTGATCAATGACTCGATACACCAGTTAGTAAGTTTGAAATCAATGCACATTTATTTACACACACAGTCTATTATTACTCATGCACAAACTCTACTCGCTAAACTACAACTGCTACTAAAAGCCTATACTTAGCTTCGAGTGGCCCACTCAGTCAGAGGAACAATGGCCGTTGTCCGGTTCTGATACTGCTGGCTTCGAACTAATACGGAATAGTAGCCAGGAGTGCCTATCTCGTAGCGTGCGTTGACCATAGACTTACTTGGTTGGTGCTTGGCGGGTCTCTCGTCGCTGAGAGCCAAATGCCAAGTTGAAGATGGAGAGGAGTCGGGGTAAGAGAAGAGAAGAGAGCGAACTGACCTTGGGGACTCTGTTTTATACCCCAAGGGGTTTCGCGCCCTTCTGGGCGGACCCCGGACTTGGTCCCAATTAATTGGACCATGTCCCAATCGTTCGTATTGATTTTCTCCAATACCGGGGTTGTTCCCTGTGGCCGTTGGCCTGCCTTTGTTTTAGCTCCCACTGGCGTCAGGGAGTCTGTCCTGGTCTCGATTGTTTCAATGTTTCTTTTTGTCCCTGGAGATAGCACATTACAGTAGTCCCCCGTTATACCGCGCTCCGCAATACCGCGGTTCGCGATATACCGCGGGGGGGCTTATGGACCCCAACTGTCAGTTGTGTCAATTTCAGCGGCCGGCTCACTTTGATCCGGAGAGGGAAGCTGCTCTCTCACTGAAACAATCAGCCGGCCGCTGAAATTGACACTGCCGGCTGCTCTCTCCCTCCAATCAGAAACATTAAAACTTAAAAGTTGGATTGGAGGGAGAGAGCAGCGGGCAGTGTCAATTTCAGCGGCCGGCTGATTGTTTCAGTGAGAGCAGCTTCCTTCTCCGGATCAAAGTGAGCCGGCCGCTGAAATTGACACTGTTTTAATTAGATCCACGATGGGGGTTTTAAATTTATTTAAAAATCTATGCTAGCGCTTCCCATTGTGAGTCTACGGGGGTCTGACCTCTCCCCCCGTTAAGTCAAGTCACCTATCCATGCAACTGAAATGAGACGTCTGATTTTTGACTTTTCATTTAAGGTTTTTATCCCTCTCTCTTTATTCACTGTTCCTTGGCTCAAAGAAAAAAACTATTTTCAATTTACATAGGAACTAGGAGTTGCAGTAGGCCATGTTGCCCATTGAGCCTGCTTCGCCATTTAAACAGATCATAGCTGATCTCTCCCCCCCCCCCCCCCCCCCCCCCCCCCCCCCCCCCCCCCCCGGCACCAAGGTCCCAGGTTCGATCCCGGCTCTGGGTCACTGTCAGTGTGGAGTTTGCACATTCTCCCTGTGTCTGCGTGGGTTTCACCCCCACAACCCAAAGATGTGCAGGGTAGGTGGATTGGCCACGTTAAATTGCCCCTTAATTCGATAAAAAGAACGAATGAAATAAATCTAGAATTTCAAAGTTGCTGACTACCCCGATTGTTGTAAAAACCCATCTGGTTCACTAATGTCCTTTAGGGAAGGAAATCTGCCGTCCTGACTTGGCCGATATACGACTCCAGCTCCACAGGTGTGTTTGACTCTTAACAGCCCCCTGAAAAGGCCTAAAACTGGTACAACACTTGCAGTGAGGCATCAAGCCAGCTGATTACCACAATCATAAGGGAAATTAATAATAATAATAATCTTTATTATTGTCAGAAGTAGGCTTACATTAACACTGCAATGAAGTTACTGTGAAAAGCCCCTAGTCGCCACATTCCAGCGCCTGTTCGGGTCACAGAGGGAGAATTCAGAATATCCAATTTACCCAACAGCACGTCTTTCGGGACTTGTGGGAGGAAACCGGAGCACCCGGAGGAAACCCACGCAGACACGGGGAGAACGTGCAGACTCCACACAGATAGTGACCCAAGCCGGGAATCGAACCCGGGACCCTGGCGCTGTGAAGCAACAATGCTAACCACTGTGCTACCCTGCTTGAAATGTAGTCACTGTTGCACTGTAGGGAGGCCACATTATGCCTCCTCCGATAAGCCAATTGGGACATTAAGGACGGCATTCTTCCGCTCCCCCAGCCACGTGTTTCGCTGGCAGCTGGATCTACTCCCACTGCTTGTCAATGGGATTTCCCACTCCGCTGGGAAACCCATGAGCAGGGGTGAGCTGCCGGCGGGAATAATCACCAGTGATTTCTGCATCTAATACCTTCATCAGAGTATGCTAATTCATTTATTATTTGCAGGCCCAATATTGTGCTTGCTGACTATTTATTTATTGACCCTTCAAACGCAGAAGATCTAGAATTTGCAGCTTTCCGATGCATATAAATAAATCTCAAGGATGCATAAGCTTCTCGCTCTGATATCATAAAGGAAGGACTTTTAGGTGGATTGGCCATGATAAATTGCTTCACACCCAATCATTACTTTTGAAGTGTAGTCACTATTTTATAAGTAAATGCAGCAACCAATTTGTGCACAGCAAGCTTCCGCAAAATCATCAGGATGTGATCAGTTGATCAGTTTGTCAGTGATGTTGGTTCAGGAGATAAATGTTGGCCACTGTTCAAATAGAGCCATGGGATCTTTCACATTTATCCAAACAGGTAACAGAGCCTCCGATTGATATCTCATGTGAAGAAGAATACCTCTGCCAATGCTGCATCGAAGTGTCAGCCTTGATTTTGTTCTCCACTCCTAGAAGTGCTTAATGCAGTCTGCTTGCCTGTTGTAGCTTCCAGTTTCTCGTTCTATCCCCACATTATTTGGGTGGGAAGATTATAAAAAAGGCTTGCATTTAGATAGCACCGCTCACAACCTCAGAGTATCCCGAATTGCTTTACAGCCAATGAAGTAGTGATGAAGTATAGTCACGATGGTAGTGTAGGAAACAGAGGGCAATTTGCGCACAGCAAACTTGCACAAATAGCAATGTGATAAAGACCAGATCATCTGTTTATGTGATGCTGATTGAAGGATCAATATTGGCCAAGACACCAAGAATAATTTCCCTGTTCTTCTTCAAAGTAGGAAATAGCTTTAAATTGAGGGGCGATAGATATAGGACAGATGTCAGAGGTAGGTTCTTTACTCAGAGAGTAGTAAGGGCGTGGAATGCCCTGCCTGCAACAGTAGTGGACTCGCCAACATTAAGGGCATTCAAATGGTCATTGGATAGACATATGGATGATAAGGGAATAGTGTAGATGGGCTTTAGAGGGGTTTCACAGGTCGGCACAACATCGAGGGCCGAAGGGCCTGTACTGCACTGTTATGTTCTATGTACTTTGGGATCTTTTAAGTCCACCTGAGAGAACAGAACGAGCCTTGGTCGAATGTCTCATCTGAGAGGCAGCGCCTTTGATGGTGCAATGCTTCCTCAATACTGCATTGGAGTGTCAGCAATGTTCCTTCTAACCACTGCTTGCTTTGCGCAACGAGCTTGTTGTACTGCATGGTCCCTTTAAGATGGTGGCCACGCATCTTGAAGGAACTGTCACTTGTGTGCGACCTATCCCGGGGCAGCACGGTGGCACAGTGGTTAGCATTGCTGCCTACGGCGCTGAGGACCTGGGTTCGAATCCTGGCCCTGGGTCACATTCCGTGTGGAGTTTGCACGTTCTCCCCGTGTCTGCATGGGTTTCACCCCCACAACCCAAAGATGTGCAGGATAGGCAGATTGGCCACACTAAATTGCCCCCTAATTGGAAAAAATAATTGGGTACTCTAAATTGGGCAGCACGGTAGCACAAGTGGATAGCACTGTGGCTTCACAGCGCCTGGGACCCAGGTTCAATTCCCCGCTGGGTCACTGTCTGTGCGGAGTCTGCACGTTCTCCCCGTGTGTGCGTGGGTTTCCTCCGGGTGCTCCAGTTTCCTCCTACAGTCCAGAGATGTGCAGGTTAGGTGGATTGGCCATGTTAAATTGCCCTCAGTGACCAAAAAGGTTAGGAGGGGTTATTGGGTTACGGGGATAGGTGGAAGTGAGGGCTTAAGTGGGTCGGTGCAGACTCGATGGGCCGAATGGCCTCCTTCTGCACTGTGTGTTCTATGTTCTATTTATTGCTGCACATTCCCAATTGCTGGGTGGCAGCTCACCTTTGAGGGAACATGGAATATCGCGCAGCACGGTGGCGCAGCGGGTTAGCCCTGCTGCTTCACGGCGCCGAGGTCCCAGGTTCGATCCCGGCTCTGGGTCACTGTTCGTGTGGAGTTTGCACATTCTCCCTGTGTTTGCGTGGGTTTCGCCCCCACAACCCAAAAGATGTGCAGGCTAAATCGCCCCTTAATTGGAAAAAATTAATAGGGTACTCTAAATTTAAAACAAAAACATTGAATATCGCCAGATTTCTGAGTTCGACGTGTGGGAATATAGGATTTGAACCTGCAATCTTCTGGCTCGCCAAGAGCATAATGGGAAGCAACGTTAAGGTGACATACAGCCTTGTAGCTTAAAGTCTTATTTATCTGATATTTTTCTGCTGTGTCAGGAGTCAACTAACTTCCTCTTCCTTCTCCCTCCCTTTCCCTCCCATATTTAAAAAAGTCCACACGTGCAATTAGGGTTGGTTACATTTTATTAGTAACATGAATCTACTTTCATAATCCATGTGAAATGTCTCAGACGACACACCCATGCAGCAGAGGGCTGTTCTCGCTGACTTTACTCCGCTGACAGCCAAACATATTTCTTAGGAAAATGTTCACAGCAGCCCTGTCTGGGATCCACTCAGAATGACTCCTTGAAGCGTCCTGCTGCAATGGAGCATATTCCTTGTACTTCCTGTTGAGTAAGAGACAATAAGTAAAATAGTTTGAATCGTATTTGTCCTTGAATTTGCAACTGTATGAGAACGGGGCAGCAGGGTAGCATGGTGGTTAGCATAAATGCTTCACAGCTCCAGGGTCCCAGGTTCGATTCCCGGCTGGGTCACTGTCTGTGTGGAGTCTGCACGTCCTCCCCGTGTGTGCGTGGGTTTCCTCCGGGTGCTCCGGTTTCCTCCCACAGTCCAAAGATGTGCGGGTTAGGTGGATTGGCCATGCTAAATTGCCCGTAGTGTCCTAATAAAAGTAAGGTTAAGGGGGGGGTTGTTGGGTTACGGGTATAGGGTGGATACGTGGGTTTGAGTAGGGTGATCATGGCTCGGCACAACTTTGAGGGCCGAAGGGCCTGTTCTGTGCTGTACTGTTCTATGTTCTAACAGGACAATTTGAACAGTCCCTAGATGTAAATGCTACCTCATCTTCATCTATTAGGAAGCTGTCAGTGAGCAAGATTAAAACACTTAAAAGGTTTGCATAAGGGCAGCACAAGTGCGCAGTGGTTAGCACTGTTGCCACACGGCGCTGAGGTCCCAGGTTCGATCCCAGCCCTGGGTCACTGTCCGTGTGGAGTTTGCACATTCTCCCCGTGTTTGCGTGGGTTTCGCCCCCACAACCCAAAGATGTGCAGGTTAGGTGGATTGAACACGCTAATTGGATACACTAAATTTATATTAAAAAAAGGTTTGCACACAGTACATGATTTTGAAAGTATTCTTACTACTGTGAAACACTGACTGTTCAGCCATCTATGTTGACATTCAAACTAAAGTATTCATTGCCATCTTCAGATGTCCCAGAAAATGTGATTTCCCAGAAATGTTCTTCAAACAATCCTCAAAATGTAATTTTCCTTTACACAAAAAACTAAAACGTACCAGATGTTGAATGTCAACCAGGCATGTTTCATATCAACAGTCTGAACCACCTTGGGTGCAAGGCCGACAACATTTGGTTATTTGGCACAAAATGAAAAGTTAGCACAATTCACAAGTCTTCAGATTGAGCACTGGGTATGTAACCTGCTTTTAAGATCATATTTTAAGACTTATATCCACGGTGACAGTGGAAAGTTACAGGTATGCATTTTTGAGAATATTGTATCCCCAATCTTTTTTTTTACTACTTTAGCAGAGTTACAAAGCCAGAGGACAGGGGCAAACCCCTACGCCAGCTCCTTGCCTGCTCCAAAAAAACAATTCAAATTGAATCCAATTCATGGTCCCCACAAGAGAGACACAGCAGATCCAGGCATTACACCTGACCTCATGCTCATCTTGGTCAAAAGGCCGGGAAGCAATTGTGAGCAGTCTAAGAGATTCTGGACTTAATCACTTTTTCTGGTTAGGAGGTATGCAATTTGTACCAGGTGACTTGTCCTTCATATTTCTTCACATACTCACTATTTTGCCACCACCTCTGACATTACAAGCAAAATCTTTACTTCTCCACAAAGAAATCCTTATTTTTGATGGGCTGGTGGGAGTGATGCTGGTTTCTTGGATGTCACCAATCAATCACTCTCTTGGGACATGCCACAACTATGTGTGGTTCACTCACCAAAACCGAAGCACTCCTGTATTTTGCAGGAATGGTCTGTGATGCGGTGAGTTCCTTGCAATGCCCACCAGTTGTGAAAGTCTTTGAGCAAACCAGTGGACAATAGGTTTACGTTCAATAGCCACCCTCCAGAAGAGAATCTTGGACATAATAATGCTGCTTTTTTGAGGACAGCTGATATGAAGTCGTTCGAATTAGACCACAATGGACTATTAATTTAGAAAAAAAGTTAAAATGTTGCCAAACCTTAAGTTTTTGCACTTCATTTGATCTCCTGATCTAAGTTTCAAAACAGACTATCCCACAGATGGAGAATTGTACTGCTGCTCTAGCCCATAGACCCGTTGGATTTCAATTCCGGACAACATTTTTTTCTCCTCATCTGTAAGCAATCTGTAGAGATCTTTTAAATAGTACTGCTTCTGGGTTCAGAAAACCAAATATCTTCCAAACAGCAAGTCATCCCTGAATTGGATCCTCTCTATTGATGTGACAGCTGTACAAACTAACCTGTAGGTTACGGCTACAACTCCAATGATACTTGCAATGAGCAGCATCCCGACAAGTACCAATGCTTCAGTCGTATTAGGTGTCCCACCTGCAGCTAAGAGAAAAGTCTCCTCAGTCACTCAGAATTGCAGCGGTTTAATTCATTAATACGCAGAACATTGATGCCAATCTTTAAGCACAAATGGAAGGATTCAAGGGCGGCACAGTGGTTAGCACTGCTGCCTCACGGTGCCGAGGTCCCAGGTTCGATCCCGGCTCTGGGTCACTGTCCGTGTGGAGTTTGCACATTCTCCCCGTGTCTGCGTGGGTTTCACCCCCACAACCCAAAAATGTGCAGGGTAGGTGGATTGGCCACGCTAAATTGCCCCTTCATTGGAAAAAAAAAACAATTGGGTACTCTAAATTTATTAAAAAAATAAGGGGCGGGATTCTCCGACCCGCCCCCGCCGGCTGCCGAATTCTCCGGTGCTGGGGATTTGGCGGGGGCGGGAATCGCGCCGCGCCGGTTGGCGGCTGCTGGCAGCGGCCCCCCGGCGATTCTCCAGCCCGCGATGGGCCGAGTGGCCGCCCGTTTTTTTGCCGGTCCCGCTGGCGTAAATTAGAGTAGGTCCTTACCGGCGGGACATGGCGGTGGGGGGGGGGGGGGGGGGGGGGCACACAGAGGGATGTAAATGTAATGTAAATGTAAATCGCTTATTGTCACGAGTAGGCTTCAATGAAGTTTCTGTGAAAAGCCCCTAGTCGCCACATTCCGGCGACTGTTCAGGGAGGTTGGTACAGGAATTGAACCCACGCTGCTGGCTTGCTTGGTCTGCTTTAAAAGCCAGAGATTTAGCCCAGTGTGCTAAACCAGCCCCGGGAAGTGCCCCCAGGGTGGCCTGGCCCGCGATCGGGGTCCACCGATCCGCGGGTGGGCCTGCGCCATGGGTGCACTCTATTGTTCCACGTCGGCCGCTGTGGTCCTCCGCGATGGCCGACACGGAGATGACACTCCTGCGCATGCGCTGGGATGACGCTAGCACACGCTGGTGCTCCCACGTATGCGCCAACTCGCGCCGGCCGGCGGAGGCCGTGCGGCGCCGGTTGGCGTGGCGCCAAGCCTCTTCCCCACCGACCGGTGCGGTGCAATCCACTTTGGGGCTTGCCTAGTCCCTGAAGGTGCGGAGGATTCCGCATCTTTGGGGCGGCCCGACGCCGGAGTGGTTCACGCTACTCCTCGGCACCGGGACCCCCCGCCCCATCAGGTCGGGGAGAATCCCGCTCACATTTTTTAAAAATGGAAGGGTTAAAAAGGCGATCAGTGAAGGGAAATAAACCAACAATATCATGCATTTAGCTACAGTTAGTTCAAGCATGTTCCAAACATCAGCTTTCTTTGATCACGATTATCTCCTCTCATTACTCATTAATTTAAAAGCTGCTCTGCTTGTCAAGTTACATCAGCCATTCAGTAGAAAGTAAAAGCTACACTGAAATCAAGCCTGAAATTTACAACATTCTTTACCATCTACTTTGATCAATTAAGAGGGCAAAACCGGGGCGGCGTGTGGCGCAGTGGTTAGCACTGGGACTGCGGCGCTGATGACCCGGGTTCGAATCCTGGCCCTGGGTCACTATCCGTGTGGAGTTTGTACATTCTCCCCGTGTCTGCGTGGGTCTCACCCCCACAACCCAAAGATGTGCAGGGTAGGTGGATTGGCAACGCTAAATTGCCCCTTAATTGGGAAAAAAAATAATTGGGTACTCTAAATTTATATTTTTTTTAAAAGAGAGCAAAACTGGGATAGTATGCATAGAAGCAGCTACATCTATGCAATGTAGGAAATAGAATCTAACCTCTGCATTCACTTACTGCCCACTGCTTCAGTTATAAACTCCTATTTCCACGTTTATTACAGAAACCGCCTGAGCAAAACTGTCACGCTGTAATTGCACCTTTCTCTCACTGGAAATGTTGCAGCACCACTACTGCAGGCATGCAATTGTGCAGTTTTCTTCATCAATGTGGAATATAAGCTTAAAATGGAAATCTATACTTTAAAACAGTTGATATTCTTGGGCGCGCAGTGGTTAGCACTGCTGCCTCACGGCGCCAAGGACCCGGGTTCGATCACGGTCTCGGGTCACTGTCCGTGTGGAGTTTGCACATTCTCCCCGTGTCTGCGTGGTTCTCGCCCCCACAACCCCAAGATGTGCAGGTTAGGTGGATTGGCCACTCTAAATTGCCCCTTAATTGGAAAAAATGTTTTACCTGAATCAATCAATTATTGGGCAACTGGATAGGAAAGCTGTCTGCTTTATGATATCCAACATCTCAACAGCCAGAGAAACATTGAGGAGGTCCCAGTACCTTTCTACAACACTTCTAATTTTCGGAAAGGAAGCTGGAATAGTCATACCCTTCTAAACCAGATTACATCATTCTTTCGCAGCAATTGGTATTGTCTCTTTGATTAACTCCTCTTAAATGTGTCCTTATTATTCACTATGATTCAACTGTCAAAATTATTTTATTATCCACATTGGATATATGGTCATCATGTTTCAAAATATGTCCTGAATTTCTGTCCTGTTTACCTCCAATTGTTTCTATTTTTATTTATGTTATTTTAAACTTCTAATACAGGGACAGATTTTTAAAACTCCGTTATTTCCAATTTGCTGAGGTACAATCTAAGAATGTCTCCTCAATAGATAATGAGAGACAATGCCATCATAAAAGCTTTTGAGTGGGTGGCATGTGGCGCAGTGGTTAGCACTGGGACTGCGGCGCTCAGGACTCTGGTTCGAATCCCGGCCCTCGATCACTCTCCGTGTGGAGTTTGCCCATTCTCCCCATGTCTGCGTGGGTTTCACCCCCACAACACCAAGATGTGCAGGTTAGGTGGATTGGTCACGCTAAATTGTCCCTTAATTGGAAAAAAAAAATAACTGGGTACTCTAAATTTAAAATAAATAAATAAAAGCTTTTGAACCATGTGGAGTTTGCACATTCTCCCCGTGTTTGTGTGCGTTTCACCCCCACGACCCAAAGATGTGCAGGGTAGGTGGATTGGCCACGCTAAATTGCCCTTAATTACTTAATTACTAGGATGCTGCCTGGTATGGAGGGAAGGTCTTACGAGGAAAGGCTCAGGGACTTGAGGTTGTTTTCGTTAGAGAGGAGAAGGCTGAGAGGTGACTTAATAGAGACATATAAGATAGTCAGAGGGTTAGATAGGGTGGACAGTGAGAGTCTCTTTCCTCAGATGGAGATGACCAACACGAGGGGACATAGCTTTAAATTGGGGGGTGGTAGTTATGGGACAGATGTCAGAGGCAGTTTCTTTACTCAGAGAGTAGTAGGGGTGTGGAACGCCCTGCCTGCAACAGTAGTAGACTCGCCAACTTTAAGGGCATTTAAGTGGTCACTGGATAGACATATGGATGAAAATGGAATAGTGTAGGTCAGATAGGCTTCAGATGGTTTCACAGGTCGGCGCAACATCGAGGGCCGAAGGGCCCGTACTGCGCTGTAATTTTCTATGTTCTACTCTAAATTTAAAAAAATTAAAATAAAATAAACCTTTTGAAGTTCCTTTAAAAATTACTTTAGAGCTTTTTCCTGATTAAAAAAAATAAATAAAAATTTAGAGTACCCAATTCATTTTTCCAATTAAGGGGCAATTTAGCGTGGCCAATCCACCTACCCTGCACATCTTGGGGTTCTGGGGGTGAGACACACGCAGACATGGGGAGAATATGCAAACTCCACACGGACAGTGACCCAGAGCTGGGATCAAAACTGGGATCTTAGTGCTGTGAGGCAACAGCACTAACCACTACGCCACCGTGCTGCCCTATTCTTATCTTTTCTTAGTGTGAAGAGAACTTGAAAGACCCTGGTATTACTTTGTGTTTAGTACAGACAATGTTTAACACCTGTTGAAACCAAAGCTATCAGTAAGTGCTGCCCTTGTATATGCTTTTAAGGTTTCTGGGTAAAAATAGGGCGGCACGCTGCCTCACGGCGCCGAGGACCCAGGTTCGATCCCGGCCCCGGGTCACTGTCCGTGTGGAGTTTGCCCATGTCTCCCCATGTCTGCGTGCATCTCACCCCCACAACCCAAATGGATGTGCAGCGTTGGTGGGTTGGCCACGCTAAATTGCCCCTTAATTAGAAAAAAATAATTGGATACTCTCGATTTTTATTTTTTTTAAAGGTTTCGGGGTAAAAATAGATATACTTGAATATGTGTCCACTTTCTCAATTCTAAAATATAATATCCTAAATACATTTGAATTCTATTTATTTATTCATGAATTTCCTTCACATGGCGACCGTGGACTTCTTTTTTTAAAATAAATTTAGATTACCCAATTCAATTTTCCAATTAAGGGGCAATTTAGTGTGGCCAATCCACCTATCCTGCACATCTTTGGGTTGTGGGGGGGAAACCCACGCAAACACGGGGAGAATGTGCAAACTCCACACAGACCCAGGGCCGGGATTCGAACCCGGGTCCTCAGCGCCGTAAGGCGGCAATGCTAACCACTGTGCCACCGTGCTGCCCGACTGTGGACTTCTATTGGATTATTCCATGACTATCTTGGCAAAGTATTGCAGTGGTTTGCCATTGCCTTCTGCAGTATGACTGACCAGGAAAGTCTCCTGCTCTTACCAGCTGTCATCAGGAGTATTGGAAAACTTTACAAGCTGACCAATCTGTTTGGCTACATTATGCACACACCTTCCATGGCCATCAAGTCCTGAAGTGGGACTTGAACCAGAACGTCTGGCTCAGAGCTCGAAACGCCACCACTGCACCACAAGTCCTCTCCTCTGATCTCGATTCAACTGATAACGACACTTGGTCTTCACTGCATAGTATCAATAATACAAACCCAGGAACCCCTCATCCAACTATTTTGACCATCCATGCACTGGAGCAAATAAAAATGCATTCCCAACTCTATTAGTCATGTTCAAAGTAGACTGCATTATCTATTAATATGCCCACGGGTTGGATTATATTCATTTACGTTGTTACAGAGTTTGGACAGACTTACTTGGGTTCACATCAACACGGGCACTAGCAACAGCCAAGCTGACTGCGTTTGTCATTGAGACATTGACGCAGTAAGTTCCAGAGGAGTTGAAGAATTGGCGAAGGATGAGCTGGCATTCATCAGCAGGCAGCACTTCACTACAGTCAGTTTGCTGAGGATTGATGCAATCTGCATCCAAGACAACGGTGCAAATCTCACTTGGGAAGCTGGAAAAGAAATGACAGCATTGAAAAGTCTGCCACCTCATCATGCTTCATTGCATTATAATGGCACAACGGGAACAGATTTTAAAGGCAGCTGTCAGAATACCTCGAGTGGCCTGCTGAGAATTGGACGGAGAAGGTCCAGCCTTCTCTGCATGCAAGAGGTGTAAAAGGTTTGAGTTTGAGCTTTCCCTATCAAAGCCTTACAGAATGCAGGTGTAGAAGGAATGCGGTTGAGATCCATCATTATGCCCCTTGCAAAAATGGAAATTCTGCGACTAAAAGTGTTGCCGTGAAGTTTGCACAAAATGAATCTCAGGAGACTTGGGTACAGCATGATTGTTTATTCTTCCATCATGTGGCGGGAGAGAACTACATCGGAGCCCCCTCCCCCCACCGAAGCAGTGCTTCTCCAGTCTACAGAATTGCAAGCATCTTCATACACTACAGTCACGTATGCACAACATTGTTTCGATTACATGGTGCACAGGGAGGGTTTCTCCAAACTGAGGCATTATCTGTCCTCCCCAAATCATCCCAGGGCCGCACTTACTCTCTGCCTCGATGTCTGTCCCTTCTATAATAAACAGCCATGGCCTTGCAGCGGGATGTTTTGCTAACTCAAGGTCTGTGAAGAGTACAAGGCTCATCTGAGAAACTCATCAGCTGATATGAGCTTGTTGGGAATTAAATGAAATGAAAATGAAAATCGCTTATTGTCACGAGTAGGCTTCAATGAAGTTACTGTGAAAAGCCCCTAGTCGCCACATTCCGGCGCCTGTCCGGGGAGGCTGGTACGGGAATCGAACCGTGCTGCTGGCCTGCCTTGGTCTGCTTTAAAAGCCAGCGATTTAGCCTGGTGAGCTAAACCAGCCCCTGTTGTGACGGTTCAGTGGTAAAGTTGATTGCCGACATAAACGTGCAGCTAGTGGTGCATAAATATTGGTTGTAACCCTTTTAATAAATTCATATCAATTTAATTAGCTTTTAATTGCTAACAATAACAATAGCCGTATTGCTGGCATTTCAAATTGGACAGGTTGATGGTGGCAGTAATGCAGCTAAGACCAATTTTCTTGCCGACTGCACCTTTAAAAGTTTTGAATTCAACAAGTACGTACCTGGAATATATATCACACTTTAAAGCTTATTGGTGCCCCAGCCAGTTAACAGGTGAGCTTTAATTCTTTCATTTGCTGCCTTCTCATAACTGTTTACACTGCTCATGAAAGTATTCAAAGCTATTAGTTTGTGTTAAATAAGAATGACAATGAAAACTCTTCCACACCATACCTTCCCTGACAGGTCACGGTGAAATCCACAGCGTTTTGTTGCATCTCTGCCACAGAACCTGGCACCACATTTGATATTTGCACAATTTCCACACTTTCAATACCCTCTGAAAGAAAGAAAAAGGAAGGCAAAGTATTGATCCAGTAACAGTCGATCTCACCAGATTATCGAATAAGAGCCCAGATGCAAGTCTGTCTGATTTGCCTCGTAGCAGAGAGGTAAAGAATCCAATTCATCGTAGTTGTAGTGATAGGTTTGAGGGCAAGGCCCACCCCACAAAACTAGTTGGCATGAGGGCAATTACACAAATCTAGGTTTGGGTAACCTGTTCTTATGAATAAATCTATTACACAGATGTAATGTAAATATCAGTACAATCATTTTTTTTTTAAATTTAGAGTACCCAATTATTTTTTCCAATTAAGGGGCAATTTAGCATGGCCAATTCACCTAGCCTGCACATCTTTGGGTTGTGGGGGTGAAACCCACGCAGACACGGGGAGAATGTGCAAACTCCACACGGACAGTGACCCAGAGCCGGGATTCGAACCCGGGTCCTCAGTGCCGTAGGCAGCAATGCTAACCACTGTGCCACCGTGCTGCCCTTATCAGTACAATCATGACATCGGCTCAATCCTTTATCGACATTTCATAGAATTTACATTGCAGAAGGAGGCCATTTGGCCCATCGAGTCTGCGCCGGCCCTTGTAAAGAACATCCCACTTAAGCCCACACCTCCACCCTATTCCCGTAACCCAGCAACCCCACCTAACCTTTTTGGACACTAAGGGCAATTTATCATGGCCAATCCACCTAAAACCTCCTCATCTTTGGACTGTGGGAGGAAACTGGAGCACCCGGAGGAAACCCACGCAGACACGGGGAGAACGTGCAGACTCCACACAGTCAGTGACCCGAGCCGGAAATCGAACCCGAGAGCTGTGAAGCAACTATATTAACCACTGTGCTACCGTGCTGCCATGACATGATGCATTAGAACAGTACAGCACAGAACAGGCCCTTCGGCCCTCGATGTTGTGCCGAGCAATGATCACCCTACTTAAACCCACGTAACCCGTATACCCGTAACCCAACAATTCCCCCCATTAACCTTACACTACGGGCAATTTAGCATGGCCAATCCACCTAACCCGCACATCTTTGGACTGTGGGAGGAAACCGGAGCACCCGGAGGAAACCCACGCACACACGGGGAGGACGTGCAGACTCCAAAGGACGTGCAGACTCCATTGATAGCTCTATTATTGTTTGCAGCCATTAGGGCTGATCTGTAAATTGACTCGTCCATGCAATTGAATGTTAGAATGGGATCTACAAGGCACAAACACAATTTACTGATTGTTGTTTGATTTATTGAGTGTATTTCACTGCTTACCTTTTTTGTTTGTTGTGAGGTAAACAGATACTAGGTGCCATTTTATAAGGGGTGTGAATGGGAGCCCCTCCCTGAGCAGACCCCTCAAAGTACTTCACTTTCTTTAGAATGTATCAGCTTGACAGTTTGTTAGTTTTAGTTAACACAATGGCCAGGATTCTCCGCCCGCTGAGAATCAGGACTGGTCTCGGCTGACGCTGGGAGTGGCCACCCAGGTGCGAGTCTTCATCTTTAACCGTGCAAAAATATGCATGGTGGAAAGCTCGCCGGATTCTGTCAGAATCTCGGTATCGGTCCACCTGTCCCCCACAATGATAATCCTTTTTTAAATAAATTTAGAGCACCCAATTCATTTTTTCCAATTAAGGGGCAATTTAGTGTGGCCAATCCACCTACCCTGCACATCTTTGTGTTGTGGGGGTGAGATCGACGAAGACACGGGGAGAATGTGCAAACTCCACACGGACAGTGAACCTGGGATTGAACCTGGGACCTTGGCGCTGTGAGGCAGCTATGCTAACCACTGCGCCACCGTGCTGTCCTCACAATGCTAATCCTGTCCCCTCCTCTGACAAGGAGGGGCATCCTTCCCCACCCCTGTCACAGGAATAATGGGCCACCCCCCCCCCCAGCACGCACGCATGAGGGTGACGCGACCCCCCCCAATCAGAGCCCCCATCAGAGACCCCGCCAGTTTCCCCCATCAGAGACACACAACAGACCCCCCCCCCCCCTCATCAGAGACACACAACAGACCCCCCCCCATCAGAGACATACATCGGACCCCCTGTCAGACCCCCAATCAGAGACCGACATCGGACCCTCCCATCAGACTCCTGTCAGAGACCCACATCAAAAACCCCATCAGTCTCCCTTACCTGGAAGCTGAAGAGCAGTCCTGGCAGTCCAGTGAAAAATCACAGCATTTTCACTTATCCTTCCCGACCATCTGCTGCCTCAGACAAAAGTGTTTAAAGCAGCAGCTGTTACAAGTGTCAGAGGCTTCCTCGAAAGCCAAGCACACTTGAAAGGGCTTCAAATCCCCTGATAGCCTTTGAAATGCAAAACTCCCATTTAATTTCACACAGCACATGATTGACAGTTTTATTACTCCAGAGGCAGGAGCTTGGCGGATTATTTATCTATCTTTCCTTATCCTGCTTTGATGCTAGCCGCAATGTTTATAAACACTCTTGCTATGATTGACAGCTCCTCACCACATGAAAAGGAGCCAAGTGGTTTCACTTTCTCTTATTCACAGCAATGTGGAGGGGATCGGTGGGGGTGGGGTTGGGTCACCCTCATGCGTGCATGTTGTGGACCTGTATATTCCTGTATATATCCTGAAGATGCCCCTACTGGTCAGTGGGTGGAGGGGGGAGCCTTCCAATGGACTTTAGGGGGACCTCAGTTGTGCATTGACCCCATTGACTCACCTCGGGGCCCACTGTATCAGGGTCACACTTGGGCAAACTTGCACCAAAGCCCGTCCGGAGAATTTCCTGCTGTGGGGGTCAGTGCATAACAGGAGGGTGGTGAATAGGGCTTCCAGCCCGCTAATCAAATTGAAATGCTCCCGCCGGCAGAGCAGGTCGCGCACTGAGGATGCCGGCGGGGCTTCAGAGCATCACAACGTGTTTGGCTCAAGGGACGCTCCATTCGCCGCCCAATTGGGAATCCCGATCGCAGCGTTGGGCAATGACAAATGCACCCCAATGTTTACTTCTTAGTGGAATTACCCATTTGAAAGTCTTACTCACGGACAATATTGATGGTGGCGCTGAAGGTGCCGTAGCGGTAGATAAGGCAATTATCTTCTGGATCTTCAAGAGCCTGTCGTTTCACCAGCATCAGTCCTTCATTTGTGCTCAGAGCTGTTGTCTCACTCTCCGAAATCACCATTGTGGCAGATACAGCTATGGATTTAGTTAAAGAACAGCTGGTAAACACAATGATCTGATCATTACGTTCATACATATATGTGTTGTGATCATGTTCCAGAGAATTTCAAGAGCACAAAACAACACTGCAAGTATTAAAAAAAAAAAAAATTTAGAGTACCCAATTAATTTTTTTCCAATTAAGGGGCAATTTTAGCGTGTTCAAGCCACCTAACCCTGCACATTTCTGGGTTGTGGGGGCGAAACCCACGCAAACATGGGGAGAATGTGCAAACTCCACACGGACAGTGACCCAGAGCCGGGATCGAACCTGGGACCTCGGCGTCGTGAGGCAGCAGGGCTAACCCACTGCGCCACCGTGCTGCCCCATTGCAAGTATTTTTAATGTATTGAAGAAAGAAACCCAAAGTTTCAGTCATTTCAGAGCTCCAATTTCCAATTGGACGACATTATACAATTGTACCAGACTGTACAATTGGACGACACAAAAGCAAACACAGGCCGGAATTCTCCAGCTGTTGGGATTCTCTTTTCCTGCTGACAGCGCACCCCCGCCCGCGGGTTTCCCGGCGGTGTGGAGTGGCATTAATGGGAAATCCCATTGACAAGCCTTGGGAGTAGAGAATCCCACTGCCAGCGAATGGAGCGCCACCGAGAAGCGTGCGGCTGGGGGACTGGAGAATCCAGCCCATAATTTCAACAAATCCATTGTACTCGTTTAGGTCAGTGGAGCCTGAGATGCAGATTTGCAGATTTATACAAAACTGTGCATTGCAGATTAAATAAAATCTCCAAAACGAATAGCAAATGGAAGACTTACTGGTTGATTGTTCTGTGACAACGATTGCTGCATTCGTAGCTTCATCAGAGGCAGGGATTGCCGCAGTTATAGCTTCATCAGAGGCAGGGATTGCTGCATTCGTAGCTTCATCAGAGGCAGGGATTGCCGCAGTTATAGCTTCATCAGAGGCAGGGATTGCCGCAGTTATAGCTTGTTCTGAGATAGCAATTGCCGCAGTTATAGCTTCATCAGAGGCAGGGATTGGTGCATTCGTAGCTTCATCAGAGGCAGGGATTGCAGCAGTTATAGCTTGTTCTGTGACAGCGATTGCCGCAGTTATAGCTTCATCAGAGGCAGGGATTGGTGCATTCGTAGCTTCATCAGAGGCAGGGATTGCAGCAGTTATAGCTTGTTCTGTGACAGCGATTGCCGCAGTTATAGCTTCATCAGAGGCAGGGATTGCCGCGGTTATAGCTTGTTCTGAGATAGCAATTGCCGCATTTATAGCATCATCAGAGGCAGGGATTGCCGCAGTTATAGCTTGTTCTGTGACACCGATTGCCGCAGTTATAGCTTCATCAGAGGCAGGGATTGCCGCAGTTATAGCTTGTTCTGAGATAGCAATTGCCGCATTTATAGCGTCATCAGAGGCAGGGGTTGCTGCGTTTGTAGCTTGTTCTGAGATAGCGATTGCTGCATTTATTGCGCCATCAGAGGCAGGGATTACAGGACTGATGGTGGAAGAAGGAATTGGAATAGGGTCTCCTGTGGAAGTGGGGATTATAATTGGCTGTTGCGCAGAAGATGGTACTGGGGAATCAGACACTGGAGTAGATACAGCTACAGGTTCAACTGTTGGTGGCTGAGAAGGAGATGTATTTCCTATGAAAAAAATTAAAATGCAGTTCTAAAGTCCATTCTTTGTCAGATGCACTAGACAGAAATCAAGTTAATTTGAAATTCAATACTTGAGTGTTCAACAAATGTACCTTAACTTACTAAAGATCTACATTCAATCCCTTTAAAAAAGACTAGGCTCCCATTAGTAATATTGGGAGCAAACGATTGAATAAATAAAGCTGTTATTATCCATATTAAGTATGGAACAGAGTTTTTGACATGTGAAATAATGTCTTGCGCTGTTTAATAATTCAGCTCCATTTAAAAAAAA
The DNA here is from genome assembly GCF_902713615.1 of Scyliorhinus canicula. NCBI lineage: Eukaryota > Metazoa > Chordata > Chondrichthyes > Carcharhiniformes > Scyliorhinidae > Scyliorhinus > Scyliorhinus canicula. Next base: position 1,417,547 of record NC_052173.1, on the reverse strand, counting down.
TATAAATTTAGATTATCCAATTATTTTTTCCAATTAAGGGGGCAATTTAGTGTGGCCAATCCACCTACTCTACACATTTTTGGGTTGTGGGGGCGAAACCCACGCAGACACGGGGAGAATGTGCAAACTCCACACGGACAGTGACCCAGAGCCGGGATCGAGCCTGGGACCTCAGCGCCGTGAGGCAGCAGTGCTAACCACTAGGCCACCGTGCTGCCCTTAGCTCCATTTTTATTAATTCACAGGATGTCGGCATCACTTGCAAGGCCAGCATTTATTGCCCATCCCTAATTGCCCGTAACTGTGGGCAATTCAGATCCAACCACATTGCTGTCGGTCTTGAGTCACATGTAGGCCAGACCAGGTATGGTTGGCAGATTTCCTTCCCTAAAGGACATTAGTGAACCAGATAGGATTTTACAATAATCAAGTTGTTTCATAGTCACCATTCCAGGTACATTACCTCAAAATCTGGCAACCTCAGGGCCGAGGCTGTGCCGGATTTCAGATATTGTCGTATTTCAGGTCAAGTGGCTTGGGCTGTTGGCAGTTTGGGGTCAAACCAGGTTGGGTGGGATCAAGGCTTGCTTGGAGCGTGCGATAGAGTGGCACGCAAAGCCAATATTTAAGGTCGAGTCACACTCAGCCAACACAGCGCCTAGCCAAATTATCCAAGTAAGTTTTTTTTTAAATGTATTCAATTAAAATTCATGTGTGGAACACTCTAAACAATCTGGTTTTCAGATAACTCCAGTTTTAGGACAGCCCGATTTGAAACACTGCACCTGAAACTAGCTTTATTTAATTAACTAAATTTAAATTCCCCAGCAGCTGCGTTGGGATTTGAACTCATGTCTCTGGATAATATGTACATATGAATTAGAAGCTGGTGTGAGCCACTCAGCCCCTCTAGCCTGTTCCGCCATTCAATAAGATCATGGCTGATCTGATTGTAACCTCAACCCCACATTCCTGCTGACCCCAATAAACCTTCACCCTCTTGTTAATCAAGGGTCTGTCCAGCTCTGCCTTAAAAATATTCAAAGACTCTGCTTCCACTGCCTTTTGAAGAAGAGAGAGTTCCAGAGATTCACAGCATTCCGAGAGAAAATATTTTTCCTCATCTCTGTCTTAAATGAGTGATCTCTTATTTTTAAAAAGTGATCATTAGTTTAGACCTTTGGATTATTTGCCCAGCCACATAACTATTATGCGAATGTTCCCAGTTAGTGGGCGCGGGATCCCACCCCCATCCTCCACATGTAGCGCGTTTTGTGGCGACGGACGTGGGCTGTCATTGATCTTCCAGTCTCGCCACTGTCAATGGGGTTCCCCGTTCTTCACACCCCGTGTAGCCAGGGACCCCGCGGTAGCAGGGGCACCATCATTGGGACCAGAAAATCCCGCCCAACACGTTTTGACATAGACATAGAACATACAGTGCAGATGGAGGCCATTCAGCCCATCGAGTCTGCACCGACCCACTTTAAGCTCTCACTTCCACCCTACCCCCATAGAACATAGAACAGTACAGCACAGAACAGGCCCTTCGGCCCTCAATGTTGTGCCGAGCCATGATCACCCTACTCAAACCCACGTATCCACCCTATACCCGTAACCCAACAACCCCCCCTTAACCTTACTTTTATTAGGACACTACGGGCAATTTATCATGGCCAATCCACCTAACACGCACATCTTTGGACTGTGGGAGGAAACCGGAGCACCCGGAGGAAACCCACGCACACAGGGGGAGGATGTGCAGACTCCACACAGACAGTGACCCAGCCGGGAATCGAACCTGGGACCCTGGAGCTGTGAAGCATTTATGCTAACCACCATGCTACCCTGCTGCCCCGTAATTCAATAACCCCATCTAACCTTTTTGGACACTAAGGGGCAATTTAGCATGTCCAATCCACCTAACCTGCACATCTTTGGACTGAAAAATGAAAATGAAAATCGCTTATTGTCACGAGTAGGCTTCAATGAAGTTACTGTGAAAAGCCCCTAGTCGCCACATTCCGGCGCCTGTCCGGGGAGGCTGGTACGGGAATCGAACCGTGCTGCTGGCCTGCTTTAAAAGCCAGCGATTTAGCCTGGTGAGCTAAACCAGCCCCTTGTGGGACTGTGGGAGGAAACCGGAGCACCCGGAGGAAACCCACGCAGACACACTGGGGGAACGTGCAAACTCCGCACAGACAGTGACCCAAGCCGGGAATCGAACCCGGGACCCTGGAGCTGTGAAGCCACAGTGCTAACCACTGTGCTGCCATGCTGCCCCACGGTATTGGGGAAATAATTGCATCAGTTTTCTTTCATTTCGAAAGTATGTTCCTGTTCAATGCTCCCAAGAGGCTGCAAGACACATTTTAGTCACACCTACCAATACTAGTTGTCAAACTGAAAATTGATAATGCTGATTTTGAATCTGGATATAAGACTGCAGTGGCTTTACTGGTTTTGCAACCAACCACTCTCGTGTCAGTACATCCAATATCAGCAATGTTGCGTATTGCAAATAAATCACCATCCTGGAGTTAGTAAGTTAAAACGATTTGAGAACTGTAGCAACAAAGCAGAGAGGACACTTACCGGTTGTGGTACAAGAAAAGATGGCTCACGAGTACAAGCACCGTACAAATATTTGCCTACCCCAGATGTTGAATAACCATAAAGGTACCTGTTACTCACGCCCCCCCCAACCAAGCTACCGAGTGAATACTAAGCTAAAGTTATCCATTTACTTTTTTTTTTCAGAAGAGGAAGAAAACAAAGACAGCCAGACAAATTTTGACCAAGCCACATTCAAATTGTGCTTCCAAAGACTTTATTTGCAATCATTGCAAAGCCCAAGTTTATTAGAGTGGTTTCCTCACCAGCAGAAATGCTCGAGTTTCGGGGAAACTCAATAAAACAGCTTGACTGGAACAATATCCAGTTTGGCTCCATCATATTACAATCTTTTTTTTTTCGTTTAAAATTTAGATTAGCCAATTATTTTTTCCAATTAAGGGGCAATTTAGCGTGGCCAATCCACCTACTCTGCACATTTTTTTTTGGGTTGTGGGGGCGAAACCCACGCAGACACGGGGAGAATGTGCAAACTCCACACGGACAGTGACCCAGAGCCGGGATCGAACCTGGGACCTCAGCGCCGTGAGGCAGTTGTGCTAACCACTAGGCCACCGTGCTGCCCTCATATTACAATCTTTAGCTCGCCAAAAAGATGGCTGGATATATTTAAAGCCCTGAAACATAGCACCACTGCTGAGAGACTAATCTACTGTCTCAAGCAAGCATGATGCACACTAGTTTGATCTTATTGTTTGTAGGCAGAACTAAGATCATGATAATTAGAAATAGGACCAGTAGTAGGCTATTCGAGCCTGATCCACCATTCAATAAGATCAAGGCGGATCCGATTGTGGCCTTACCTCCACTTTCTTGCCTATTCGGCATAATCTTTAACTCCCTTATCAATCAAAAGTCTGTCTAACTCAGCCGTGAATATATTAAATGACCCAAGCTTTCACTGCTTGCTTGGGTAGGGAATTCCAAAGATTAATGACCCTCTGAGGGAGGAAGTTCCTTCTGATGTAGTGATATTTGTAGTTTTGGAGATAAATAAACATAACACTTTAAAATCCCAACAGATAAATTCCCTATATCTTCCTGATCACCAGGACTATTAACTGCTTCCACATCTGTAACATTCCCGTGTCTGCCCTGGCCTCAGTAAATCTGCTGCTGAAACCTTCATCTATACCATGGTTACCTCTAGATTCAACTCTTTCTAATTCTTTCCTCGTTAAGCCTGCAACCCTTTAGCAGCACGGTAGCATAGTGGTTAGCACAATTGCTTCACAGCTCCAGGCTTCCAGGTTCGATTCCGGCTTGGGTCACTGTCAGTGCGGAGTCGGCACATCCTCCCCGTGTCTCCGTGGGTTTCCTCCGGGTGCTCCGGTTTCCTCCCAGAGTCCAAAGATGTGCAGGTTAGGTGGATTGGCCATGCTAAGTTGCCCTTAGTGTCCAAAATTGCCCTTAGTGTCGGGTGGGGTTACTGGGTTATGGGGCTAGGGTGGAGGTGTTAACCTTGGGTAGGGTGCTCTTTCCAAGAGCTGGTGCAGACTCGATGGGCCGAATGGCCTCCTTCTGCACTGTAAATTCTACGATAAAACCTCTGCTGCTCATGTCCTAACTCACACCAAGCCTCGTTGACCCATCACCCCTTGTGCTCGTCGATTTACATTGGCTCCAAGTCTGGCAATACCTCAATTTTAAAAGGCTCATCCTTGTTTTTAGTTCAACCATCGCTATCTCTGTCACACCCCTTCCAGTCCAAGAACACTCCAAGATCTCCGCTCCTCCAATTCCGGCCTCTTGTACATATCCAATTATCACCTCTACAGAGTTGACGGTGGTGCCAACAGATAGCAGTGGGATTCTTTCTCTGTAATCCTCCGTCACTGTTTCTTCCTGCAAGATGCTCCTTAGAACCCACCCCTTTGACATTTTTGGTCCTAGTTTTCTATCAGAAGAATTTGAACCTGGACCTTTTAGAGTCAACATAATGGTTTTCCAAATTACTGTTGCCTTTACTCAGCTGAAAAAGGCAAATGTGAAGACTTAAAGTAAACTACGAACCATTTCAGCTTCCATCCCAGTGTTTATTACCCTGGGTTACTCCTACCTGTAGTAACTTCCCGTGCTGTAGGCTCACTATTTACTGAGGATACAGTCAGATCAAGGGTCACAACAGAGGATCCTCTGCTAGGTAGAGGATCAGTGGTTATCGTCGAGATCATTGGACTTGAATCCTCAATAGTTGGATTGGCTGTGCTGCACATAGTTGATGGGATAGCAGCTTGTAGGATTACGTGTGGGTTGAATGCTCCTGTTGAGAGGTAGGTGTGTGTCACTGTATGGACCCGGGAAATTAGGGTACCACTTCCATCTCCAAAATCCCAGGAGAAACTGATATCGGCATCTTTTAAATATAGGCTAGGGTCGTGGAGTTTAATTCCAAATAGAATAGCCCGGTTCTGAATGAAACTGTTGTCGGCATCATTGAGATCACTAATCTGGGAAATCTCAACAGAGAATGGAATCTGATCTGCAATGGAGAAAGAAAATCAATTAGTGCAGGATTCAACGCAGAAGTTAAAAATTTAACATCAAACAGCCAGGTTAAAAAGGCACAAGAATGTTTAGATGCCAATACATAGAAACTCAAATTGATAGAAACCATTCTCTCAGATGTAGAAAAGGATCAATTTACTATATCAACTTGCAATCGTCATTAAATGTTTTTACATGAAAACCGTACTTTAAAAACAAGCCACATTGATTCAGACTTTACTGCACGCTAAGAATAATTATAATCCTCAGAACATAATAATTGTACCCCTCACCTCTGGATAATTAAGGTGAGACGGGGGAGAGAAAAGAGGATCTTATTTCATTATTCCCCCACCCTGAGTACAAGTACAAAGATAGGTTGGAGACTTGGGCAGAGAAATGGCAAATGGAGTTTAATCCGGACAAATGTGAGGTAATGCATTTTAGCAGTCAAACATCGAGGGGAAATAGACCATAAATGGCAAAACTCACAGGAATATAGAAAAGTCAGAGAGATATGGGCGTGTAGATCCTCAGATCTTTGAAAGTGGCAACACGAGTGGACAAGGTAGTCAAGAAAGCATTGCAAAGGGTGACACGTGGCACAGTGGTTAGCACTGGGACTACGGTGCCGAGGACCCGAGTTCGATCCCGGCTCTGGGTCACTGTCCATGTGGAGTTTGCACATTCTCCCCGTGTCTGCGTGGGTTTCACCCCCACAACCCAAAGGTGTGCAGGTTAGGTGGATTGGTCACGCTACATTTTCTCATTTTTTTTTATAAATGTAGTGTACCCAATCATTTTTCCAATTAAGGGGCAATTAAGAGTGGCCAATCTACCTAGCTTGCACGTTGTTGGGTTGTGGGGGCGAAACCCACGCAGACACGGGGAGAATGTGCAAACTCCACACGGACAGTGACCCAGAGCCGTGATCGAACCTGGGACCTCAGCGCCGTGAGGCCGCAGTGCTAGCCCACTGCGCCACCGTGCTGCCCCGGTCACGCTAAATTGCCCCTTAAATTGGAAAAAAAAAATAATTGGGTACTCTAAAATTAAAAAAAAAGAAAGCATTGCCTTCATTGGATGGGGCGAGTATAAAAACTGGCAGGTCATGCTACAGCTATATGGAAACTTGGTGAGGCCGCACTTGGATTATTGCGCACAATTCTGGGTCACCACAATACCAGAAGGGTGTGGAGGCTTTGGAGAGGGTACAGAGGTTGACCAGGATGTTGCCTGGTCTGGAGGGTGTTAGCTATGCGGAGAGGCTGAATAGACTCAAGACGGTTTTCATTAGAAAGACGGAGGTTGAGGGGTGACCTGATAGAGGTCTACAAGATTATATGGGGCATGGATAGAGTGGATGGGCAGGCACTTTTTCCCAGGGTGGAGGGGTCAGTCACCAGGGGGCATAGGTTTAAGTCCGTGGGGCAAAGTTTAGAGGAGATGTGTGAAGTAGGTTTTTTTTTACGCAGAACATAGAATATAGAACATTACAGCGCAGTACAGGCCCTTCGGCCCACGATGTTGCGCCGACCTGTGAAACCCCTCTAAAGTCCCTCTACACTATTCCTTTATCGTCCATATGCCTATCCAATGACCATTTGAATGCGTTTAGTGTTGGCGAGTCCACTACTGTTGCAGGCAGGGCATTCCACGCCCTTACTACTCTCTGAGTAAAGAACCTACCTCTGACATCTGTCCTATATATATCTCCCCTCAATTTAAAGCTATGTCCCCTCGTGCTGGACATCACCATCCGAGGAAAAAGGCTCTCGATGTCCACCCTATCTAATCCTCTGATCATCTTGTATGCCTCAATTAAGTCCCCTCTTAACCTTCTTCTCTCTAACGAAAACAGCCTCAAGTCCTTCAGCCTTTCCTCATATGATCTTCCCTCCATACCAGGCAACATTCTTGTAAATCTCCTCTGTATCCTTTCCAATGCTTCCACATCCTTCCTATAATGTGGTGACCAGAACTGCACACAATACTCCAAATGCGGCCGCACCAGAGTTTTGTACAACTGCAACATGACCTCATGGCTCCGAAACTCAATTCCTCTACCGATAAAAGCTAACACGCCGTACGCCTTCTTAACAACCCTCTCAACCTGGGTGGCAACTTTCAGGGATCTATGGACATGGACACCGAGATCTCTCTGCTCGTCCACACTACCAAGAATCTTACCATTAGCCCAGTACTCTGCCTTCCTGTTATTCCTGGTGGTGAGTGCCTGGAACGCGTTGCCACGGGAGGTTGTGGAAGCAGACACATTAACGCCGTTCAAAAGGCATCTTGACAAACACATGGATAGGATGGGTATAGAGGGATACGGCACAAAGAAGTGCTGAGGGTTTTGGCCAAGGTTGGTATCATGACCGGCTCCCTTCTCTGCGCCAGCCCCGATGCAACATGGCATAGGGCTACAGGGGCCAGCGCGGAGCAAAAGAAACCCCCAGCCCGAGAGGCCAGCCCGCCAATCAGTAGGCCCCGATTACGGGCCAGGCCACAGCGGAGGCATCCCAGGGGTCAGACCCCACCCCCACGACCACCAGGCCACCCCCGGATGGATACACGGTGAGGTCCCGCTGGGTAAGACAACACGTGGAAGGCGCCGGCGCGACTTGGATTTTTTATGCGCCCGCTCGGCCCATCCTGGGTGGAGAATCGGCGGGGGGGGGGGGGGGGGGAATCACGTAGAGCAGCCCCCGACCGGCACTGTGCCAAATGGCTGATTTTCCACTACCAGTCCAATTAAGGCTTTTTGCAGCATTGCCGGATTAACCAGTCAATTGACAACTCCCAGTTTTCCATTTCAGTTTGTTTGAATAATTATTCAGAACTGACGATGAAGCTTTAACCTTGTGCAGGGAACAAGTCTAATTTGGGAAACGGGAAATCTGGCCAGCGGATACAAACAACGATGCCAACATTTAAAAAGGGACAAATATTTCTTCCAGCTTCAGAAAGGATTTGGTTAACCTCATCCAAGATTGGATCGAGAGTGATGGCAAAGTGGTTGGCATAAATTAAATGAAAGGAGACTGATGTGTTGGGCAGGCTGGGTCGACGTGGACTGCACTTGATGCAGTGTAGCGAGAGACAGACCTCTAACACTTGATAAGGTGCAACACAATTTTATTTAACGTTGGAACTATTATACATGTTCAACTGTGGGTTGACACTCTGCTGACTTGACTGGAGACCTGGGGTGCGATTCTCCGCTCGCAATGCCGGGTGGGAGAATCGCGCGACTCACGAAACGCCGCCCTGGCACCCCCCGCGATTCTCCCACCCCCCGCTCGGATGAATCGCCACACGCCGTTTTTCACGGCGACTGGCGATTCTCCGGCCCACATGGGCCGAGCGGCCTGACGTTCCCGACCGGTTCACGACTGCGGCAACCTGGTCGCTGCCGTCGTGAACATGGCGCCAAATCTTCGTTTGTGGCTTGTGGGGGGCGGAGAGGGGAGTGAGCACCACGGCCGTGCTCGGGAAGGGACTGGCCCCGATCGTCGGGCTGGCGTCTCCAAGGGACGCACTCTTTCCCCTCCGCCGCCCCGCAAGATCAAGCCGCCACGTCTTGCGGGGCAGGGGAGCGGAAGACGGCAACCGCGCATGCGCGGGTTGGAGCCGGCAGCCGTCGTGACGTCAGCCGCGCATGCGCGGGTTGGAGCCGGCCAACCTGCGCATGCGCGGCTGACGTCACTTAGGCGCCGCCGTCGCGTCATTCTCGGCGCGCCGCCTTGACGCAATCGTCAAGGCCCGGCAGCCGAGATTTACGGAGCGGCGCTCTTAGCCCCCTGGGGGGAGGTGAATAGGGTGCGAGGAGCGGCCTCCGAGGCTGTCGTGAAACTCGGCCGAGTTCACGACGGCCTTCCCGATGCCGCGCGGGAGCGGAATTCCGCCCCGGTACTCACCTAACCAGACTTACGAGCTACCGCATGGTGTTTGCACTGGCTAGCTCACAGACTCTGACTGTCTCAGAGGCTGGGTCCAGAGAGAGCGGGAAACCTAGTGCCCTCTGGCTTTACAGTGGTGGTGTCCTGTCTGGTGATTGGCTGCTCTGTGCTGTGTGCTCACTGGTCATCCTGTGTGTCAATCACTGCCTGTCTGCACTCCATTATATACATAGATGTATATTATGACAGAGACAGAATCCTACAGGCTGCTAGCTTGTATAACAGTCAACTTGTATGACTGGTTTGCAGTGTTCAACTTAATCTACCAGGCCTGTCTGCCCCGCATTTCCAGTTTAAAGATCACAGTGGGATCTTGGGTATTTATATGTTTCAGAACTGCCTGCTCTCAATGCAGTTTAGCTCATCAGGTCATAGAATTATAGAATTTAAAGTGCAGAAGGAGGCCATTCAGCCCATCGTGTCTGCACCAGCTTTTGGAAAGAGCACCCCACTTAAGCCCATGTCACCACCCTATCCCTGTAACCCAGTAACCCCACCTCACCTTTTTTGGACACTAAGGGCAATTTAGCATGGCCAATCCACCTAACCTGCATGTCTTTCGGGACTTGTGGGAGTAAACCGGAGCACCCGGAGGAAACCCACGCAGACACGGGAAGAACGTGCAGACTCCGCACAGTGAATCAAGCCGGGAATCGAACCGGTGACCCTAGAGCTGTGAAGCAACTGTGCTAACCACTGTGCTGCCCCACGGAACAGTTAAATATTTCACGAATAGCCATGTTCATATATAAATTACCTTGTGACACAAACATTGGTACAAGTCTAACATCACAGGCACCAGACTGGCAATGTTTTTTAATATTCTGAAACAAGAACTCTAAGTTTAAGTAAATTATTGTATTCTAATAGGGTGTGTTCTCTTGCTTCTAATTTTCTTTTCTAACTTCTGGGTTTGTATTAACTGGTTGGCCAGAATCTTAATCGTCAGTCAGGCAGCAGGAGAATAGGAGGCATCTCATACCATTTTTACTTTCAGCCAGCTTACCAGCAGTATCGTTCGTTCGGAGCACACGGTATCAAAAACCATGCACACAAGGTCATTCTCCAGTTGACTTTAGTGTGAAAAAGTGCTTCCTGATTTGACTCCTGAATTAATTGGCTCTGATTATAAAATTATGCCCTCTCATTCTTAATTCCTCCACCAGATGAAATAATTTGGCCTGTCAAATTCCTGTGTCACTTTAATGACCTGAATTGGATCACTGCTAAACCTTTTAAATTCAAGGTCGGTCCTCATAATTTAACCCGCTTTGGAAACGGTTAAATCTGCAAGTCATTAATAGGTGTGGTGAAAATCTGAGACACCAATATAGATCTCTGGGAACATTACTTGTCACATCCCACCAATTCCCTTTATACCTCCTATTCTCTACCTTGCAACCAATTACTCACCCGTTTCACAGAGGAACTCACAATTCTGTGCGCATTTATTTTTTTCTGATCACCCGTGCAGAACCTTATCAAATGCCTTTGAGATGCCCATATAACAAACATTCAGAGACACTTGCCTACCCACCATACTGATAACCTCTTCACAAAGTTCAACTAGATTAGTCAGACATGACATACCCTTCACAAATCCATGCTGACTTTCTTTAGTCAGTTTATACTTGTCCAAATGCTCAGTCACTCGGTCTCAGGTGATGGATTTCAGAAACTTCCCTGCAACTGACAGGTCTGTAGTTACTTGGTTTCTCCCTCGCTCTTAAGTTATGGGGCGGCACGGTGGCGCAGTGGTTATCACTGCTGCCTCACGGCACTGAGGACCCGAGTTCAATCCCAGCCCCAGGTCACTGTCCGTCTGCAGTTTGCACGTGAAATGAAATGAAATGAAAATCGCTTATTGTCACGAGTAGGCTTCAATGAAGTTACTGTGAAAAGCCCCTAGTCGCCACATTCCGGCGCCTGTTCGGGGAGGCTGGTACAGGAATCGAACCGTGCTGCTGGCCTGCCTTGGTCTGCTTTCAAAGCCAGCGGTTTAGCCCAGTGTGCTAAACCAGCCCCTTAGTGTGCTAAACCATGTCTGCGTGGGTTTCGCCCCCACAACCCAAAGATGTGCAGGGTAGGTGGATTGGCCAGGCTAAATTGCCCCTAAATTGGAAAAAAATAATTGGGTACTCGAAATTTATTTTTTAAAAATAAAGAGTTATGGAATGACATTTGCAATTTTCCAATTCTAAAAGCACAATTCCTGAATCAAGAGCGCTTTGGAAAACTATGACTCTGCAATTCTCTCACCAACTTTTTCTAATTTATGGGGTAGAAATAGTAGGGGCAGGATTTTCCGGCCTTCCTCTGGTGGGATCTTCCACTCGCGCCAAAAGTGACCACCCCGAGGTGGGTTCCCTGGCGGCAGAGTGGGCGAGCCACGCAAAATGCTGTAGACATCGGCAAGACCGGAAGATCTCGCTCTTGGCTAATGGAGAGCTGCCTCCTCTGATGGAAAACATGATGTGGAGATGCCGGCGTTGGACTGGGGTGAGCACAGTAAGAAGTCTTACAACACCAGGTTAAAGTCCAACAGGTTTGTTTCAAACACGAGCTTTCGGAGCGCAGCTCCTTCCTCTGGTGAATGGAGAGGTATATTCCAGAAACATTTATATAGACAGTCAGAGATGCCAGACAATGCTTGGAATGCGAGCATTTACGGGTAATCAAATCATTACAGATCCAGAGAAAGGGGGTGATCACAGGTTAAAGAGGTGTGAATTGTTTCAAGCCAGGGCAGTTGGTAGGATTTTGCAAGTTCAGGGCAGATGGTGGGGGGTGGATGTAATGCGACATGAATCCCAGGTCCCGGTTGAGGCCGCACTCATGCGTGCGGAACTTGGCTATAAGTTTTTACTCGGCAATTCTGCGTTGTCACGTGTCCTGAAGGCCGCCTTGGAGAACACTTACCCGGAGATCAGAGGCTGAATGCCCTTGACTGCTGAAGTGTTCCCCGACTGGAAGGGAACATTCCTGCCTGGTGATTGTCGCATGATTCCCCTTAATTGGGAAAAAAATGAATTGGGTACTCTAAATTTATTTTTAAAAAATCAATGAGGTTTTTTTCCTTTAACTTTAATGTTTATTATTTAAGGAGCAATTTAGCGTGGCCAATCCACCTACCCTGCACATCTTTGGGTTGTGGGAGTGAGACCCACGCAAACACGGGGAGAATGTGCAAACTCCACACGGACAGTGACCCAGAGCCGGGATCAAACCTGGGTCCTCGGCGCCCTAGGCAGTTGTGCTAATCACTGCGCCACCGTGCTGCCTCCTGTAACTTATATTTTTAGGATCCCTTGCACTGCTGGTATCTGTCCTTTTCCTTTACTGTGCACTCGGGTTACTAAGTACTCATTTAACACGTTTGCCATTTCTTTGTTGTCTATTCTCATCGTGCCTGCATCATCTTTAAAGGACCCATAAATCACCTTTATCATTATTTTTCTCAATATATTTATGAAAACATTTGCTGTTAACTTTGATATTCCTTGGCTTCCGGTTGCAGCTATGCCTAGGTAGGTCGCACGGTCGGCAGCTCCCACCGTGAACGGACTTTTGGGCCCTTTTAAGGAGTTCCAGCGGTATTTTGACGACGATTCCTGGTGTGGGAAGGAAACAGTGAGGATCCCCCAACGCTGTATGGAGTGGACCAGGAGTGGGGCGATCAAGAAAGCTGCTTTGGAGAAGAGAGGAGAACGGGCGTGAAAAAGCAAGATGGCGGCCGGCGCGGATCAGGCAGCGTGGGCCCAGTGGTCACGGGAGCAGCAGGAGTTTTTAAGAAGCTGCTTTGCGGATTTAAAGGCGGAGATGCTGGCCCCGATGAAGGCGTCGATTGAAAGGCTCGTGGAGACCCAGAAGATGCAGGGGACGGCGATCAAGGAGGTGCAGCAGAAGGCATCTGATAATGAGGACGAGATCCTGGGCCTAGTGGTTAGAGTGGAGGCGCACGAGACGCTGCACAAAAGATGGCAGGAGAAGCTGGAGGACCTGGAGAATAGGTCAAGGAGGCAGAACCTGCGGATTCTGGGTCTCCCTGAAGGCGTGGAGAGGTTGGATGTTGGGGCGTATGTGACCACGATACTGGGTACGCTGATGGGCACGGGGGCTTTCCCGCGCCCCCTGGAGCTGGATGGGGCGCAGAGTCCTGGCAAGGAGGCCGAGGGCGAATGAGCCACCGAGAGCTATGGTGGTAAGGTTCCACCACTTCACCGACAAGGAGAGTGTCCTGCGATGGGCGAAGAAGGAGCGGAGCAGCAGGTGGGAGAACACCGAGATCCGTATTTATCAGGACTGGAGTGCAGAGCTGGCCAAGAAGCGTGCGGGATTCAACCGGGCCAAGGCTGTCCTCCACGGAAAGGGGGTGAAGTTCAGACTGTTACAACCGGCGAGGCTGTGGGTTACATATCAGGACCGGCACCACTATTTCGACACGAGGCGTGGACTTTCATTGAGAATGAGAAGCTGGACTCGAGTCAATGGACTGCAGTATGTTATGGGGGTTGCTGTAGAGGGGGGGGGGAGGGGGCGATGTTATGTTGGGGTTTTCCCCGTGTGTTCTTGTGGCTCCCTTTGCCCTCGGCCCTCGAGGCTCTGGGCGAGGTCGCAGTTGGGAAGAGCTGAGTCACAGGAGATGAGGTCGGCCCAGACAGGGAGCACAGTTTACCCACGAAATGGTGGGGGTGGCACCTGAAGCTGGAGGTTTGAGTGTACGGTACTTTGCTTTGTTTTTCTCTCTCTGTTCACACGGGGTGTAGGGGGGGGGACTCTCTCTACTCCACTTAGGTGGGGGGGGGGGGTGGAGACTTGCAAGGGGAGCCCACAGGGGGTTTGGAGGTGGGAGTGGCCGGGGTCAGCATGAGTCAGCTGACTTACGGGGGTGCAATGGGGGGGGGGAGGGGGATTATGCGGATGTTTGTTTGGGGGAGGGGGGGCTGGGATGCTGCTGTGCTGACTGAGGGGGAACTGATGTTAAAGGGGAGAGTCGGGGCGGGGGGCCTCCGCCTGGGGGGCTGGAAGGTGCGGGAGGCGCAGGCACGTGGCTGGCCTAAAAAAGGAGATGGCTAGTCGGCAGGGGGGTGGGGTGGGTAGCCCCCCAACCAGGCTGATCACATGGAACGTGAGGGGTCTGAATGGGCCGGTCAAGAGGGTCCGTGTGTTCTCGCACTTCAAGGGGCTAAAGGCAGACGTAGCCATGCTGCAGGAAACATACCTGAAGCCTGAAGATCGTGGATCAAACCAGGCTGAGGAAAGGATGAGTGGGGCAGGTTTTCCACTCAGGGCTGGATGCGAAGAACGGGGGGGGGGGGGGGGGGGGGGGGGGGGGGGGGGGGGGGGGGGGGGGGGGGGAGGTCGCAATCTTGGTGAGAAAGCGGGTGGCGAGTATTGTGCGGCGAGTATTGTGGCGGATAAAGGGGGTCGATATGTTATGGTGAATGGCAGGTTGCAGGTGGTGCTAGTGAACGTGTATGCTCCGAACTGGGACGATGCAGGGTTCATGAAGCGGGTGTTGAGTAGGATTCCACATCTGGTGTCATGTAGTTTGGGGACTTTAACACGGTCCTGGTCCCGGCGCTGGATCGGTCTACGTTGAGATCGGATAAGAGGCCGGCAGCGGCCAAGGTCCTGAGGGGGTTCATGGACCAGATTGGGGGAGGGGATCCGTGGAGATTTGCTCGGCCAAGGGCGAAGGAGTTTTCCTTCTTCTCCCACGTGCACAAGGCGTACTCGCGGATTGATTTTATCGTGGTAAGTAGGGCTCTAATTCCGAGAGTTGGGGGGGGGGGGGGGGGGGGGGGTGGAGTATTCGGCCATTGCCATCTCGGACCATGCCCCGCACTGGGTGGAGTTGGGGCTGAGGGAGGAGAGAGGCCAATGCCCTCTGTGGAGAATGGACGTGGGACTACTGGCGGACGAGGAGGTCTGTGGGCGGGTTCGGAGGTGTATCCAAAACTATGTGGAGACCAATGATAATGGTGAGGTTCTGGTGAGTGTGGTCTGGGAGGGGCTGAAGGCAGTTGTCAGAGGGGAGCTAATCTCGGTTAGGGCCCACAGAGAGAAGAGGGATAGGATGGAGAGAGAGAGATTGGTGGGGGAGATACTCAGGGTGGACAGGAGGTATGCGGAGTCCCCCGAGGAGGGGTTGCTGAAGGAGCGCCGGAGCCTGCAGGGGGAATTTGACTTGCTTACCACGGGGAAGGCTGAGGCTCAGTTGAGGAAGGTACAGGGAGCAGTGTACGAGTATGGGGAGAAGGCAAGTAGGATGCTGGCGCATCAGCTGCGAAAGAGAGAGGCGGCCAGGGAGATTGGGGGAATTAGAGGGTAACACAGTGCTGAGCTCGGCAAGGATTAACGAGGTCTTCAAGGACTTTTATGGCAAACTGTACAAGTCAGATCCCCCGGAGAGGGGGAGGGGATGAGGCAGTTCCTGGACCAACTTAGGTTTCCACAGGTGGAGGAGGGGCGAGCAGAGGGATTGGGGGCCCCGATCGAGATGGAGGAACTGGTTCAGGGGCTAGAGGGCATGCAGGCAGGCAAGGCCCCGGGTCCGCATGGGTATCCCGTAGAGTTTTATAGGAAATTCCCGGAGCTGCTGGGTCCGCTGTTGTTGAGGACTTTCAATGAGGCTAAGGAAAAGGGGGGGAAGAGCATAGTGTTTCACTGTATGCGGATGACCTGCTCCTGTATATTGCCGATCCGGTGGAGGGGCTGGGGGAGGTCATGCAGATTCTTAGGGATTTTGGAGACTTTTCGGGGTATAAGCTGAATGCTGGAAAGAGCGAGCTCTTTGTGATACAGGTGAGGGGCCAGGAAGAGAGGCTGGAAGAGTTACCGCTTAAGATGGTGGAGAGTAGCTTTTGCTACTTGGGCATTCAGGTGGCTAAGAGCTGGGGTGACCTGCACAAGCTCAATTTAGCGCGGCTGGTGGATCAGATGGAGGAGGACTTTAAGAAGTGGGACATGCTGCCGCTTTCCCTGGCGGGCAGGGTGCAGTCCGTAAAGATGACGGTCCTCCCCAGGTTCTTGTTTGTCTTCCAGTGCCTTCCCATCCTCATCCCCAAGTCCTTTTTCAAGCGGGTAAATAGGATTATTGCGGGATTTATGTGGGCAAATAAGACCCCGCATGTTAAGAGACTGTTCGTGGAGTGCAGTCGGGGGGTGGGGGGGGGGGGCTGTTGCACCTTTGCAGCTATTACTGGGCAGCGAATATATCCACGATTCGGAAATGGGTAGTGGAGGGAGAGGGGGTGGCGTGGAAGCGGTTGGAAGCGGCATCTTGTAAAGATACTAGCTTGGGGGCACTGATAATGGTACCATTGCCGCTTTTGCCAACGCGGTATACCACAAGCCCGGTGGTGGCGGCGACATTGAGAATCTAGGGCATTGGAGACGGCACAGGGGGGAGGGAGGGGCTTCAGTCTGGGCCCCGATATGGAACAATCACAGGTCCGTTCCCTAAGTTGGCACAGGGCAGGTATCAGAAGGATTGGGGACTTGTTCATTGATGGGACTTTTGCTAGTCTGGGGGCGCTGGAGGAGAAATTTGGGTTTCCCCCCGGGGAACATCTTTAGGTAAATGCAGGTTCGGGCATTCATGAAAAAGCACATGGGGGAATTCCCGCTGCTGCCTGCCCGGAGGATACAGGACAGGGTGGTCTCGGGCGTGTGGGTAGGGGATGGCAAGATATCGGAAATATATCAGGAGCTGCAGGCGGCGGAGGAGATCTCGGTGGAGGAACTGATGGGCAAGTGGGAGGAGGAGCTGGATTAGGGCCTGTGGGTGGACGCCCTGGGCAGGGTCAATTCCTCCTCATCTTGTGCCAGGCTTAGCCTGATTCAGTTTAAGGTGGTGCACTGGGCACATATGACAGTGGCGAGAATGAGCAAGTTCTTTGGGGTGGAGGTCAGGTGTGTGAGGTGTTCAGGGAGCCCAGCAATCCGTGTCCATATGTTCTGGGCATGCCCGGCACTTACAGGACTTTGGAGAGGCTTTGCAAGGGCTATGTCCAAGGTCTTGGACACTCGGGTAAAACCGAGCTGGGGGACAGCGATATTTGGGGTGTCAGATGATCCGGGAGTGCAGGAGTCGAAAGAGGCCGGAGTTCTGGCCTTTGCCTCCTTGGTAGCCCGGAGAAGGCTCTTGTTAACGTGGAGGGACGCAAAGCCCCCAATGGTAGAGGCTTGGGTCAGTGATATGGCGGGATTTCTCAAGTTAGAGAGGATAAAGTTTGCCTTGCGAGAGCAGGGGTTCTCCAGGCGGTGGCAACCATTCCTTGACTTTCTCGCGGAACGTTAGGTGGAGGTCAGCAGCAGCAGCAGAACAGAAGGGGGGGGGGGGGGGGTGGCTTGGGCAGTGGATGGATTTCATTTGTAAAGGGCAAATACCCCCACCTTATTTTGTTAAATGGTTAAACTGTTAAATGGTTAAGTTGTTTTCTGTTTTACTGTTATGTTTTCTTTTTGTTGTTTTTCTTTTTGTAGTGGCTTGTAAAAATTATTGAACAATTTTGAATAAAAATAAATTTTTTTAAACTTTGATATTCCTTGCAAGTATAGTGGGCGCGATTCTCCCAAAATGGGAGAAATCGTAAGGCTGGCGTCAAACCCGGGCGGGTTTGACGCCAGCGCGCCCCTTCCCGACCGGGAACCGATTCTGGCTAGCTGAGGAAGGAGCTGCGCTCCGAAACCTCGTGTTTGAAACAAACCTGTTGGACTTTAACCTGGTGTTGTAAGACTTCTTATTTCTATGACCATGGTTGGTTAAGTGCACAAACTGAGTCATTTCCTTTTAGGGGCATGTACTGCTTTGGTATTGCACCAAATACGCCTTTGAATACTTCCCACTGTATGTCTAAACCAATTTCCTGGGGCTTCTATGGCTGAACATCAACGTGTGTTTATTGAATTTCCAACAGCTAACTTGCAAATATAAATCAACCACATACTTTGTCAAATAGTTTCAGTATCCAATCCAGCCTCTTACCTGTGATTGTAAACTGTGAATTAGCTTTTCCAATTGGAATGAATTTTTGACGTCCACGATAATGATACACTGTTACCTCCATGGTATAAGAACCTAAGGGGGCATCTGCTGTGTCAACAATCACTAGAGAGGACGGACCATCCACGACCTGTTGGTACTTCCCTGAAAGGCAAATTTAAAAACAACTAGTACATCAATTCCTTATGACACACCATACATCATTTACCCAACTATCAATTTCAAAGATCTGGAGCAGTTCATTCTTCCCACCTTCCTAGTGAAAGTGGCAACAAGCTGCCTTTACCAAAAGCCATTTACGTGGACAAACAATTATCAACCTCATGATTGATTAGAAATCCTGTGATAAATAACCGAGTTTCACTGCGCTTCATGGGCAGAGTTCATCTCAAATCCCAACCGTCCTTGCTGCCCTGTTATATTACAGAAATGAAGATCTGGGATAATTCCTTCTTAAAAAGCTAAGTAAGTTAAATCATTCATATACCCAGTGTTTGCCACACAAAGATAAATTTTGATCCTTTCTTCTTAGCAATCCTTGGAATGGATCTTCCATCTGGAAACAGCTCATCACCATTCTGCCATGTATCATTGGGGTACACTGACTCACCAGCAGTTACTTGAGTACCTGTAGAATACAAATAGGCAAGTTCATACACATAAGATAGCACCAGAAATGATATGCTCATACAATGAATGGGGTTTTCCACATCAGCGCTCCTGATGCATACAAGGAATGCATTGCAGGAAATTTCCAGCCCATGCTTTTCCAAACATTTGTTTCAATAGCCTGAAAATCACAAGCTGGGAAGGGGATGGAATTTTCTGATACACATTCCTCATGTGCAGTAGGAACTCTGAAGCAGGAAATCCTAGCTGCTTGAGCTGAGTTGAGAAGAACTGTGTCCACCCCTGCTACAGAGGCAGCAGGGGGGGGGGGGGGGGGTTTGGCTTTGCCAAACTTGCTTCATTATTATTGGGTGGCGAATGTGGACAAGGTGCGGCGGTGGTGGGAAGGAGAAGGGGTAGAGTGGGTTAGGATGGAGGAGGAATCTTGTAAGGGGTCTAGTTTGAGGGCTATGGTGATGGCAGCATTGCCAATGGCTCCGAGTAGGTATTCAGGGAGCCCAGTGGTACAGTCCACGGTGAAGATATGGAATGAGCTGAGGAGGCATTTTAGGGTGGAAGGGATGTATGTGCTAACGCGGCTGTACGAGAATCATGGGTTTGAGCCGGGGTGTGTGGGGGTGTGTGTGTGTGTGTGTGTGTGGGGGGGGGGGGGGGGGGGTGGATAGTGCATACAGGAGGTGGAGGGAAGTGGGGCTGGTCAAGGTGAGGGATTTGTATTTGGAGGAAGGGTTCGCCAGTCTGGAGGAGCTAACAGAGAGCGTAGAGCTGCCGAGGGGTAGTGAGTTCAGGTATCTGCAGGTTAGGGACTTTGCACGAAAGGTCTGGAAGGGGTTCCCTAGATTGCCGGGATACACCCTGCTGGAGTGACTGCTGCTTCCGGATGTGGAAGGGGAGGGAAGAATTGGGGATATATAGAAGTGGCTGGGGAGCAGGGAGGTGAACGGGTGGTGAAGATCAAGGAGAAATGGGAAGCAGAGTTAGGAATGGAGATCAATTGGGGAGTATGGAGTGAGGCACTGCAAAGGGTAAGCGGGACCTCCTCTTGTGCAAGGATGAGCCTGATACAGTTTAAGGTGGTGCACAGGGTGCATATGACTCGGCCGAGAATGAGTGGGTTCTTTCAGGGGGTAGCAGATGTGTGAGAGGTGTGGGTGGGGGCCAGCGAATCATGCGCACATGTTTTGGGGTTGTGAAAAATTGGGAAGATTCTGGGCGGGAGTGTTTGCGGTCTTAGCCAGGATAGTGGAGGAGTGAGTGGACCCAGACCCTTTGGTGGCGATATTTGGGGTTTCAGAGAAACCTCATGGAGAGGAGGAGGCCGATGTGTTGGCCTTCGCCTCTCTGATTGCACGGCAATGAATTTTGCTGGAGTGGCGGTCGGCATCGCCACCGGGGGTAGCAGCACGGTTGGGTGATTTGTACGACTTCCTGCGGTTAGAGAAGATAAAGTCTGAGTTCAGGGGCTCAGCAGGGAGTTTGAGAAAAGGTGGGGGATGTTTGTGACCATGTTTGAGGGGCTGTTCGTCATAGGGGGGGTGGGTGAAAAAGGAGATAAATCTGTACAAACTGTGTAGTTGATTGTTGGGAAGAATGTTTCCCGGGGTGTTTATTTGCTGTCACCTACTTTGATACAAGTTTGACTAAAATGCGTTTTTAAAAAAAGAACTGTATCCACACTACACTTCTTGGAATCATAGAATTTACAGTTGGCATGAAATCCTTGAAATTGGGAGTTTAGCCCTCAGTGTCTCAGAGATATATTTGGACAGATAGCTTTATTCCACAGAAATAAAATACTTAACCTTTATGTGGCCAGCAGCTAAATAACAGATCGGGAACTAAATGTTCTGATGTCCATGTAACTCTTCTTTTTTTTCCCAATTAAGGGCAATTTAGCGTGGCCGATCCTTGCACATCCTTGGATTGTGGGGGTGAGACCCACACAGACATGGGGTGAATGTGTGTAACTCTTCTGTTAGTAACTCACTTCCCATTTAATTGGTGAGTAAAATCTTGACAAAACATTAGCACTCAGAAAGGACAATTCAAACTTTGAAATACAAACTTCAGACAACTCGAATTTAAAAGGTAGACTTTGCACACTCAAGTGAGGTGGTTTTACGGCTGAATTATGTATTCTTGAGATTTAGAATATGCTGAAACATCCAAAGTTAAAACTTAGTGCAATAGCATTTAAAGAAAATAGGAACATAGTAACAGGAGTATAACAGTCAGCCCCTTGACCCTACTCTGCCATTCCATTATCTGCAATGAAGAGCACGGAAGGGGCAGCACGGTAGCATAGTGGTTAGCACAATCGCTTCACAGCTCCAGGGTCCCCGGTTTGATTCCGGCTTGAGTCACTGTCTGTGTGGAGCCTGCACATCCTCCCCGTGTGTGCATGGGTTTCCTCCGGGTGCTCCGGTTTCCTCTCACAGTCCACAGATGCGCAGGTTAGGTGGATTGGCCATGATAAATTGTCCCTTAGTGTCCAAAATTGCCCTTAGTGTTGGGTGGGGTTACTGGGTTATGGGGATAGGGTGGAGGTGTTGACCTTGGGTAGGGTGCTCTTTCCAAGAGCCGGTGCAGGCTCGATGGGCCGAATGGCCTCCTTCTGCACTCTAAATTCTATCTATGTCATAGGAGGAGCGGTTGAGGACTCTGGGTCTGTACTCGTTGGAGTTTAGAAGGATGAGGGGGGGATCTGATTGAAACTTGCAGGATACTGCGCAGCCTGGATAGAGTGGAAGTGGAGAGAATGTTTCCACTTGTAGGAACAACTAGAACCAGAGGGCACAATCTCAGACTGAAGGGATGATCCTTTAAAACAGTAAGAAGTCTTACAACACCAGGTTAAAGTCCAACAGGTTTGTTTCAAACACTAGCTTGCCTATATACATATCATTACAGGTGGAGAGAAACTCACTTGAGGCCCAAAAAATGTTATTGAATAGTGTTGCTCATTTTGATCCCAACAGCATCGCAATACTGTTGCTAATATTTATGATGTGGAGATGCCGGCGTTGGACTGGGGTGAGCACAGTAAGAAGTCTTACAACACCAGGTTAAAGTCCAACAGGTTTGTTTCAAACACTACCTTTCGGAGCACTGCTCCTTCCTCAGGTGAATGAAGAGGTCTGTTCCAGAAACATATATATATAGACAAAGTCAAAGATGCCAGACAATGCTTAGAATGCGAGCATTTGCAGGTGATTAAATCTTTACAGATCCCATGTGATCTTGCATACTCTAGCCATGTATTCACGTTTAGCTCTTGTATCACGTTTAGTTCTCGTATCATTCTGCAAAAACTGCACTTCAGCGATTCTTCCCACCTACAATCTGGCAACCCACAACGAATCCCCATATTGCTGTTTGCTTTGTGATTTCATAGTATTTACAGTGCAGAAGGAGGCCATTCGGCCCTTAGAGTCTACACCGGCCTCTGAAAAAGCACCACACCTCCACCCGATCCCCGTAACCCAGCAACCCCACCTAACTTTCTGGATGTGGATACCACAGAGCAATTTAGCATGACCAATCCACCTAACCTGCACATCTTTGGATTGTGGGAGGAAACCGGAGCACCCGGAGGAAACCCACGTAGACACGGGGAGAACGTGCAGACTCCACACAGACAGTGACCCAAGCCGGGAATCGAACCTGGGACCCTGGCGCTGTGAAGCAGCAATGCTACCGATCTCTGACTTTTTTCAACTTGGAGGTTTCCCGCACTTCGGGTTTTACCCCTTAATTTTTTATACTCAAGGGAACACAAGCCTAGTCTATGCAATCTGCCCTCATATCGTTCTGAATAGCTAAGCCGTTCTAAATCCGGTCAATGCTTGAAATGCTGCTGGTCACCATCAGCTCCTTGGTGAAAGATTATCACCCTTACCATTCAAAGTACAGTTTTCAGCCCAAACAATCTCTCCATCAGACTGGATGGTCTGATTCTGTGGGAATTTCAGGTTAATGTAGAATGTGGCTTCAGCACCAGTTAAGGTGGGGGCGTCATTGTTAACGTCAAGTGAAATTGGCCCTCCTGTGAATGAGAAACAAAATCTGAGTATGCAGCCCTTCAGCTTTTAGGTTATTAAAAAGGTGGACCTGTAATTGACCACAGACCCGGGTTCCTTATCCCTAGACCAAGTAGTAACTGTTCAGACTTAATGTAGACAGAATGGATCTTAATGTTCGTGATAATGTCAATCCATGAGTTCAAGACAGTTACAGCAAGTGCTCCAGAAATTAACTAAATATCAGTATCCAATTTGGCTCCTTCAGAACTAATTTTAGGGATTTTACATGGGTTAATGGGGTCGCCTTAGAACATAGAACAGTACAGCACAGAACAGGCCCTTCGGCCTTCGATGTAGTGCCGAGCAATGATCACCCTACTTAAACCCACGTAACCCGTATACCCGTAACCCAACAATCCCCCCATTAACCTTACACTACGGGCAATTTAGCATGGCCAATCCACCTAACCCGCACATC
The DNA here is from genome assembly GCF_902713615.1 of Scyliorhinus canicula. Classification (NCBI taxonomy): domain Eukaryota; kingdom Metazoa; phylum Chordata; class Chondrichthyes; order Carcharhiniformes; family Scyliorhinidae; genus Scyliorhinus; species Scyliorhinus canicula. Next base: position 1,394,321 of record NC_052173.1, on the reverse strand, counting down.
TTTGGACTGTGGGAGGAAACCGGAGCACCCGGAGGAAACCCACGCACACACGGGGAGGACGTGCAGACTCCACACAGACAGTGACCCAGCCGGGAATCGAACCTGGGACCCTGGAGCTGTGAAGCATTGATGCTAACCACCATGCTACCATGAGGCCTTGTGGTGCAATGGGCAACATCCCTGCCTCTGAGCCAGAACCTCTGGATTCGGGTCCCAACCCAGGACTTGATGGCCGAGGAACCTGCGTTCATAACGCAGCCAAACAGGTTCGACATCAACCTGCAAAATCTTTCCAACATGCCAATGCAGGCGATAAAAGTGGGAGAGACTCCTGGTCAGCCTGATGTGGAGTGGCGCCCCTCAAGCTACAAGTCTCTGGTGACAGGCTGGCGACCTGTTCCAGGAACAACCTTAGTATGGGAACAGATATATACCATTAGGTGTGGGAAGACAAATAACAACAATGGATTAAGTTCAACATCTTGTTGTTAGAGAGGACAAACTGATCTTGAAACTGTTTGCATACTTACAAATGAACTTAGCTCTCCTCTGGTGCAGAACACAGATAAGGGAAGATGCTGCAACTACAAGGTAATGTCTAAGCCAACATAGAAACTTGACAGTAGCATTAAAAATATACACATCTTCCCGGGATCTATTGTCTCTTAAAAATATTGCCTGGTCCGAGGAGTCCAAAGCTCCTGCAGCAGTAGGTAGTACTGTCAATGTAACATCACCAAGAGAGAATGTGGGGCACCAACTGTGGCTGAATTCCTAAACCCCTGGCAACCTAGGGGTATTCTTATTTGTTTTTGTGTTTCCTATTTACTGGTTTGTCCTTTTTGAAATTTATAGACACAAAGTTTGGGAAGGGGTGTTTTTAACTGCTGTTACCTCATTGATATTCAAACCTAAATCAGAACATCAAGATCTATTAGTGTGATATCAACAACTTGCATTTGTATAATATCTTTAACGCAGTAAAATGTCCCAATGGATTTCACAGGAACATTATCAGACTAACCTTGCCACCAAGCCACATAAGGGAGATATTAGGAGAGATGACCAAATCCTGGTCGAAGAAGTAGGTTTTAAAGGAGATGTAAAGTGGCAGGGTGGGCAAGAGAGGAATTCCAGAGCTTAGGGTCGAAACATCTGGTGGCACAACCATCAGTTATGGTGTGAAGGGAGTGGGGCTGCACAAGAGGTTAGAGTCGCAGGAATGCAGGAGTTCTTGGATAGTTGTGGGACTGGAGAAGGCTACAGAGATGGGGAAGAGTGACAGTGACAGGGAAGGTGAGAAGAGGATGCACAAAGGCAAGGGAAATTCAAATAGCAAGGGTGGAGGGATTGAGGAATGGAACAATCAATCTGCCCATTGAGTGGGGTGGGGTGCTGTGCATGAAAAATGCAATGGGTAGTCCAAAAAGGAGAAATGAAGTGAAATAAAGTATGTTTTGTGCTTTTCTTGCATTCTGATAAGGCTTGGTTTGATTTAGGATTAGAGGAATTCTGTTGTGCACATAATTACACTGGGTTCCTCCAGGTCCAAAACGGAGGGAATAAATCCTGAAATTCTGATGTGTTCAGGCAAACTTCACCCGAGTATCCTAGTATCTACTAATTTTCACGAATCAGTATAATTCGGAGATAATCAGAAGATGCTCCAGTCGCACATTCTCACCTTTCCAACAATCATGCCACCTGGAGTCCCCAGCCTTCCAAATGGGATAAAGGTCAGAATTCCAGGACTTGTAGCCAGTCAACCGTCTAGGAGAAGAGTTCTCTTTGTTCCTTCTGTGTCCATCATTAGGAGACCCTATCAAAAGGCCAAACCACAAAAAAAGCATTCAAGTACAGTATTCTGTATTGCTCTACTTTACAATTTAAGTTAGAGGAAAAAAAAACCGAGTCCATTATGTTTGCCTTCTACCATCCTGGTTGGGTGGCGCAGTGGTTAGCAGTGCTGCCTCACGGCGCCGAGGACCCGGGTTCGATCCCGGCCCTGGGTCACTGTCCGTGTGGAGTTTGAACATTCTCCCCGTGTTTGCGTGGGTTTCGCCCCCACAACCCAAAGATGTGCAGGATTGGCCACGCTAAGTTGTCCTTTAATTGGGAAAAAAAGAATTGGGTACTCTAAATGTATAAAAAAATACTATCCTGGTAATCATCCGATCCAACAATCATGGAATTGTTGACTAATGATAGCAGTTGATCGCTATCAATTAGTTTACAACAAACTGAAACAAGAGGCAGGGAAAATCTTACTGAAATTCACCCACCCCCACACACATCCTCACTATATTCTTCGAGAAATGTTAAAAGACTTGCTGCACTTTGACACACATAATCCAAATATTGCTCGTTTCGATGAAGTGACCCATGGTTTATTTCACTTTGAAAATGTCCTGCCTTAGCAAATGATTATTTTCATTCTTTCTCGGCTCTAAGGACGTTGGTTCCCACGGTTTATGTGTTCAGAATTTGTGCCTGAAGAAGCATCAGGCTGCTTGGCTTGAGGCATGTGACAGATTTCACCTCCACACATTGTGATTCAGTGAGATCCCTACTGAGAGAACATCCATATCACACGCCTCCCAAAATCTTCAAACTCGCTCATGTGACAATCAGCTGAGGAACCTAATCCCTGCCTGTTGAAAGGACGTTAGTGAGGCCCCTCAAACCAAGTAAGTTTATACCCTTTTTTTAAAGACACTTATTCCATTGTATTTCACGTTTAGCCGTTAGCTCCAGAAAAGCTGGTAAATTATTGTCCGCAAAAACTGCAAAGTCACGCTGGTTTCAAGCTTTTTGTCCAACATTATTATTTTCCATGCTGGAGTTGAATACATAACACATAGCCTACATGTTAAATTTGGACTATTTGTGGCACAATGGTTAGCATTGCTGCCTACGGCGCTGAGGACCCAGGTTCGAATCCCGGCCCTGGGTCACTGTCCGTGTGGAGTTTGCACATTCTCCCCGTGTCTGCGTGGGTTTCACCCCCACAACCCAAAAGATGTGCAGGATAGGTGGATTGGCCTCGCTAAATTGCCCCTTAATTGGAAAAAATAATTGGGTACTCTAATTTAAAAAAAAAGAAAAAAAAAAATTAAAAAAAAAAAAAAAAATTTGGACTATTTGCCATTTATGTTTGCCAGGTCTCAGCTTGTTTTTAATAACCACAAAATGAAATGCTACCAAAATCACTCCAAATTAAGGCTGCTCCAGTGATACCATGAGTAATTTTGTCACTTGTGTCTAAAAGTTTGAACTCACTTTAAAATTGACATTCATACAGTTAGCAATGGGACTATTTTAGGAATGGGAAAGATGATTAGATTTTTTTTTAAATTTAAAGTACCCAATTCTTTTTTTTCCAATTAAGGGGCAATTTAGCGTGGCCAATCCACCTACCCTGTACATCTTCGGGTTGTGAGGGCGAAACCCACGCAAACACGGGGAGAATGTGCAAACTCCACACGGACTGTGACCCAGAGCTGGGATCGAACCTGGGACCTCGGCGCCGTGAGGCTGCAGTGCTAACCACTGCACCACCGTGCTGCCCAAAGATGATTGGATTTAACTAGTCACACACCAGCTGAATGAGAGTTTGATTTTATTTACTGTCTCATTAAATGGAGGTTTTAAAATGTCTCCAAAAGAAGGGAGATTACAGGCAGCTTTGGACTTTCTTTCTCACTATATTCTTCGAGAAATTTCTAAAGACTTTCTGCACTTTATTAATGCGTGCTGATCGTAGCTTGATTTTTGGACACCTTTCTAACGTGCTAATGGTAGTTTCTGACACTGTATCCAATTATCACTTCACTCTTCATTGGCAATGAATTCAATTTTTTTTTTAACTCTTAAAGGCAGTGGTAGCATTCCAAACTTACAAGACAGTTAGTACGGTGAGCTTATGAAGTCCAGACTCTTTAATTCTGATACCTGAATAAAAGTTGTTATTTCTGGAGATAAGGGCAGCATGGTGGCGCAGTGGGTTAGCCCTGCTGCCTCACGGCGCTGAGGACCCAGATTCGATCCCGGCTCTGGGTCACTGTCCGTGTGGAGTTTGCACATTCTCCCTATGTCTGCGTGGGTTTCGCCCCCACAACCCAAAGATGTACAGGGTAGGTGGATTGGCCACGCTAAATTGCCCCTTAATTGGAAAAAAAAAGAATGAGATGCTCTAAATAAATGAAAGAATTCTGGAGATAAATGGAATGAAAGTGGTTCCCCCAATTACTTAGATGCACAGTTCAGTGAGGTACTGAGATTCATACAAATGAGATCCCAAATTTGACTCCTGCTCAGCGCTGAGCGATCTGATTTTACCCAAAGTGGCAGTTGGCACATTACAATAAGCCTCAGTGGCCCAGGAGGTATATATCCCCCCCCCCCCCCCCCCCCCCCCCCCCCCCCCCCCGCCACCCAGCAATGTTTGTGGGCATTGCAGAGGGGAGATTGGGCCTACGATTTCTCTGCCTCACCACATCCTCTCTCTCTCTCTCTCTCTCTCCCCTCCACACACCACTACTCCCCACTCAAATTCTCTGTCAAATATTTTCACATGTAACAATTGACATTTGGGTTGGGTCGTCGAGGTTTGGCAGTGCGTCTTGAAACTAACCCAACAAGATGCCCGTGTCTCCCGCAGAGGGACAAAAACAGATGAACAGTCAAAGGCTTTGGAGGGTCAGTGTAATTTTCTTCATGGATAATATCCTGCTTCTCTAGCAGCTGAGCCTTTTACCTCCATCTTAGAGGGGCTGGGTGTTTGAATCTCAGTCTTGCCTGCTTTTCAAACCCTTCTGTCCTCTTGTGGAGGTGTTCGAGTAAAATACAGCAATAAATGGCCTTGTCAGTCTGGGAGAAGCAATCTAACAGTGAGTACCTCCAGGTCTATAGAAGCTCATCCCTCTTGACTGATCCAGAGTGATATCACCAGTTGTGCCATTACCACTAGAGGCTACCTTCCCTGAAGGTCAAATAGAGGAACTGTTGATATTTAAAGAATGGGGTTGATGGGAATATCATTTAAAGAGATTGGCAATGAACTGGGGAGAAATGCTGACTAAATTCTGGTGGACTGCTTTTTGAAAGGTAAACCAAACACATGGTGTTGGTAATTAGAGAGGGCCTCACTTGGTAAAACTGATCTTTTTTATAAGCAGGAGGGCAGGAAGAGGACCACACATGGAGCTTTAATTTGAGGGACTCATTAGTGCTATGTAAATTGGTAAAAGTAGTTTTTTTTAAAATGGAGATTTTTCTGTAAGGAAAATAATTTTGTGATGTTAAATTATATTGTTTTGCCAAATGGAGTTTTGCTTTTCTGTTAGCAGAATATCGCAGTGGAATATTGCTGCTAATTCTGTACCTCTGCCCATTTTTTCCAATTAAGGGGCAATTTAGCATGCCCAATACACGTAGCCTGCACATCTTTGTGTTGTGGGGGTGAGACCCACGCAGACATGGGGAGAATGTACAAACTCAACACAGACAGTGACCTGGGGCCAGACTCGAACCCGGAAGCAGCAGTGCTAACCACTGCGCCACCATGTCGCCCCGCACATCATTGACTATGTTTGCCCTGCCAATTTTATTTCTTAGGAGTTTAAAGTACTAGCAAACAAATTTCTGCTAAATGTTGTATTGGAGCCTTGGAAGGTGAAAGTCACTTTTAGTTAATGGGTGGGGAAGAAATTTAACTCTTCAGTCTGCACATCCTCCCCGTGTGCGCGTGGGTTTCCTCCGGGTGCTCCGGTTTCCTCCCACAGTCCAAAGATGAGCAGGTTAGGTGGATTGGCCATGATAAATTGCCCTTAGTTGCCCTTAGTGTCCAAAATTGCCCTTAGTGTTGGGTGGAGTTACTGAGTTATGGGGATGGGGTGGAGGTGTTGACCTTGGGTAGGGGGTAGGGTGCTCTTTCCAAGAGCCGGTGCAGACTCAATGGGCCGAATGGCCTCCTTCTGCACTGTAAATTCTATGTAAACTAATAAGTTCCAGAAGGGGCGATATTGAGCCTGCGTTAGCATAGAACATAGAACAGTACAGCACAGAACAGGCCCTTCGGCCCTCGATGTTGTGCCGAGCCATGATCACCCTTTTCAAATCCACGTATCCACCCTATACCCGTAACCCAATAACCCCCCCTTAACCTTACTTGTTTTAGGACACTACGGGCAATTTAGCATGGCCAATCCACCTAACCCGCACATCTTTGGACTGTGGGAGGAAACCGGAGCACCCGGAGGAAACCCACGCACACACGGGGAGGACGTGCAGACTCCACACAGACAGTGACCCAGCCGGGAATCGAACCCGGGACCCTGGAGCTGTGAAGCATTTATGCTAACCACTATGCTACCGTGCTGGCCGAGCAGTCAGTGAGAACGGCGACACCGACACACAGTCCAGAGAGAATCGGAAAACGCAAATCTCTTGCGGCGAGATCGCAATTTCCGATTACTCCATCAGCGGAGAAACACAAAGCACACCGCGGGGAGCCCGGGAACGTCATTTTAATACATTAGCATGTCATTCGCGAACATTCACTCCGGGATATCTCCCGCCCGCTCAATGAATATTCAGCCTGATGTTTACAACAGCCTTACATGAAACTGAGATTCAGTCCCTCAATCTCAGGGGGAGGGGTCACCCGCAGGACTTACCTGCCCTTCATGTCAGGCACCCCTTGCTTTAAGTGGGTCTGGAGGCTGACAGGCAGGCAGGCATCCCTTCCCGTGTCCTCCTCGCTGGGTGTGATAACCCTCACGACGACCAAGGGGGAAATCGCTGATTGATCCCCCCATGGGCTTCGTAGAATACGGGTTCCCATGGGAGTGGGCAGAGACTTGCCCAGCTGGATTGCATTTGTGAGACCTTAAAGTAGCTCCCAGATCCGGATCGGCAGATCCCGATAGTCCTGGGCTGGGATGGTTGTTTTGTGAGCCGCAGTAACGGCCTTGTTTTCAGTTTAAAATAAACCGGTTTGGTCTTTTACTCTGCGCCTCCTGGAATGATTACACTGGGTTTGTGCCCAAATCGCCACTGAGGGAGGTGAATACAGTCAGCACTGGGACGACTGTGAGGTGTCTGGAGGCCAGGCTGTCAGGGCAAAGTGGAGGTTCTCAGGAATGGATTGCATCCCTGCCTCATGAGGCATGTGTGGTAGGCTATATTAGGGGTATCGCGGTACCTAGGTGGGATGTACCTTATACTGTAGTAGGAGTGGTAGAACCTGCCTGCTAGTTCCGCCCAGCAGGCGGAGCATAAGAGTCTGTGTTTCACCCACAGCAGTCATTCTGTACCGGAGCTGCTGGGGTAACTACTTGTTCATTAAAGCCTTCAATTGGACTACAATCTCGCTTCAGTAGTGATTGATCGTGCATCAGCATGAAGACCCTCTCACTGGAGGGGGAACAAGTGCAGTATGAGCAGAATCCCACACTCAGACAGCACTGTGAGGACAAAGGGGTTAAGCTGCATGGAAGTTCAAATGCATTTGTCAGGGAAGTTTGACTGTCAGAAATTAGTGTTGGGGTGGATGGCTATGGCTGATGGAAGGCTTGTCAACTCTGCACCCTCTGTAACCTTGGAGAATGAGGGTGTGCTTATCATGTTCATTGCAGACTTCACACGAATCAGCTGTGCCTCTTCTGCCACAAGAGGCAGTCATTTGCCCAAAATGCTACTTCACCCTTCCTGGACTGTCAATTGTGCCCATGAAATCTGCAGAGCTAGACATGAGTGCCACTGATTGGAGAAAAAGTTCTTAAGCCTTTGGAAGTGCTGGGTAAGGTGCCATTGAAACTCTTGCGGATCCATGCGCTTCATTCAGGTGGAGGTGGGAGGAACAGCTGTGGGAGGTGGCTACAGTGTGAGAGGGGCGGGTGTGAGGCTTAGTGGAGAGGCACTCACGAGGGGGAAGCACAAGGGCGAATGATCCAGAGGCGTGGAGGGCTGAGGGTCAAAGCTCTGTCAGGAATGCTCACTTTAGTGTTCCTTTCTTTTCAATGCATGTTTCTGGAGAATCATGGAGCCAGTTGATTTGGCTATTCAACTCAGTGATCGAGTAGCAGCAGAGATATCAATGTGCCGCTGAACGTGACCAGGGTCAGCGCCGTGCAGAGGAGGAGCAGGCTGGGCCTGTAGCTGTTCTGAGAGCAGCACAACAGGTGGCGCCTACTAGGCGTCACTACCAGAAAAGGGTCGTCCGACATCAGACACAGTTGTAGACGTTGCAGATTCAGTGCCAGAGAAGACTCCGTCTGTCCCAGGTGATGGTGGTCTACCTGCAAGAGCTGGCGCCACATGGACACTGCCGAAGGGCTGCCGTGGGCCAGCGCGAATTGGCACATGTGCAGAGGGTTTCTGCTCCGCGCCGGCCATGGCGGAGCCTGACAGAGGCCCGCCCGCAGATCGGTGGGCCCCGATCGCAGGCCAGGCCACAGTGGGGCCCACCCCCCACCCCCATCCAAGGCCAGATCCCCCCTGTGCGCCCCCCCCCCCCGGGATGGACCATGTCTATTTCACGCCGGCGAGACTGGCCAAAAACAGGTGGCGGCTTGGCCCATCGGAGCCCGGAGAATTGCTTGGGGGGCGGGGCGGGGGGGGGCTGCCAACGGCCCCCGACCCAGCAGGGAGGGTCGGAGAATCCCGCCCTATATTACAATGGTGACTTACCCTAACTAGTGCCTCGGTTCACCATGCCCGCCAGGAGCCTACAGATTCTTACTCTTCCTCACCCATTACATCTCGGTGTATCTCCAGGATCCACAGCTGAGGTTGAGGCTGCCTTCCACACCCTGGTGCCTGAGATGACCTTGGCGGGCAAACGCTGTGGGGCCTGGCCTACTTTCGGGCAGCACAGGTGTTGCAATGCCCACTCCTCATTCTGCTGGGTTGGGAGGTGTGTCACCCACAGGTGTGAGCTGGGCTGCACACTCCCAGAGTCCTCTGGGTGGAGGGCCCTGGGCTGCGTTCCTGACGATCCTGTTCCTCTGAGTGCCGGAGGGGCCTGGGCTCCTCAATGGAATGGAGGGACAGCTGGAGTGAGGTCGAGAAGCCATGTCGTCCTCTTGTGCACTTGTGGATTTCCACCAGTGCCTGCACCATGCTGTTGAAGCTCTCTGCCACGGAGCAGATATCTCCCTGCCACAGAGCAGATATCTCCCCTGCCACGGAGCAGATATCCCCCTGCCACGGAGCAGAAATCCCCCTGCCACAGAGCAGATATCCCCCTGCCACGGAGCAGATATCCCCCTGCCACGGAGCAGAAATCCCCCTGCCACAGAGCAGATATCCCCCTGCCACAGAGCAGATATCCCCCTGCCACGGAGCAGATATCCCCCTGCCACGGAGCAGAAATCCCCCTGCCACAGAGCAGATATCCCCCTGCCACGGAGCAGATATCCCCCTGCCACAGAGCAGATATCCCCCTGCCACAGAGCAGATATCCCCCTGCCACAGAGCAGATATCCCCCTGCCACAGAGCAGATATCCCCCTGCCACAGAGCAGATATCCCCCTGCCACAGAGCAGATATCCCCCTGCCACGGAGCAGATATCCCCCTGCCACAGAGCAGATATCCCCCTGCCACAGAGCAGATATCCCCCTGCCACAGAGCAGATATCCCCCCCCGCCACGGAGCAGATATCCCCCTGCCACAGAGCAGATATCCCCCTGCCACAGAGCAGATATCCCCCTGCCACAGAGCAGATATCCCCCTGCCACAGAGCAGATATCCCCCCCGCCACGGAGCAGATATCCCCCTGCCACAGAGCAGATATCCCCCTGCCACGGAGCAGATATCCCCCCCCCCCACGGAGCAGATACCCCCCCCCGCCACGGAGCAGATATCCCCCTGCCACGGAGCAGATATCTCCCTACCATGGAGCAGATATCCCCCTGCCACAGAGCAGATATCCCCCCCCGCCACGGAGCAGATATCCCCCTGCCACAGAGCAGATATCCCCCTGCCACGGAGCAGATATCCCCCCCCGCCACGGAGCAGATATCCCCCTGCCACGGAGCAGATATCTCCCTACCATGGAGCAGATATCCCCCCCCGCCACGGAGCAGATATCCCCCTGCCACAGAGCAGATATCCCCCTGCCACGGAGCAGATATCCCCCCCCGCCACGGAGCAGATATCCCCCTGCCACGGAGCAGATATCTCCCTGCCACGGAGCGGATATCCCCCTGCCACGGAGCGGATATCCCCCCCCGCCACGGAGCAGATATCTCCCTACCATGGAGCAGATATCCCCCTGCCACTGAGCAGATATCCCCCTGCCACGGAGCAGATATCCCCCTGCCACGGAGCAGATATCTCCCTGCCACGGAGCGGATATCCCCCTGCCACGGAGCGGATATCCCCCCCCGCCACGGAGCAGATATCTCCCTACCATGGAGCAGATATCTCCCTGCCACGGAGCAGATATCCCCCCCGCCACGGAGCAGATATCCCCCCGCCACGGAGCAGATATCCCCCCGCCACGGAGCAGATATCCCCCCGCCACGGAGCAGATATCTCCCTGCCACGGAGCAGATACCCCCTACCATGGAGCAGATATCCCCCTGCCACGGAGCAGATATCCCCCTGCCACGGAGTGCACATTCTATGCCAAGATCTCCACTGGTGACGCCACCCTCGCAGTGTTGGTCTCGTTGCGTAGGAGTGACGGCACCATTTTCCTTGGACAGAAGGTGATGGGACTCCTCCAGTCGGCCTTGCAGTCCGAGGAGGGAATGCTGTCATCCCTTCCGGACACTCGTGACTCTGCCTTTACAGTTCCAGCAGCTCTGGGATGACCGGACCCAGGGGCACATCGACCAGGAACTCAGCAGCGTCCTGGAATCCAGCATCCCTCCGAGTGCCGGTTCCCTGGGACGTACCTGCCTCCACCTGCTGTGGATCATCAGCTGTGAGGTGAGTGACCCAGAAGCCTGCCTAGTACTCAACCCCACCGACGTGTGAGTATCTGTGCTGGAGGAAGGTGCGGATAGATGTGACGCCTCTTTGGGGGTGAGATCGGAGATGTCTCCCTCAGCGATGAACATGTCTGTGGTCTCCAAGGGGTGCGAGGATGGTCCCAGCTGGCCAAGTTCAAGGGAAGGGAGATGACATTAGGAAATGACGGTGGATAAATAATGGGACAATGTTCACTCACATGAGGCCTGAAGAATGACTGTGTGTCCTGAGGGGTCTCACTTTTGTCTGCAGCCCCCACTTAACCCTCCGCACAAGCTCGGTCCTGCTCCTCCCCGGCCAGCTCAAGGGCTCTTTCCTCAAAGTGGGTGAAACATCGGAGCTCACAGTGACTCCGGGTGGCAGTGCCCACTCACACCGATTGTGCTGGTTTGTCCTGCAGTGAGACAGATGGGAGCTTGTAGGCGGGAATCCTGCCCGTTGAGATGGTGATGAGGTGTGGCAGGCGTGGGACCAGAGTGGGAGCGGGGATGTGAGGAGCAGAGTAGATATTGGCGGAGACCCTGGGGATTGGAGGGGGTGGAAGAAGGCCTTGAGACAGGTGTTGGCAGCCCGCGAGGTGGCTGGGTAAGAGGTCACCTTGCGAGGTGTGTGTGAGGGGTGCAGTGAGAGACTGGAGGTGGCAGACATAAGAACATAAGAACTAGGAGCAGGAGTAGGCCATCTGGCCCCTCGAGCCTGCTCCGCCATTCAATGAGATCATGGCTGATCTTTTGTGGACTCAGCTCCACTTTCTGGCCCGAACACCATAACCCTTAATCCCTTTATTCTTCAAAAAACGATCTATCTTTACCTTAAAAACATGTAATGAAGGAGCCTCAACTGCTTCACTGGGCAAGGAATTCCATAGATTCACAACCCTTTGGGTGAAGAAGTTCCTCCTAAACTCAGTCCTAAATCTACTTCCCCTTATTTTGAGGCTATGTCCCCTAGTTCTGCTTTCACCCACCAGTGGAAACAACCTGCCCGCATCTATCCTATCTATTCCCTTCATAATTTTATATGTTTCTATAAGATCCCCCCTCATCCTTCTAAATTCCAACGAGTACAGTCCCAGTCTACTCAACCTCTCCTCAACCAGACCTACCCTGGCCATCTGAAGAAGGTCCATCTTGCAACACTGATGCCCCATCCTCTTCTGCAGTGAGCTGGCACTGACTGAGGCTGCCATGGCCTCCCAGGCAGGGACGGTGACCTTGCTAGAAGGATGAATGCGCGACCGGGGATATTGGAAATCACATCACTGCTGCACACCATCCATGAGTTTGGTCAGGGCTCCCTCTGAGAATCCCGGTGCTGGTTTCTTCTCGAATGGATCTGGAACACGTGCTGAGGGGGCGTCTATATGGAGCTCCCCACTAATTGCAGACATTAAGTTGCCCCGGAACGAACGAATCAACAGGAGGCCACTACAAACGAGGCGTGATTCGCTAAATTTGGGGAAAATTCTGCCCATACTTTGGGACCACAAGTCTAAACTCCCGGAAAGCTATATTTAACAATTAACGTTGATGTAAGTGTCATCTGATCTGTCGCTAATTTACACTGGAGTATTTCAACTGAGTGCAGCAGTTGGAGCTGTGAAACTAACAGTTTAAATACAGTGCAGTACCAACACCTTTGAACTGTTAAAAATGCTCCTTGGCATGACACCTGCCAAGACATGCTGTGAGTTTAATGACAGTTACATAACAGGAGGGAGGAATATCCCGAATTTAAACAAAAAACATTCTCAACGATATCAGCAACCTACTAAATCCAAAAAGCATTCTTAAACTACCATGGGTATATATGTATTTGAAAAAGAATTCCAATCTTAGTTGTGAAAATAACAATATTTGTACATACGGCACTTCTTTTAATCAAATTTCCCCCCCCCCAGTCCGAGAAAAAAAATCTGCATTGTAATTAGAGATTAAACCTTAAATCAGCTTTCACTCCAGGAATGTGTCACTGTTCTGTTTCCCCAGCGAAAAAGAGGGGTTTTAGAATTCCCCAATGTCAGACAATTAGCAGTACAAATCGTAATATCATTTAAGATGTCGCCCTGTTAAATGTTAAAAATTGATCATTCTATTTAAACACTTACAGCCGGCAATCATGGGAGCAGCACCAATGGTAAAAATCAAGAGCAACTGCAAATCGCTGCACATCTTTTTCTTCCTTCTTGCTTCTTTCTTGCACAAACTTCAGAGTCGAAGAGATTGAATCTTATATAGAAGCCACTTTTAAGCAAGTCGAAAGCATCAAATGAATGTAAAGCCAGCCTCCTTTGTGACATCAGTGGGGAAAACTACAACACATTAACCTTTTGAGAGCTATTGGATAAATGGCAGACATGGTCACATTGAGCTTGCCTTTAAGATATGCCATTTCATTCAGATTGCATATATTCAATCATCTTTCGCTACATACCGCACAGTTTCTGTCATCCTAGTGACCAATATTTGTCTGTACACTCTTGGTGCTTAATAATATTCAATATTTGCAATGTTTTCTTCTTGTGCATGCTCCCTCTTTCTTTGTCCTATTATAGAACATAGAACATAGAACAGAACAGCACAGAACAGGCCCTTCAGCCCTCGATGTTGTGCCGAGCCATGATCACCCTACTCAAACCCACGTATCCACCCTATACCCGTAACCCAACAACCTCCCCCCCACCTTACTTTTTTAGGACACTACGGGCAATTTAGCATGGCCAATCCACCTAACCCGCACATCTTTGGACTGTGGGAGGAAACCGGAGCACCCGGAGGAAACCCACGCACACACGGGGAGGATGTGCAGACTCCGCACAGGCAGTGACCCAGCCGGGAACCGAACCTGGGACCCTGGAGCTGTGAAGCATTTATGCTAACCACCATGCTACCGTGCTGCCTGCACCCTCTTTCTTTGTTATCTCTGACTCTTATTCTCTTTTTCTATATCTCTTGCTTTTTTTTTTCCCCTCTCTTTCTCTTTAATTCGGTCTCACTGTCTCTGACCTGTATGTTCATCTCCCTCTCTTTCGATATTTCATAGAACTAGCATTGAAAGAGGCCATTTGGCCCATTATGTCTGGCTGTTTGGTCGAGCACGACAAAACTAATCCCATTGTCCTCTTCTGAGGATCGGGAGAGAGGGGCATCTGGGAGAGAAGGGGGTCAGGATGGTGGCGACAAAGAGGGTGGCAATTGTGAAGGGATGACTTGGAGGAAGGGGCAATGGGCATTATCAGTGAAGGGTGAGAAATAGCTAGCAGCAATTTGCAGTTTTAACCAGAACGCTCCTGGTTCTTCCCGTTTCATTGTCCATGATGCACAGAGCACAGTTTTATGTAAAAAGATAGAACATCGAACATACAGTGCAGAAGGTCATTTCGGTCCATCGAGTCTTCACCAACCCACTTAAGCCCTCACTTCCACCCTATCCCCGTAACCTAGTAACCCCTCCTAACCTTTTTGGTCACTAAGGGCAATTTATCATGGCCAATCCACCTAACCTGCACATCTTTGGACTGTGGGAGGAAACCGGGGCACCCGGAGGAAACCCACGCAGACACAGGGAGAACGTGCAGACTCCACACAGACAGTGACCCAGCGGGAATCGAACCTGGGACCCTGGCGCTGTGAACATAATAACATAAGAACTAGGAGCAGGAGTAGGCCATCTGGTCCCTCGAGCCTGCTCCGCCATTCAATGAGATCATGGCTGATTTTTTGTGGACTCAGCTCCACTTTCCGGCCCGAACACCATAACCCTTAATCCCTTTATTCTTCAAAAAACTATCTATCTTTATCTTAAAAACATTTAAAGAAGGAGACTCTATTGCTTCACTGGGCAAGGAATTCCATAGATTCACAACCCTTTGGGTGAAGAAGTTCCTCCTAAACTCAGTCCTAAATCTACTTCCCCTTATTTTGAGGCTATGCCCCCTAGTTCTGCTTTCACCTGCCAGTGGAAACAACCTGCCCACATCTATCCTATCTATTCCCTTCATAATTTTATATGTTTCTCTAAGATCCCCCCTCATCCTTCTAAATTCCAACGAGTACCGTCCCAGTCTACTCAACCTCTCCTCGTAATCCAACCCCTTCAACTCTGGGATTAACCTAGTGAATCTCCTCTGCACACCCTCCAGTGCCAGTACGTCCTTTCTCAAGTAAGGAGACCAAAACTGAACCCAATGCTCCAGGTGTGGCCTCACTAACACCTTACATAATTGCAGCATAACCTCCCTAGTCTTAAACTCCATCCCTCTTGCAATGAAGGACAAAATTCCATTTGCCTTCTTAATCACCTGTTGCACCTGTAAACCAGCTTTTTGCGACTCATGCACTAGCACACCCAGGTCTCTCTGCACAGCAGCATGCTTTAATATTTTATCATTTAAATAATAATCCCGTTTGCTGTTATTCCTACCAAAATGGATAACCTCACATTTGTCAACATTGTATTCCATCTGCCAGACCCTAGCCCATTCACTTAACCTATCCAAATCCCTCTGCAGACTTCCAGTATCCTCTGCCCTTTTCGCTTTCCCACTCATCTTAGTGTTGTCTGCAAACTTGGACACATTGCCCTTGGTCCCCAACTCCAAATCATCTATGTAAATAGTGGGCCCAACACTGATCTCCGAGGGACACCACGAGCGACTGATTGCCAACCAGAGAAATATCCATTCATCCCCACTCTTTGCTTTCTATTAATTAGCCAATCCTCTATCCATGCTACTACTTTACCCTTAATGCCATGCATCTTTATCTTATGCAGCAACCTTTTGTGTGGCACCTTGTCAAAGGTTTTCTGGAAATCCAGATATACCACATCCATTGGCTCCCCATTATCTACCGCTCTGGTAATGTCCTCAAAAAATTCCACTAAATTAGTTAGACATGACCTGCCCTTTATGAACCTATGCTGCGTCTGCCCAATGAGACAATTTCTATCCAGACGCCTCGCTATTTCATCCTTGATGATAGATTCTAGCATCTTCTCTACTACCGAAGTTAAGCTCATTGGCCTATAATTACCTGCTCTCTGCCTACCTCCTTTTTTAAACAGTGGTGTCACGTTTGCTAATTTCCAATCCACCGGGACCACCCCAGAGTCTAGTGAATTTTGGTAAATTATCACTAGTGCATTTGCAATTTCCCTAGCCATCTCTTTTAGCACTCTGGGATGCATTCCATCAGGGCCAGGAGACTTGTCTACCTTTAGCCCCATTAGCTTGCCCATCACTACGTCCTTAGTGATAACAATCATCTCAAGGTCCTCACCTGTCATAGCCTCATTTCTATCAGTCACTGGCATGTTATTTGTGTCTTCCACTGTGAAGACTGACCCAAAAAACCTGTTCAGTTCCTCAGTCATTTCCTCATCTCCCATTATTAAAACTCCCTTCTCATCCTCTAAAGGACCAATATTTACCTTAGCCACTTTTTTTATATATATTTGTAGAAACTTTTACGATAGAACATAGAACGATACAGCGCAGTACAGGCCCTTCGGCCCTCGATGTTGCACCGACATGGAAAAAAATCTAAAGGCCATCTAACCTACACTATGCCCTTATCATCCATATGCTTATCCAATAAATTTTTAAATGCCCTCAATGTTGGCATGTTCACTACTGTTGCAGGTAGGGCATTCCACGGCCTCACCACTCTTTGCGTAAAAAACCCACCTCTGACCTCTGTCCTATATCTATTACCCCTCAATTTAAGGCTATGTCCCCTCGTGCTAGCCACCTCCATCCGCGGGAGAAGGCTCTCGCTGTCCACCCTATCTAACCCTCTGATCATTTTGTATGCCTCTATTAAGTCACCTCTTAACCTTCTTCTCTCTAAAAACGATCTGTTTTTATATTCTGAGCAAGTTTACTTTCATAATCTATCTTACTTTTCTTTATAGCTTTTTTAGTAGCTTTCTGTTGCCCCCTAAAGATTTCCCAGTCCTCTAGTCTCCCACTAATCTTTGCCACTTTGTATGCTTTTTCCTTCAATTTGATACTCTCCCTTATTTCCTTCGATATCCAAGGTCGATTTTCTCTCTTTCTACCGTCCTTCCTTTTTGTTGGTATAAACCTTTGCTGAGCACTGTGAAAAATTGCTTGGAAGGTTCTCCACTCTTCCACCATAAAGTCTTTGCTCCCAGTCTACCTTAGCTAGTTCTTCTCTCATCCCATTGTAATCTCCTTTGTTTAAGCACAAAACACGAGTATTTGATTTTACCTTCTCACCCTCCATCAGTATTTTAAATTCCACCATTTTGTGATCGCTCCTTCCGAGAGGATCCCTAACAATGAGATCATGAATCAATCCTGTCTCATTACACAGGACAAGATCTAGGACCGCTTGTTTCCTTGTAGGTTCTATTACATACTGTTCTGACTTTTTCGCCTTACTATTCCTGATTTCCACCCAAATGTGGAAACCCTATCCTCCATAGCACCGATGTCATCCCTTACTATTACTCGGATATCATCCTTAAATAACAGAGCAACACCACCTCCCTTACAGTCCACTCTGCCCTTCCGAATAGTTTGATACCCTCGGATATTTAACACTGCAGTCATGACCATCCTTTAACCATGTTTCAGTAATGGCCACTAAATCATAGTCATTCACAATGATTTGCGCCATCAACTCATTTACCTTATTCCGTATACTACGAGCATTCAGGTAAAGTACACTTATGTTGGCTCTTTTATCTCTGTTTTGAATCTTAGCACCTCGATCAGTAACCTCTCCTAAGTTATATTTCCTCTTAACTTTTCTCCTAATTTTCTTTGTTGTTGAACCCATATCTTCATGTAACAACCTGCTGCGTCGCTTACCATTTATGTTTTTACTTCCCGTTTTATTCCTTTTAGTATTACTGGGCCTATTCACTGAGCTCTCCTCAGTCACTGTGCCTTGTACTGTCGCCCTTTTTGATTTTAGACTATGGCTTCTCTGCCTTACACTTTCCCCCTTACTTCCTTTTGCTTCTGTCCCTGTTTTACTACTTTCCAACTTCCTGCATTGGTTCCCATCCCCCTGCCACATTAGTTTAAACCCTCCCCAACAGCTCTAGCAAACACCCCCACCCCCCCCCCCTCGGACATCGGTTCCAGTCCTGCCCAGGTGCAGACAGTCCGGTTTGTACTGGTCCCACCTCCGCCAGAACCAGTTCCAATGCCCCAGGAATTAGAATCCCTCCCTCTTGCACCATCACTTGAGCCACGCATTCATCCTATCTATCCTGACATTCCTACTCGGACTTGCTCGTGGCACTGGTAGCAATCCTGAGATGACTACCTTTGAGGTCCTACTTTTTAGTTTAACTCCTAACTCCCTGAATTCAGCTTGTAGGACCTCGTCCCGTTTTTTACCTATATCGTTGGTGCCCATGTGCACCACAACAGCTGGCTGTTCACCCTCCCCGCCCCAGAATGCTCTGCAGCCGCTCCGAGACATCCTTGACCCTTGCACCAGGGAGGCAACATACCATCCTGGAGTCTCAATTGCGTCCGCAGAACCGCCTGTCTATTCCCCTTATGATTGAGTCCCCTAACACTATAGCCCTGCAATTCTTCTTCCTGCCCTGCTGCACAGCAGAGCCAGCCATGGTGCCATGAACCTGGCTGCTGCTGCCTTCCCCTGGTGAGCCATCTCCCTCAACAGTATCCAAAGCGGTATATCTGTTTTGCAGGGAGATGATCGCAGGGGACACCTGCACTGCCTTCCTACGCTTGCTCTGTCTTTTGGTCACCCATTTTCTATCCCCCTCAGTAACTTTCACCTGTGGTGTGACCAACTCGCTAAACATGCTATCCACGACGTCCTCAGCATCGCGGATGCTCCAAAGTGAGTTCATCCGCAGCTCCAGAGCCGTCAAGCGGTCTAACCGGAGCTGCAACTGAACACACTTCTTGCACGTGAAGGAGCCAGGGACAGTGGACATGTCCCTGAGCTCCCACATCGCACACGAGGAGCATGACACGGGTCTGGGATCTCCTGCTAGGTCTTAAACCTTAGGTAAACTTATACACCTAAAATTTCAAAAAACTAAAGAAAAATAAATAAATTAGACAATGAAAAGGAAAACTACTTACCAGTCACAAAAAGCACCTCGTCCCCACCCAGCTTCGAATTCCCAAACTCACTCTTGGTTGTGCCTCACTCTGGCTGTGTCTTCTCTGGCTCACTGGGAGAACTTACCCAGGGTCTCAGATGCTCCCTGGTTCTCTCCCTGCAGATTAAAAGTTACAGGCCAGAAGAAAAAGAGAGAACAAAACAGTCGGGGAAAAGCACCTTCTCCCACTCTGCACCAAATTACCAAGTTCCAACTTCCCACTCCGGCTGTGTCTCCTTGACTTGCGCAAAGCTTACTGAGTGCGCTTTCTGTCTGTCTTTTATACAGACCTCAGCTAGCCAGTGTGACTCACACAACTTAAGCTTCAAAGAGTTGAATAAAATGTGCACCTTTGTGCCCCTAAACAGGCCTCAGGTGACTGACAGATAACTGCCTCTCAGCAATTAGGGTGGGGGCAGCTTCAGCCAATCAGACACTAACCTACACACTGCACTTTTAACTGAAAAACAGCAGAATTAGACTTACCACTTACCTTTGCTGATTACCTCACTGCACCAAATTACCAAGTTCCAACTTCCCAGTCTGGATGTGCCTCACTCCGGCTGTGTCTCCTCGACTTGCACAAAGCTTGCGTGAAGCCACAGTGCTACCCACTTGTGCTGCCCTATAAATGACCACTTTTGATTCCATGTTGAGTGATTGTTTTTTTTAATGAGTTTGGTTAGTGCGCACAGGGTCAGTACACACAAGATTAGTATGTATGTGGTGAATACACATAAGGTTAGCCCACACAGGGTGAGCATACACAGGATAGGTACATACAGGGTTAGTACGCACACAAATCTGTTTCACAATGCGGAGTGACAGGTGTGTTTATTTTGAAAGTTGCAAGGAACACTCAGTCCTTGCAGGATTCAAGTACTTGTAATGTGTAAAATGCTGATTTGTTCATCTTTACAGGCAGTGACGCTGAGTGCCACATTGTGAGACATTGGTTCACACCTGCTTTTGTGTTGCTCAGTTCCCAATTTAACCATCTTTGCATTGGAAGTAACAGAGTGAAGGACAAACATATTTCAATGGCCAATAGGGGGACTAACAACTGAAGAGAAAAACACTAATGACCCATAGGTATGCACCTCCTCATGTAGTTCATACTGAAAATGACAGAGTCTTGGGAGTACAGATCCTCTCAACTGTATAGCCCAGAATATCAGGAGGAAGAGGGTTTCACATCCTACCAAAAGAGCTTGGTGTCCGGCTGTGTAAACAAAGAAAATTCCAGGGCTAACCCCCCATCTGTGGTGAGCTTTGACAAAGAGTCATCGGACTCGAAACGTTAGCTCTTTTCTCTCCCAACAGATGCTGCCAGACTTGCTGAGATTTTCCAGCATTTTCCATTTCGTTTCAGATTCCAGCATCCGCAGTAATTTGCTTTTCTCTGTGTTGAGCTTGTCTGGGCAATGAATCATAGGATTTACAGTGCAGAAGAAGACCATTCGACCCATCGTATCTGCCCTGGCCCTTTGCCCCACTTAAGCCTCCACCTGTAACCCAGTAACCCCGAATCTTTTTGGACACTAAGGGCAATTTAGCATGACCAATCGACCTAACCTGCACATCTTTGGACTGGGGGAGGGAACTGGAGCACCCGGAGGAAACCCACACAGACAGTGACCCAAGCTGGGAATCAAACCTGGGACCCTGGAGCTGTGAAGCAACAGTGCTAACCACTGTGCTACCGTGCCGCCCGGCACCAAAGATGGTGCAAAATTTGACTCAGCGTCTCTGAGCTAGGGAGAGGAAAATCATCCAGCATTCTTGCTCCTGACCATTATCCAGTGACTCCTGCTGAAAAGTACTTGTATATGAATGTAGGGTAGGTCACGATCAGGCTTGTCTGTGATAACCCCATCTCTCAGCCACTTCCTCTCATTCTCTGTAGGTTTTCAAATGAAGCATCACACCTCGGTGAGCTGCTGAATAGCTGCTGCAGTCTATGGAACCACACCCAAACATGAGTTCGAACCTTCAGGAGGGAAGAGGAAGATTTTAGATGGGGGAAAGTAAAAAAAAACCTCACACAATACTACACAGTACTTGACAAAAGTCTTCTTTCATTGGTTGCATTGCATGTGTCCATTCTGCTCAAAGGTCAAGAGATGGGATCGCGCAGTTGCTCAATATTTGTTCTGCGAGGGTACTTAAAAGAACATTACATTGGGTGTAACTCCTTCCTCTCAGGGGGTGAATACAAACGATTAAGAGAGTTCTCCTGGTGTCCTGGGTGGCATGGTAGCACAGTGCACGGTTGCCTCACAGCTCCAGGGTCCCAAGTTCGATTCCCGGCCTTGGGTCACTGTCTGTGTGGAGTCTGCATGTTCTCCCCGTGTCTGCGTGGGTTTCCTCCGGGTGCTCTGGTTTCCTCCCACAAGTCCCGCAAGACGTGCTGTTAGGTGAATTGGACATACTGAATTCTCCCTCTGTGTACCCGAACAGGCGCCGGAGTGTGGCGACTAGGGGCTTTTCACAGTAACTTCATTGCAGTGTTAAAGTAAGCCTACTTGTGACAATAATAAAGATTATTATTTATCCTTTGATCAGGATCACAAAAATATTGATCTGGTTTGTTGCGTTCAAATCTGGCTGCCACGTTTCAAAATTACAACGGTACAAGCGGAATCTTGTGCCTTCCCATGTGATGGTTTAGTGTGATAATTAAGTCACTATGTACCAATCAAATCATGTGGGAGTGTGTATTTTTTCTGCCCGACACTGCTTTCTTCCACTGTGATGTAGAACCCACCCGCCTTTATGTGTAATTGGTTAGCCAGAAGGCAAAGTAATTTTATTACTGTGTCACAGATACACTTTAATATTAAAAAATATATATTTAGAGTTCCCAATTCATTTATTTTTTCCAATTAAGGGGCAATCCACCTACCCTGCATATCTTTGGGTTGTGGGGACGAAACCCACACAAACACGGGGAGAATGTGCAAACTCCACACGGACAGTGACCCAGAGCCGGGTTCGAATCTGGGACCTCGGCGCCGTGAGGCAGCAGTGCTAACCCACTGCGCCACCATGCAGCCCAACATAGATTTTACATAGAATTTACAGTGCAGAAGGAGGCCATTCGGCCCATCGAGTCTGCACCGGCTCCTGGAAAGAGCACCTACCCACGGTTAACACCTCCACCCTATCCCCATAACCCAGTAACCCCACCCAACATTAAGGGCAATTTTGGACACTAAGGGCAATTTATCATGGCCAATCCACCTAACCTGCACATCTTTGGACTGTGGGAGGAAACCGGAGCACCCGGAGGAAACCCACACACACACGGGGAGGATGTGCAGACTCCGCACAGACAGTGACCCAAGCCGGAATCGAACCTGGGACCCTGGAGCTGTGAAGCGATTGTGCTATCCACAATGCTACCGTGCTGACACTTTAATATTCTAACATATAAACCGTCAACTGTTTTGAAGTAAAGAGAGTTGCTGGTCGAAATGTTCTTTCGGAACTTGGATAACCCAAACATAACCCAGATTTCTATCTGATTCCATGCATTCCTCAATATCTTCAAAAGAAAATTGGTTGGTCGCAAGTTAGAGCCGGCCAAAGGAGTTTCTTTCTTCAAATTTAATCTGACTTGTGCTTTAATGATCTAACTCTGGCTGACACAGGGCGGCACGGTGGCGCAGTGGTTAGCATTGCTGCCTCACGGCGCTGAGCTCCCAGGTTCGATCCCGGCTCTGGATCACTGTCCGTGTGGAGTTTGCACATTCTCCCCGTGTCTGCGTGGGTTTCACCCCCACAACCCAAAGATGTGCTGGTTAGGTGCATTGGCCTCGCTAAATTGCCCTTAATTGGGAAAAAATGAATTGTGTACTCTAAATATATTTTAAAAAAGAAACAAAAAACTCTGCCTGACAACAAAGTGAGCTGCAGATCAGGAAGATTCAAGGCTGTGAAAAGAATGTGAGACTGTTTAGCCAGCTTCGAAGTAATGAACTTGTTGTTTGGGTTCTGCACAGAAGACAAGCACATGTTTTCCAATCCTTTGGGACTTTAGCTTCATTAACTTTTTCCTTTCTTTTAAAGGTTCCATAAATTACTTGAATCTTTTTTTTTTTTAAATAATTTTTATTCAAATTTTCCAACAACAAATTTTCTCCCAGCAGTTAAAGTAAACAAGGTGTAAAATGAAAATGAAAATGAAAATCGCTTATTGTCACGAGTAGGCTTCAATGAAGTTACTGTGAAAAGCCCCTAGTCGCCACATTCCGGCGCCTGTCCGGGGAGGCTGGTACGGGAATCGAACCGTGCTGCTGGCCTGCTTGGTCTGCTTTAAAAGCCAGCGATTTAGCCTGGTGAGCTAAACCAAACTAAACGGAAACAGAAAAAGAAATCCCCCCCCAATACAAAGTAATAAATTAATAACTAATAACAATACAAGGAGAAAATAGCAAACACACCGTCGCAACAACAAACCCCCTTAACAAGCCCCAAACCCCCCCCGGGTTGCTGCTGAGACTGACCACCCTCCGTCAGGAAATCGAGAAAAGGCTGCCACCGCCAGAGACGCAAAGGCCAGGGTACCGGCCTCTCTCGCCTCCTGCACTCCCGGCTCCGATGCTACCCCAAAGATCGCGAGCCCCCGGCCCGGCTCCAGCCTGGAACCGACCACCTTGGACAAAGTCCCCGCCACCCCCTTCCAAAACCCCTCCAATGCCAGACACGCCCAGAACATGTGGGTGTGGTTCGCTGGGCATCCCGAACACCTCCCACACCTGTCCTCCCCCCCAAAGAACCGGCTCATCCTGGCCCCAGTCATGTGCGCCCTATGCAGCACCTTCAGCTGAATTAAGCTGAGCCGTGCGCAAGAAGAGGACGAGTTCACCCTCCCCAGGGCATCCGCCCATGTCCCATCGTCAATCTCTTCCCCCAGCTCCTCCTCCCACTTCGCTTTCAGCTCTTCCATCGAGGCCTCCTCCTCTTCCTGCATCATCTGATAAATTGCCGAGATCCTACCCTCACCGACCCACGTCCCCGAGAGCACCCTATCCTTTTTTTTTTTTTTTTTTATAAATTTAGATTACCCAATTATTTTTTCCAATTAAGGGGCAATTTAGCATGGCCAATCCACCTACTCTGCACATTTTTGGGTTGTGGGGGCAAAACCCACGCAGACACGGGGAGAATGTGCAAACTCCACACGGACAGTGACCCAGAGCCGGGATCGAACCTGGGACCTCAGCGCCGTGAGGCGGTTGTGCTAACCACTAGGCCACCGTGCTGCCCTCGAGAGCACCCTATCCTGTACCCCCACTAGGCGGCAGCAGCGGGAACTCCGCCACCTGCCGCTTGACAAACGCCCTAATCTGCATATACCTGAAAGCATTCCCAGGGGGGAGGCCCCACTACCCCTCCAACTCCTCTAAACTCGCAAACTTCCCATCGAGGAAATGGTCCCCCATCCGCCTGATGCCTGCCCTGTGCCAACTCAAAAACCCACCATCCATTCTCCCTGGTGCAAACCGGTGATTGCCCCGTAACGGGGCCCACACTGAGGCCTTCACTATTCCCCTATGCCGCCTCCACTGCCCCCAAAGTTTGAGGGACGCCACCACTACCGGACTCGTGGAATATCTTGCCGGGGGGAGCGGAAGCTGGCCGTCACCAGTGCCTCCAAACTCGTACCCACACAGGATGCCACCTCCAACCTCTTCCATGCGGCACCCTCCCCCTCCATCACCCACCTGCGAATCATTGCCACGTTCGCAGCCCAGTAATACCCACACAGGTTGGGCAGCGCCAAGCCGCCTGCCTCCCTGCCTCGCTCCAGGAATACCCTCCTCACTCTCGGGGTCTTCCGCGCCCACACAAACCCCAGAATGCTCTTATTAACCCTCTTGAAAAAAGCCTTCGGAATCAATATGGGGAGGCACTGGAAAAGAAACAAAAACCTCGGGAGCACCGTCATCTTACCTGACTGGACGCTATCCGCCAAAGAGAGTGGCAGCGCGTCCCACCTCCTGAACTCCTCCTCCATCTGTTCTACCAGCCTCGAAAAGTTACGCCTGTGCAGGGCCCCCCAGCTCTTAGCTATCTGGACCCCCAGACATCTAAAGCTCCTCTCCGCCGTCTTCAACGGGAAATCTCCTATCTCCCTCTCCTGGTCCCCCATGTGCAGCACAAACAGCTCACTCTTCCCCACATTGAGCTTATAGCCCGAAAACTCCCCAAACTTCCCAAGTATCTTCAACACTTCTGGCATCCCCCCTCCGGATCCGTGATGTACAACAGCAAATCATCTGCGTACAGCGACAACCGGTGCTCCTCCCCCCCTGCCTCGTACCCCGGGAAAGCCGAAAGTCCTCCGACCTCCTCCCATTCGTCACCACACTCGCTACCAGGGAGCTATACAGCAACCTCAACCAGCTAATGAATCCCTCACCAAATCCAAACCTCCTCAGCACTTCCCACAGGTAGCTCCAGTCCACCCTGTCAAAAGGGATCCATCGATGCTACTATTTCCGCCTCTCCAGCCGCCGACGCCATCATCATAACATTAAGAAGCCGCCGTACATTGACATTCAGCTGCCTCCCCTTCACAAACCCCGTTTGGTCCTCATGGATAACCATCGGGACCACATCTTCCACCCTTCTGGACAGTATCTTAGCCAAGAACTTTGCGTCCACGTTGAGGAGCGAAATCGGTCTGTAAGACCCACACTGGAGGGGATCCTTATCCTGCTTCAGGATCATTGAGATTATTGCTCTAGACATCGTCAGGGGCAGAGCCCCCCCCCACCTTCCCTCGCCTCATTCAGGGTCCTTACGAGCAGCGGGCCCAGCAGATCAAAAAACTTCTTGTAAAACTCCACCGGGAACCCACGGTGCTTTCCCTGTCTGCCTGCTCCCCAGCGCCTCCATCAGCTCCTCCAACTCTATTGGGCCCCCCAGACCCTCCACCCGCTCATCCTCTACTCTTGGGAACTCCACCTTATCCAGAAAGCGGCCCATCCCGCTCACCTCCCTGGGGGGCACCGCCCGGTACAGCTCCTCGAAAAAGGATCTGAACACCCCATTAATGTCCCTGCCACCCCGCACCAAGTTCCCTTCTGCATCTGTGACTCCCCCTATCTCTCTCGCTGCCTCCCGCTTCCGGAGCTGGTGGGCCAGCATCCGACTTGCCTTCTCCCCGTACTCATACACCGCCCCCTGCGCCCTCCTCCACTGCACCTCCGCCTTCCGGGTGGTCAGTATATCAAACTCCGCTTGGAGACTGCGATGCTTCCTCAAAAGCCCCTCCTCCGGGACATCCGCATACCTCCTGTCCACCCTTACCATTTCTTCCACCAGCCTCTCCCTCTCAACCCTCTCCCCCCACTCCCTGTACGCCCGAATGGATATCAGCTCCCCTCTAACCACCGCCTTCAGCGATTCCCAGACCACCCCAACTTGCACCTCCCTGTTATCATTGGCTTCCAGATACCCCTCTCTATACCACTACGGACCCGCCCACATACTTCCTCCTCTGCCAGCTCCAGTCCACCGAATGCGGAGCATGGTCAGATATGGCTATCGCCGAATACTCCGCCCCCACCACTCTCGGGATTAGCGCACTGCTGAGAACAAAAAAGTCAATCCGGGAATAAGCCTTGTGGACATGGGAGAAAAAGGAGAACTCACTACCTCCTGGCCTCAAAAACCTCCAAGGCTCTACCTCTCCCATCTGATCCATGAACCCCCTCAGCACCGAGGCCGCCGCCGGCCTCTTGCCCGTCCTAGACTTAGAACGATCCAGAGCAGGATCCAGCACCGTATTAAAGTCCCCACCCAGGATCAAACCCCCCGTCTCCAGGTCCGGGATCCGGCTCAACATTCGCTGCATGAAGCCCGCATCGTCCCAGTTGGGGGTGTACACATTGACCAGAACCACCCGCTCCCCTTGAAGCCTACAACTCACCATTACGTATCTACCTGCACTGTCCGCCACCACACTCGACGCAACAAACGACAAGCTCTTGCCAACTAAGATCGCCACCCCTCGATTCTCTGCATCCAGCCCCGAGTGAAACACCTGCCCAACCCAGCCTCTTCTCAGCCTCACCTGATCCGCCACCTTAAGGTGCGTCTCCTGGAGCATAGCCACGTCCGCCCCCAGCCCCTTCAGGTGCGCCAAGACCCGGGACCGCTTCACAGGTCCATTCAGCCCCCTCACGTTCCATGTGACCAGCCGAATCTGGGGGGTCTTCCCCCTCCCTCTGCGCCGGTCAGCCATAGCTCTCCCTCGGCTCACCATGTGCCCAGAGAACCCCCCAGGCCCGTTCCCCATGGTGGCAAACCCCCCCCCCCCCCCAGCCTCCCCCTTCACCAGCCGTTCCCCTCCGGCCCCTGCAGCAGCAACCCGGTACCCCCCTATTCCCGCCCCCCCCCCCCAGCCCCAAGCTAGGGCCCCCCCTAGCTGTGTAACCCCTACCATTGTACTTCCGTAAGTCAGCCGACTCCTGCTGACCCCGGCTGCTCCCGCCATCCCAACGACCCCCCCCCCCCCCCCCTCGATGCAACACAACCACCAATCCCCCCTCCCAGTGCCGGCCCCGCCCCCTACTCCTCCAGCGCGGGAAGGAAACCCGCACTTCCATCCCAAACCCCGCCCCCCCCTACCCAACACACGGGAAAAAGACGGGCACCTGACCCAGCGGGACCACGAACAGCTCCCCAACCCTCCACCAGTGAAAACACTAAAAAGCACCCATATAAATAAATAATGTGGTGATAACCACTGTAGATATGCGTACTTGCAGTAGGGGGATGTATGGCTGTACCTGTAATACAGGTTCCTCCGGTAAGCCCCTGCCGGCTAGCTCCGCCCACAGGGAGCTTGTGTATAAATATGCGTGTGAGTCACTCAGATCCTTGTCTACAGTTGCAGCCGGAGGAATAGCATCACACAGCAATAAAGCCTCGATTGTACATGTCTCTCTTTGAGTGCAATTGTTAGCGCCACAATTTATTGCTGTGTGATTTTCCGTACACCATGGACATCAGGATCAAGCCTGACCGTCTGCAGCTGGATCCGCAGTCGCCTCACGCCAGGAAAGACTTTGTTCACTGGCTCGCAGTGTTCGAGG
Organism: Scyliorhinus canicula; assembly: GCF_902713615.1. NCBI lineage: Eukaryota > Metazoa > Chordata > Chondrichthyes > Carcharhiniformes > Scyliorhinidae > Scyliorhinus > Scyliorhinus canicula. The sequence goes on along the minus strand of NC_052173.1, from coordinate 1,366,112 downwards.
CCTACATCTCTTCAGCGAACCCTCCCCCGACGGAGGCTCAAAAAAAACTACTCCTGTACTCCAGACTTAGCTCCAGTGTCTTTCCGCTCATTCGAGATGCGCCTGACTACACCAGAGCTATGGAACTGCTCAAGGGGAACTATGCACAGTCGACGAACACCCTGGTTGCGAGACATCTACTCTCTACTCGCGTCCAGCAGCCGGGTGAGTCGATTGAGGACTTCTGGAGGGCCCTTATACCTCTGGTACGAGACTGCGACTGCCGGGCCCTCTCAGCCACGGAACATTCTGATTTACTCATGCGCGATGCCTTTGTTACAGGCATTGCATCGGACCCCATCCGGCAACGATTGCTGGAAGGGGCCGCCCTCGACCTCGTGGCCACAAAGGCTCTGGCGCTTTCCATGACGGCCGCCTCCCGTAGTGCGCGATCTTACTCCGCTAGCCACTCGGCTCACCCGCCCTACCCCTCGTGGACCCCGCAAACGGCCCCCCAGGCTCACCCGTCCTACCCCTCATGGACCCCACAACCGGCCCCCCCAGCAGCCGCCCCCGCGCACTACGCCTGCGCTGCTCGCCGCACCGCGCTCCCTGGGGGTCCCCGGTGTTACTTCTGCGGTCAGCAGAAGCACCCCCACCAACGCTGCCCAGCCCGCACCGCGACCTGCAAAGCTTGTGGCAAGAAAGGCCACTTTGCAGCGGTGTGTCAGTCCCGGACAGTTGCCGCTATCACGCCCCCGTTCCCCCCCTCACCTCAGCCGATCGCACAATGGGCCCCGCCGTCCGCTTCCCCCGACCCCACGTGCGATCAGTGGGCGCAGCCATCTTTCGCCGCCCCCGCCACGTGTGCTCCATGGGCGCCGCCATTTTGTCCGCTGCCATCTTCTCCCACACAGGTACTCCAGACGCCGCCATTTTGTCCTCCCCCCAGGACGGGGCCATGGGACACGGGTCGCTACCGCTCCTCATCGGACTCTACTGCCGATCGCCCGCTACAGGCCTCCGTTACGCTCGACCTGTCGCGTCCTCGCAACCTGGCACCCTCTTCCACAACGGTGCTGGTCAACGGCCACGTGACCTCCTGCCTCATCGACTCCAGGTCCATCCCGCCAACCGGCAGATCTCTCTCGCCTCCGGTTCCCACTCTGTCCCGATCCGGGGTTTCTGCCTGGTTAAACTTACTGTACAGGGCGTGGAATTCGACCGTTTCCGTCTGTACATTCTCCCCAACCTCTGCACTTCACTCTTACTAGGCCTGGATTTCCAGTGCAATCTCCAGAGCCTCACCCTCAAATTCGGTGAACCCCTACCTCCCCTCACCGTTTGCGGCCTCGCGACCCTCAAGGTCGAGCCTCCCTCACTCTTTTCCAATCTGACCGCAGATTGCAAGCCCGTTGCCACCAGGACCAGATGGTACAGCACCCAGGACAAGGCCTTCATCAGGTCCGAAGTCCAGCGGCTGCTTCGGGAGGGTATCATCGAGGCCAGCAACAGCCCTTGGAGAGCCCAGGTGGTAGTGGTTAAGACCGGGGAGAAGCACAGGATGGTCGTGGACTACAGCCAGACCATCAACCGGTACACGGAGCTCGACGCGTACCCCCTCCCCCGCATTTCTGATATGGTCAATCGGATTGCACAGTACTGGGTCTTCTCTACTATTGACCTGAAATCCACCTACCACCAGCTCCCCATCCGTAAATCGGACCGTCCCTACACTGCCTTCGAGGCAGACAGTCGTCTGAACCAATTTCTTAGGGTTCCCTTTGGCGTCACGAATGGAGTCTCAGTATTTCAACGAGAAATGGACCGAATGGTTGACCGGTACAGACTGCAGGCCACCTACCCGTACCTCGACAATGTCACCATCTGCGGCCATGACCAGCAGGACCATGACGCCAACCTTTCTAAATTCCTCCACACCGCATCTCTCCTTAATCTCACGTACAACAAGGAGAAGTGCGTGTTCCGCACAGACCGCTTAGCCATCCTCGGCTACGTAGTCCAAAACGGACTACTGGGTCCCGACCCCGACCGCATACGCCCCCTCATGGAGCTTCCACTCCCCCACTGCCCCAAGGCTCTCAAACGCTGCCTTGGTTCTTTTCTTATTACGCCCAGTGGGTCCCACAATACGCGGACAAGGCCCGCCCATTTATCCAGTCCACACATTTTCCCCTCACGGCCGAGGCACAACAGGCCTTCGCCCGCATTCGACCTGACATAGCCAAGGCCGGGATGCACGCAGTAGAAAGCGACGCCTCAGATGTCGTCCTTGTCGCCACGCTGAATCAGGCCGGCAGACCCGTGGCATTCTTTTCACGCACCCTCCACGCCTCTGAAATCCGACATTCCTCTGTTGAAAAGGAGGCCCAGGCAATCGTTGAAGCTGTGCGGCACTGGAGGCATTACCTGGCCGGCAGGAGATTCACTCTCCTCACTGACCAACAGTCGGTAGCCTTCATGTTCAACAACACGCAGCGGGGCAAGATCAAGAATGACAAAATCTTGCGGTGGAGAATCGAGCTCTCCACCTTTAACTACGAGATCTTGTATCGCCCCGGCAAGCTCAACGAGCCACCAGACGCCCTCTCCCGAGGTACATGTGCCAGCGCACAAGTGAACCAGCTCCGTGCGTTGCACGAGAGCCTTTGCCATCCGGGGGTCACTCGCTTGTACCATCTGATCAAAGCCCGCAATCTGACCATTCCATTCGGTCACTACTGTGCACCGCAACTAACAGTACACCCCATGAACGTGTTTTTGCCTTCCCTAGGAAGTCTACATCCAGGATGTCGCTCCCGACTTGGCTCACGACTCCGGGCCCAGTCCTTCTCCGTAGGCATGTACGGCACCACAAGGCGGAACCCCTGGTGGACAAAGTACGCCTTCTCCACGCCAACCCTCAGTATGCCTACGTGGAGTTCCCCGACGGCCGCCAGGACACAGTCTTGCTCTGGGACCTGACTCCCTCAGGTGCCGATCCCATGCCCACGCCCCTTTCCCCCCCCGCGCCTCCCTCCTTTTCCCCGGCGCCCCCGTATTCGTCCCCACCAGGTCCATCCCTCGTCCCCCTGCCCACACTGGAGGACAAGGAAGATTTCGGCTCGCTCTCGGAGTCATCCCGCCAGCAGCCAGCACCAACACCGCCAGCACCTGCACCATCGTTGCCATCACCGCCTGTGCCGACGTCGCCACCACAGCTACGCCGATCACAGCGGAACGTCCGACCACCGATTCGGCTCAACCTGTAACCTGCTAACCGGATGGACTCTTGGTTTTCTTTGTTTGAACCCTTTTGTAAATATATCATCCCTTGTATTATAGTTACACGTCACCCCTACCGGACTCATTTTTTTACAGGGGGGTGAATGTGGTGATAACCACTGTAGATATGCTTATTTGCAGTAGGGGGATGTATGGCTGTACCTGTAATACAGGTTCCTCCGGTAAGCCCCTGCCGGCTAGCTCCGCCCACAGGGAGCTTGTGTATAAATATGCGTGTGAGTCACTCAGATCCTTGTCTACAGTTGCAGCTGGAGGAATAGCATCACACAGCAATGAAGCCTCGATTGTACATGTCTCTCGTCTTTGAGTGCAATTGTTAGCACCACAAATAAAAGCCCCAAAAAGCGAAAAAGCAGAACAGCGAAAAGGCAAGATCAAACACAGCCAATAAAAACGAAAGGATACCAAGGAGGACAGAGCCTCCGGACTATGTACATCATTCCCCAGCCCCCCAGTCCTCAGTTCGAGTCCAGCTTCTCTGCCTGGATAAAGGCCCATGCCTCCTCCGGAGAGTCAAAGTAGAGCTGGCGGTCCTTGTAAGTGACCCAGAGGTGAGCCGGCTGTAACAGGCCAAACTTCACCCCCTTTGCTGTGAAGCACTCCCTTCGCCCGATTGAAACCAGCCCTTCTCTTCGCCACCTCCGCGCTCCAGTCCTGATAGATCCTGATCTCTGCATTCTCCCACTTGCTGCTCCTTTCCTTCTTCGCCCATCTCAGCACGCACTCACAGTCAACGAAGCGGTGAAAACGGACCAGCACCGCCCGAGGCGGCTCGTTCGGCCTGGGCTTCCTCAACAGCACTCGATGGGCCCCCTCCAGCTGCAAGTGTCCTTGGAACGACCCCGCGCCCATTAACAAGTTCAGCATCACAACCACGTAGGCCCCCAAATCCGAACCTTCCAGCCCCTCCGGGAGGCCCAGAATCCGCAGGTTCTTCCGACGGGAGCGGTTCTCCATCTCCTCCATCCTTGCCAGCCATTTCTTGTGAAGCGCCTCGTGCGACTCCACCTTCACTGTCAGGCCCAGGAGTTCGTCCTCGCTCTCCGAGGCCTTTTGCTGTAGCTCCCGGATCTCCGCACCCTGAGCCGTCTGAGTCGCCATGAGCTTGTCCAGCGAGGCCTTAAACGGCTCCAGGATCTCAGCTTTCAGCTCCCTGAAGCAGCTCCTGCTGCTCCTGCGCCCACTGCTGCCACGCTGCCGGTTCCCCGCCCGCCGCCATCTTGTTTTTCCTGCCTCGCACCATTCTTTGCTCCAAAGCCGATTTTTTGACCGCCCCGCTCCTGGTCCAGTCCATCCACCGGCAGCTGAGCACAGTGGATGTGTTCCCACCCGGGGAAAAGTCCAACCAACACCGCTGCGGGCCCTTAAAAGAGCCCAAAAGACCAAAAATAGCGGGAGCTACCAAACGTGCGGCTTAGCTCCGCATCGCTGCTACCGGAAGTCAAAAATTACTTGAATCTTTATTCAGGTTCTTGACAAGGCAAAAAATTGGCAGACAGTTGTTTCGGTGTAACAAATTAAAAGGATTTTAGAGTCTAAATTGTTCTTTGGTGGCACCTTTGGTAACAATTACAATCAGAGTTTAGCCATACAATCAAAAATACTCAAACAACCTCGTAACTTTGAATTGTCCTCTTCCTGTCTCTTATCAGTAGACTGTACCATCCACAGACAGACTAAATCATTTGAAACTGTTATCCCTAATCATCACGGGACATCTTTTTATGCGCCTAACCAAATCAATACAAACAGCTTTTCACATACGAGCAATTAACTCTTTGCTTGCCAAAAGCCCGCACAAAACAGTTATAAAGAACAGTACCTAAAATTCATAGTGCCGATCGCCTCTCAGCCATGCCCTTTCTTGTCCTCTTGGATGTCTCTCTTGTGGAGACCATGAATTGACTTTGAGTTGGATTTGAATTGGTTTTTGGGGCAAGCAATGAGGATTGGGGGGAAAAAAATTAACAAAAATTCATAGTACAGGGAAAAATATAAAAACTCATATTTCTTACACCAGACTTTTTCAAATTCAGTGTCGCGTCTCGCGGGTGGGTCGCGGGCGGGTGTCAGGAGGGTGGTGGAGCGATCGGTTGTGGCGTTCCCAACCACGGGAAGACGTCCCCAACGGCTATGACTGGTTGTAAAGATTGCCGGCTGTGGGCAGTGTTTGAAGGGGGGGGGGTGCAAGATCACTGTGTGCTGATCACTGCGTGCGTGTGCATGGTGGGGTGGGGACAGGGAGCTGACAGGCGTTCACTGATCAGCAGTATGCGACCTATGGCTCCGCAGTCAAGCTGTTCAACGGCTGGCACAACGTCCGCTTGACTCCCATGATGTGAAGTACTGATTGGGAAGTGGTCAGCAGTCTGTGACTGGAGTAGATGCAGCCACTGGACAGTGAGAGGGAAGCCAGGCCAGGTTTTCAGTCAGGAATACCGATCAAGCAAGGCCAGTCAATGGGCTGACACATGTCAACACTGGAAGACACCGACACAGTCATCACTTTCTGTCTCCACTCTCTGGAAACCAGGAAGTCAGAGCTTTTGGTGAGAATGGGATGACTTGAATGTTTGGATAGCACAAAGCACTGGAACCAGTAAGAAATATTGTGACATTGTGTGTTTGACAAGTTACCTCATCTTGTCTAAAGTCATGGATTGTAAAGTAAAACAAGATTATTCTTTGTTCTATACTTGTTTAAATTTATAAAGAAATGGGAATATATTTAAAACAAAGCTTGTGTGTAAATGTAAGGATGCACATTTTCTTTTTATTAAATTTAGAGTACCCAATTATTTTGTTTCCAATTAAGGGGCAATTTAGCGTGGCCAATCCACCTACCCTGCACAGCTTTGTGTTGTGGGGGTGAGACCCACGCAGACACGGGGAGAATGTGCAAACTCCACACGGACAGTGACCCAGAGCCGGGATTCGAACCCGGGTCCTCAGCGGCGCAGTCCCAGTGCTAGCCACTGTGCCACATGCCGCCCCTAGGATGTGCGTTTTCAACTGAAATTGCTTCAATTTTCAGTAGTAGAGTCATTTGGAAAAATATTTTCATTGTTTCAAAGTCAAACAAAAAGACTGCCGACTGCGGCCTGTAAATATGAACGATGGAGTCTTTCTGCCAGAGGCAGTGTCAGAGAGAGTTCACGCACTCAGCTTGTGCACTGACGCCATGCTTTGTGCTTTGGGCGCAAAATCATGGAGGAGAGTGATGTGCCATCAATTGAACGCGAGACGAGTTGCTGTACAAAAGTATGGCTTTAATCAGCTAGATGTTAGCCCTGCAGTCGACTAAAGTAAATGGACGACCGCCGGGAGTACTGGGTATTTATACCCCGCCCTGGAGGCGGGGTCAACTCAGCCTCTCGACCAATCGGGGAGCCGTCACATGACTGGTCTCAACCAATCGGTCGAGAGGCACATGGCTGACCAGGGCCAATGGTAAGCCGGTGTTCTGCAGGCAGCTATGTTAATCATACCACCACATTCACCCCTTGCGGAGAAAGAAGCCGGGGGGGGGGAGGGGGGTGTCAACGAGAGCTGGGGGAGGGAGAACTGGTGGTATGAGTAGTAGCGAGAGAAGGAAAAAAAAATGTATACTTGGCTTCCCACTGACAGGGTGCTTTCGGGGGTCTGGGTCGGAGAGGGGAAGATATCTGATATCTACAAGGTTATGCAGGAGGTGGAGGAGGCGTCAGTAGAGGAGCTGAAAGCTAAGTGGGCGGGGGAACTGGGGGAACAGATCGAAGACGGGACATGGGCTGATGCCCTGGAGAGGGTTAATTCTTCCTCCTCGTGTGCGCGGCTTAGCCTCATCCAATTCAAGGTGCTGCACCGGGCCCACATGACTGGGACAAGGATGAGTAGGTTCTTTGGGGGTGAAGACAGGTGTGTCAGGTGCTCATGGAGTCCAGCGAACCATGCCCATATGTTCTGGGCATGCCCGGCACTGGAGGAGTTCTGGAAGGGGGTAGCGAGGACGGTGTCGAGGGTGGTGGGATCCAGGGTCAAGCAGGATGGGGACTCGCGATTCTTGGGGTTGGGGTGGAGCCGGGAGTGCAGGAGGCAAAAGGGGCCGGTGTGGGGCCTTTGCGTCCCTAGTAGCCCGGCGAAGGATCTTGCTACAATGGAAGGATGCGAGGCCCCCAAGCGTGGAGACCTGGACCACCCCCCCCAACCCCCCCCCCCCCCGAGGAAAGGTTGCCACCGCCTGAAGAATCCTTGTACCGATCCTCTTAGGGCGAATTTGACCTTCTCTAGCTTAATGAAACCCGCCATGTCATTGATCCAGGTCTCCACACTTGGGGGCCTCGCCACCCCCTTCCAGAACTCCTCCATGTCCCGTCTTTGATCTGTTCCCCCTGTCACTCACCCCCCTCGCAGGAAGCGAAGGGAATCCCTCCACCTGCCGTCTAGCAAATGCCTTTACCTACAGATACCTGAACATGTTTCCCGGGGGGAGCCCAAATTTCTCCTCCAACTCCCCCAGGCTCGCAAACCTCCCGTCGATAAACAGGTCCCTCAGCTGTCTGATGCCCGCTCTGTACCAACCCTGAAATCCCCCATCCATGTTTCCCGGGACGAACCTATGGTTCCCCCTCAACGGAGCCTCCATCGAGCCCCCCACTTCTCCCCTATGTCGCCTCCACTGCCCCCAAATCTTGAGGGTAGCCGCCACCACCGGACTCGTGGTATACCTCGTAGGAGGGAGCGGCCACGGCGCCGTTACCAGGGCCCCCAGGCTCGTATCCCCACAGGACGCCCTCTCCATCCGTTTCCATGCTGCCCCCTCCCCCTCCATCACCCACTTACGCACCATCGACACGTTGGCCACCCAGTAGTACGCCGAGAGGTTGGGCAACGCCAGCCCCCCCCTATCTCTACCCCGTTCCAAAAAGATCCTCTTCACCCTCGGGGTCCCATGCGCCCAAACAAAGCTCATGATGCTGCTGGTCACCCTTTTAAAAAAGGCCCTAGGGATAAAGATGGGCAAGCACTGGAAGAGGAACAAGAACCTCGGGAGAACCGTCATTTTGACGGACTGCACTCTACCCGCCAACGACAGCGGCACCATGTCCCACCTTTTAAATTCCTCCTCCATCTGTTCCACCAGCCTGGTAAAATTAAGCTTATGGACAGTCCCCCAACTCCTGGCCACCTGCACCCCCAGGTACCTGAAACTCTTCACTGCCCTCCTAAAAGGGAGCCTCCCAATTCCCTCCTCTTGATCTCCCGGGTGCACTACAAATACCTCGCTCTTTCCTAAATTTAGCTTATAACCCGAGAAGCCCCCAAATTCCGCTAACAGCTCCATCACCCCCGGCATTCCCCCTTCTGGGTCCGCCACATACAACAGCAGGTCTTCCGCATACAGCGATACACGATGTTCCTCCCCACCCCGCACCAGACCCCTCCATCTCCCTGACTCCCTCAACGCCATAGCCAGAGGTTCAATCGCCAGTGCAAAGAGCAAGGGGGACAGGGGGCACCCCTGCCTGGTCCCACGATAGAGCCTAAAGTACTCCGATCTCCTTCCATTTGTAACTACAATCGCCATTGGAGCCGCGTGGAGCAGCCTCACCCATTTGATGAATCCCTCCCCAAATCCGAACCGCTCCAGCACCTCCCACAGGTACCCCCACTCAACTCTATCAAACGCTTTCTCTGCGTCCAGCGCCACCACTATCTCCGCCTCCCCCTCCACTGCCGGCATCATGATAACGTTTAGCAGTCTTCGCACATTCGTGTTGAGCTGCCGCCCCTTGACAAATCCTGTCTGATCTTCATGTATCACCCCTGGCACACAATCCTCTATCCTGGTGGCCAGGATCTTCGCCAGCAACTTAGCGTCTACATTGAGGAGCGAGATAGGCCTGTATGATCCACACTGCAAGGGGTCCTTATCCCGCTTTAGGATCAGAGAGATCAGTGCCCGCGACATCGTCGGAGGCAAAGCCCCCCCCATCCCATGCCTCGTTGAAGGCTCGCACCAACAGGGGGCCCACCAGGTCCGCATACTTTTTATAAAATTCCACTGGGAACCCGTCCGGCCCCGGGGCCTTACCTGACTGCATTTGTCCAAACCCCCTGACTAGCTCCTCCAGCTCTATCGGCGCCCCCAGCCCCTCTACCAGCTCCTCTTGAACCCTTGGGAAACATAGCCTATTCATGAAGCTCTCCATCCCCCCTCTTCCCATCGGAGGTTCCGACCGGTACAGTTCCTCGTAAAAAGTCCCTAAAGACCCCGTTTACTTCTGTCCCCTTCTGCACTACATTTCCACCCCCATCCTTCACTCCACCAATTTCCCTAGCCGCATCCCGCCTACGGAGCTGATGCGCCAACATCCTGCTCGCCTTCTCCCCATACTCAATTACCGCGCCCTGCGCCCTCCTCCACTGTGTCTCCGCCTTTCTGGTGGTCAGCAAGTCAAATTTGGCCTGCAAACTACGCCGTTCCCCCAGCAACCCCTCCTCCGGTGCCTCCGCGTCTCCTATCCACATCCAGGAGCTCCCCCACCAGTCTCTCCCTCTCCTTCCTCTCCCTCCTTACCCTGTGGGCCCGGATGGAGATCAGCTCCCCCCCGGATCACTGCTTTCAGAGCCTCCCAGACCATCCCCACCCGGACCTCCCCCGTGTCGTTGGTATCAAGATACCCCTCAATACTTCCCCGGACCCTCCTATACACCTCCTCATCCGCCAGCATCCCCACATCCAGGCGCAAGAGCGGGCGCTGGTCCCGCACCTCCCCCATCTCCAGATCAACCCAGTACGGAGCATGGTCTGAAATCGCTATGGCCGAATACTCGGCATCCTGCAGCCTCGGAATCAATCCCCTGCTCAGGACGAAAAAGTCTATTCGTGAATAAACCCTATGGACATGGGAGAAAAAGGAATACTCCCGCGCTCTCGGCCTCCCAAACCTCCAGGGATCCACCCCTCCCATCTGGCCCATGTATCCCCTCAGTACTTTGGCCGCCGCCGGTCTCCTACCCGTCCTTGAACTGGACCGGTCCAGTGTGGGATCCAGCACTGTGTTAAAGTCTCCCCACATGATCAGGCCCCCTGCCTCCAGGTCCGGAATGCGGCCCAACAAGTGCCTCATGAAGCCGGCATCATCCCAATTCGGGGCATATACGTTCACCAGCACCACCTTCTCTTCCTGCAGCCTACCCTTCACCATAATATATCTGCCCTACATGTCCGACACCACCTCAGCCGCCTCGAACGCCACCCTCTTCCCCACCAGAATCGCCACCCCCCGGTTCTTCACGTCTAATCCTGAATGATAAACCTGCCCCACCCACCCCTTCCTCAGACGAACCTGGTCCGCCACCTTCAGGTGGGTCTCCTGGAGCATAGCCACGTCCATCTTCAGCCCCCTCAGATGGGAAAATACCCTGGTTCTCTTAACCGGCCCATTCAGCCCCCTCACGTTCCAGGTAATCAGCCGGATCAGAGGGCAACCCGCCCCCCTCCCCCACCGGCTAGCCATAGCTTATCGACTGCTCGCCCCAGGCCAGCTCGCCCCGTCCGACCCGTTCCCCATGGCGATAACGTCTCTCCTCTTCCCCCCCCGGCCCTCACCAGCTCCTTTCTGGTCATTCCAGCAGCAACCCGGTATCCCCCCCCCCCCCCCCCCCCCCCCCCCCCCCCCAGGCTAGGACCCCTCCTAGCCGCGACGCACCGTCCATAGTACTTCCTTGAGTCAGCTGACTTCTGCTGACCCCGGCAGCTCCCGCCAAAACCCATCCCCTCCCGGCATGGGGTCATCCCCCTCTTGCCACACCTCCTTGGCACCGCTTCAGCGCGGGAAAGAAGACCAGTATAGGCCACGCCCCCACCTCCAGCTCCGCCCCCCCACCCCACAGCGCGGACATCCAGAGGAAAGCCCGCGCTTTCACACTGCCACACCCCACCCTTCTGACGCAGCTCCCCAAAATCCAGTTTCACCCCAACCCCCAGCCCCGTACAGAAGAGAACATATAAAACACAAACCCCCAACATTCCCCACCTAATCCACAACCATACCCAACAGACAAACACATCCGTAAACAGAGCAAACAGAAAACCAGCATACATAACACACATGTCGAAGTTAAAAAAGTTGAAAAAACAGCAACAGCGAAAACAGCAACGGCCATAGTGTGTCCCCAGACCCTAGTTCGAGTCCAGCTTCTCTGCCTGTACAAAGGCCCACGCCTCCTCCAGGGACTCAAAGTAATGGTGCCGGTCCTTGTATGTCACCCACAGACGCGCAGGCTGCAGCATTCCAAACCTGACCTGCTTGGCATGAAGCACCGCCATCGTCCGGTTGAACCCGGCCCGCCGCTTAGCCACCTCCGCACTCCAGTCCTGGTAGATTCTCACTACCGAATTCTCCCATTTACTGCTCCTCTCTTTCTTGGCCCAGCGCAGCACGCACTCCCGGTCACTGAATCGGTGGAACCGCACCAGCACCGCCCACGGGGGTTCATTTGCCTTAGGCCTCCTGGCCAGCACTCTGTGAGCTCCCTCAAGCTCCAGGGGCAAATGGAAGGACCCCGCTCCCATCAACGAGCTCAGCATCGTGGTCACATACGCCAGGAGATCCGACCCCTCCAGCCCCTCCGCCAGGCCCAGGATCCTCAAATTCTTTCGCCTCGTGCGAACGTCCAGCTCCTCCAAGTGGTCTTGCCACTTTTTATGAAGTGCCTCGTGCAACTCCACTTTCCCCACGAGGACCACGGCCGCCTCTTCTCTTTCAACGGCCTGCCGCTGCAACTCCCGAATAGACACCTCCTGGGCCGCCTGGGTCCCAAGCAGCTTGTTGGTAGTTGCAAATTTTAATTTATTTTTAAATTCTTTTGTTGTTCATTGGGGTTGGGGGGGATGGGGGGATGTGATACACGAGTTGATACGGTCTGGGGGGTGTTACAGTTATTATGGGTTATTTTGTTGCATTTCATTGTTTGTCGTTATGTTTTATATTTTCTGTAAAAAATTCCAATAAAAATTATTTTTAAAAAAAAGAAAGTGTCCCCCTGGCGATTCTCTGGGCCTCGACGGGCTGAGTACTTGCTGAGTTCGGCTGAGTCCTGCTGGAGTGGGTCACGTATGGTCCCACACGGCGGGGCCTGGAAGTTCTTTCTGCGGGGGCCGTCCTGGTGGGGGGGGGGGGGACTGACCGGGGCCTCCACGGTGGCCTGGCCCACGATCGGGGCCGAGCTATTGACGGGCGGGCTGATTCCGTGGGGGCCTATGTTCCTCCACACCAGGCCCCTGTAGGGCTCCGCCATATTGCCTGGGGGCCAGCGCGGAGACGGGAACCCACGCACACAGCACAAACTCGCGCTGGCCGTAGCGCGCATGTGCAAACTCGCGTTGGCCGTTCCACGCCGGCTGGACCTGCGGGGCCCACTCCGGCGCCGACCGAGCACCCTAGGAAGGGGGGAATACCTAACAATCGAGGTCGAGGACTGTTGATGCCGGAATGGTTTGCCGCGCCTTTCACACAGGCGACACGGGATTGGATTGGTGAAGCCCTAAATGAGCCAGTTTCCAGCTTCCTACACAAATGGACATGGAGAGGATGTTTCCACTTGTAGGAAATTGTAGAAGCAGAGGACACCATCTCAGACAAAAGGGACGATCCTTTAACAGTGATGAGGAGGAATTTCTTCAGCCAGAGGGTGGTGAATCTGTGGAACTCTTTGCCGCAGAAGGCTGTGGAGGCCAAATCACTGAGTGTCTTTAAGGCAGAGATAGATAGGTTCGTGATCAATAAGGGGATCAGGGGTTATGGGGAGAAGGCAGGAGAATGGGGATGAGAAAATATCAGCCATGATTGAATGATGGAGCAGACTTGATGGGCTGAGTGGCCTAATTCTGCTCCTCTGTCTTATAAATCAATCGGGAATTTAAGATCTGATTTGATTTTTGCACTTGGCATTGTATTATTTCAGCCACAGGTTGAAAATGGTGGCTGTGCGATCAGTCATGGAAATCTTGCGGGGACCATGAATTGGATTCAATTTGAATTGGAGCTGGATTAGGATGTTTGCCCCTGTCCACACTCTGACCTCTGGCTTTGTAACTCTGAGAAAGTAATTTTCCAAAAAAGAAAAGCAGGTCAGGCTCCTTTAACGGAACAGTCCGTTTGATGACGCTGACTTTTAAAACTTCCAGGACCAATGGTGTGGGACGTGGGTGGGACCGAGAGAGCGCGGGAAAGGCAGTTTAATGGCGCGGTTGTAGCAGTTACATTGTTACAGCATTTGTCAATTTCAATCGCAGTTGAAAGTAACCATTGCGGCTCGGAGAGGAGACGGATTGAGCGGCCGGTCATCTCGCGAGGGGCGAATTGGAGAGCAGTGGGGGTAGGGGTAGGGGTGGGGGGTGTTTGGGAGGATGGACAGTTTCCAGAAAGTGGAGAAGATCGGGGAAGGGACCTACGGTGTGGTTTATAAAGCCAAAAACAAAGACACCGGGGAAGTGGTGGCCCTGAAGAAAATTCGACTCGACACGTGAGTTGATCTCTTTGAAGCCTTGTGATCATTGGGGGGGGGGGGGGGGGGATATCAGACACAAAAGATGCAACCGCATTTTGTTCGGGCTAGTTGAATCACTTGTTAACTTTTCTTTCCAGAGGAGAGGGAGGAGTTTTAATTCTTGCAAAATGTTGGATTCTGCACGCGTTTCCTGCCCTAAGTCTGTAACTTCCTTCAGTGTAATCGACATGTATTGTAGCAACAGGCCTGGTAATGTGATCTGTTGCTGATCCTGTCTGCGCACCGCCACAATAAAGACGCAGAATTATTTCCAAAGTGAGGGACCAGGTCGTCCCCCAATCCGGATTGAAACCTCCATTAATGTTCTCTACTCCCTGATTTAATTGACGGTCTGAGATTTTTTTTTTGGAGGGTGGGAGTGGAGATGGGAGGCTCCTTTGACTCGGTGGTCAGGACCAGGAAGGTTTTGATTCTCTGTTCAGTGGAAGCACTAAGATTGCATTGGGGGGGCTTTGGGAAACGTTAACCAGGATTCCTGTAGTGTTAGGTAGCCAGCAAGTTGGGTATATATTCAGGCACCCAAAGAGTGCAACATGCTGTATAGAGACATAGAACATACAACCCATCGTGTCTGCACCAACCCATTTAAACCCTCACTTCGACCCTATCCCCGAAACCCAATAACCCCCATCTCACCTTTTTGGTCAGTATGGATAATTTAGCGTGGCCAATCCACCTAACCTGCACATCTGTGGGAGGAAACCCACGCACGCACGGGGAGAATGTGCAGACTCCGCACAGTGACCCGAGCCAGGAATCGAACCTGGGACCCTGGCATTGTGATGCCACAGTGCTAACCACTTGTGCTGCCCTAACACATTGGATTTTATTGCACTTTCTGTAATTTTAAAGGCAAAATGTTTTAGAATGTACTTTTGTGAACTTTATGAATAAAGTATAGTTTTTTTTGGGGGGGGAGGGTGGAATCTTGGTGTAGCATGGTCTCTGCGGATGTCAGCTGCAGCCAGCTCCAGAATGGTCTGACACGTGTGGTCTCTGTAGCAGATAAGGAATGCCATTTCATTCCCAAAAACATCCAATGGTTCCAGGATTTTGGCCTCTGCAACCATACCCAAAAGTCCATGGCACCTGCTGGCTACCCTATATCCTGACTCAACATTGTCTCGTGGATGAACCATGAAACCAAATCCCAGTCTATCTGCCAAGGTTTTAAACAACATTTTCCAATTAAGGGGCAATTTAGTGTGGCCAATCTACCTGCCCTGCACATCTCTGGGTTGTGGGATGAAACCCACGCAAACACGGGGAGAATGTGCAAACGCCACACGGACAGTGACCCGGGGCGGGGATCGAACCCGGGTCCTCGGTGCTGTGAGACAGCAGTGTTAACCACTGCGTCACTGTGCTGCCTCTGCCAAGGTTTATGGAAAAGATCCGAAGAAGAGCAAGGTGTTCTTCCAGTATCTTACTCATATCAATATTATATCAATATTACTCCCTCAATTGACACCACGAAAAATAGGTTTTGGAAGCTCTGAAATTTCCTCCCTAAATGTGCCTACTCTTGCCTCCTTCAATGTTCCTCAAAACAGGCGACCAAGCTTTTGGATACCGTCTCCAAGATATGAGGCTTGGTGTCAAATATTGTCTGATAATGCTCCAATAAATCACCTTAGGATGTTAAATATACTATATGAATACAACCTTGTTTATGGATTATTGCTATTCCGGGGGAATTGGGAGTTGAATTTTTCACCCATTGATCCGTGTCACCATGATGTTCCAGATGTCTAAATCCAGTGCAGTGTACCAGACAAGTATCCAATTTGTGTTTTTCCAATTAAGGGGCAATTTAGCGTGGCCAATCCACCTAACCAGCACATCTTTGGGTTGTGGGGGTGAAACCCACGCAGACACGGGGAGAATGTGCAAACTCCACACGGACAGTGCCCCAGAGCCGGGATTGAACCTGGGACCTCGGTGCCATGAGGCAGCAGTGCTAACCACTACGTCACCGTGCTGCCCTGTGTACCAGACAAATTGATCACTAACTGCTTAACCAGGCTTTGGGAAAGAAGTATGCCCACAGTAATTGAAGTCCCCTCGAGGGGGTAGTGCTGGAGCCCTCGCTCCCTCTGGCTGTTTCTCCTTTTTGGTGCAAATCCACCTCGCTGCTTTTTTTGTCCTGAATCTTGCACGTGGAAGGAAACCCTGGTGTTGCTTCCCCAGAAGTTCTACACTATGAAGCTGAACTGTTTGGACACAAACTAAACCCAGTGAGCAGCCATATCCCGGGCTCAGTTCCCAGCTTATGCTGAGCTGGTATCAACCATGACATTGGAGGTGTAAAAGATCGGCTCTTCGGGGGGAGGGGGGGGGTTTAAACTAATTTATCAGGGGGCTGGGAAAACGAGCTGTAGTCCAGAAGCCAGTGTTGAGAGTAGTGAGGTACTGAGGAGGGTATCAAGGTCGCAGGAGTGTACCAGCAGACAGAAAGGTGGGTTGAAGTGTGTCTACTTCAATGCCAGGAGCATCCGGAATAAGGTAGGTGAACTTGGAGCGTGGATTGATACTTGGGACTACGATGTTGTGGCCACTACGGAGACATGGTTAGAACAGGGACAGGAATGGTTGTTGGAAGTTCCGGGGTTTAGATGTTTCAGTAAGAGTAGGGAAGGTGGTAAAAAAGGTGGAGGAGTAGAATTGTTAATCAAGGATAGTTTAACGGCTGCAGAAAGGCAGTTCGAAGGGGATCTGCCTACTGAGGTAATATGGGCCGAAGTTAGAAATAGGAAAGGAGCGGTCACGTTGTTAGGAGTTTTCTGTTGGCCCCCAAATAGTAACAGAGATGTGGAGGAAGAAATTGCAAAACAGATTATGGATTGGTGTGGTGCTCTCAGGGTAGTTGTCATGGGTGACTTTAACTTTCCAAATATTGATTGGAACCTCTATAGGTCGAACAGTTTGGATGGGGCAGTTTTTGTACAGTGTGTGCAGGAGGGTTTCCTGACACAATATGTGGATAGGCCGACAAGAGGGGGGGCCACATTGGATTTGGTAATGAACCGGGCCAAGTGTTAGATTTGTTTGTGGGAGAGCACTTTGGAGATAGTGACCACAATTCGGTGTCTTTCACTATTGCAATGGAGAGGGATAGGGCCATACAGCAGGGCAAGGTTTATAATTGGGGGAGGGGTAATTATGATGAGATTAGGCAAGAATTAAGGAGCATATGATGGGAACAGAAACTGTCAGGGAAAGGCACAAATGAAAAGTGGAGCTTGTTCAAGGAACAAATACCGCATGTCCTTGATAGGTATGTCCCTGTCAGGCAGGGAGGAAATGGCCGTGTGAGGGAACCATGGTTCACAAAAGAGGTTGAATGTCTTGTCAAGAGGAAAAAGGAAGAGTATGTAAGGATGAGAAAACAAGGTTCAGTTGGGTCGCTTGAGGGTTTCAAGGTAGCAAGGAATGAGCTATTAAAAAAAAGGGCTCGGGAGAGGTAGGAGGGGGCATGAGAAGTCCTTGGCGGGTCGGATCAAGGAAAACCCCAAGGCTTTTTACTCTTATGTGAGAAATAAAATAATGACCAGGGTGAGGGTAGGGCCGGTCAAGGATAGTAGTGGGAACTTGTGCATGGAGTTAGAAGAGATAGGAGAGGCGTTGAATGAATACTTTTCTTCAGTGTTCACCGAGGAGAGGGGCCATGTTTTTGAGGATGAGAGTGTGATACAGGCGGGTAGGCTGGAGGAGGTAGATGTTCTGAGGAAGGATGCATTAGCAATTTTGAAAAACCTGAGTGTCATCAAGTCCCCTGGCCCAGATGGGATATATCCAAGGATTCTTTGGGAGGCAAGGGATGAGATTTCAGAGGCTTTGGCTTTGATCTTTGGGTCCTCACTGTCCATGGGGATAGTGCCAGAGGACTGGAGAGTGGCGAATGTTGTTCCTCTGTTCACGAAAGGGAATAGGAATGACCCAGGTAATTATAGGCCGGTTAGTCTTACTTTGGTGGTCGATAAGTTAATGGAAAAGGTCCTGAAGGATAAGATTTATGACCATTTGGAAAGATGCAGCTTAATCCAGGATAGTCCACACGGATTCATGAAGGGTGAGTCTTGCCTCACAAATTTGATTGAATTCTTTGAGGAGGTAACTAAGTGTGTAGATGAAGGTAGAGCAGTTGATGTCGTATACATGGATTTTAGTAAGGTGTTTGATAAGGTTCCCCATGGTCGGTTGATGAAGAAAGTAAGGAGGTGTGGGATAGAGGGAAATTTGGCCAATTGGATAAGTAACTGGCTATCACATAGAAGACAGAGGGTGATGGTGGATGGAAAATTTTCAGACTGGAGATCAGTTACCAGCGGTGTACCACAGGGATCAGTGCTGGGTCCTCTGCTATTTGTGATTTTTATCAATGACTTGGAGGAGGGGGCTGAAGGGTGGGTCAGTAAATTTGCTGATGACACCAAGATTGGTGAAGTAGTGGATGAGGTGGAGGGCTGTTGTAGGCTGCAAAGAGACATTGATGGGATGCAGAGCTGGGCCGAAAAATGGCAGATGGAGTTTAACCCTGATAAGTGCGAGGTGATTCATTTTGGTGGAAAAAATTTGAATGTGGATTACAGGGTCAACGGCAGGGTTCTGAGGAATGTGGAGGAACAGAGAGATCTTGGGGTTCATGTCCATAGATCTCTGAAGGTTGCCACTCAAGTGGATAGAGCCGTGAAGAAGGCCTATAGTGTGTTAGCGTTTATTAACAGGGGGCTTGAGTTTAAGAGCTGCGGGGTTATGCTGCAACTATACATGACCCTGGTGAGATCACATTTGGAGTATTGTGTGCAGATCTGGCCACCTCACTATAGGAAGGATGTGGAAGCATTGGAAAGGGTGCAATGGAGATTTACCAGGATGCTGCCTGGTTTGCAGGATAGGTCTTATGAGGAAAGGTTGAGGGAGCTAGGGCTTTTCTCATTGGAGTGGAGGATGATGAGAGGCGACTTAATAGAGGTTTATAAGATGATGAGGGGGATAGATAGAGTGGACGTTCAGAGACTATTTCCTCGGATGGATGTAGCTGTTACAAAGGGCATAACCATAAGGTTCAGGGTGGGAGATAAAGGAGGATATCCGAGGTAAGTTCTTTACTAAGAGAGTGGTTAGGGTGTGGAATGGACTGCCTGCTGTGATAGTGGGAGTCAGACACTTTAGGAACTTTCAAGCGGTTATTGGATAGGCACAGGGAGCACACTAGAATGACAGGGAGTGGGATAGCTTGATCTTGGTTTTGGACAAAGCTCGGCACAACATCGAGGGCCGAAGGGCCTGTTCTGTGCTGTACTGTTGTATTAACTGGAATCACCATGTTTAACATGACTAACAGTGCCTGTTATCATTACAGTGCAATATACTCCCAAGTAACTGGATTGCCTGCTGTTCCTTGTCATTTTTTTAAATAAATGTTTTTATTCTCCATTTTCACATTTTCCTTCAAAATTACCACCCCACCCACAACCAGTAAATGGTAACAAATACAAAATCAATCCCCTTAACAATAACAACGATCCCATCCTCCCACCACCCCAAACAACGGCCATTTCTCAATTTCTCAGTTCTGCCACAGTCCTTCTGCCTTTGCAAACTCCTTCGCTGGATATACAATGCCGCACTGCACCTTGCTAATGTACAGTGCCCTCTTCACCCGGTTGAAAGCAGCCCGCCTCCTCGCCAGCTCCACCGTAAAGTCCTGGTATACACGTATACCAGCTCCAGCCCACTGCACCACCCGCTTCTGCTTAGCCCAGCACAGGACCTTCTCCTTCACACTGTACCTACGGAAGCACAGAGTCACTACTCTTGGCGGCTCACTAGCCTTTGGTACAGGCCTCCACGACCGATGAGCCCGATCCAGCTCATACCGGGAGGGATCCTCCCCCTCCCCCAATAGTTTCGCCAGCATCGCAGCAAAATACTCCGTCGGCCTCGGCCCTTCAACTCCTTCGGGCAGCCCCACAATCCTCAAATTCTGTCGCCTGGATCTGTTTTCCTGGTCTTCCATTTTTCCTCGCAGATCCTTGTTAATCTTCCGCATCTCCTTCCCCATCGAGGTAAGTTAATCACCGTGCTGCAATAATGTCTCCTCCACTACCTTCAGCGCCTCCCCTTGCTTCCGCACCTCTGCCACTGCGCTCGCCACCGCCGTCGTCACCGGGGAAATCGCCTCCTCCACCAGCACACTCAAAACCTCCCTCATCTCCTTCCTCATTGTCTCCATGTATTTTGTAAACTGCCTTTCGAATTCTGCAGCCATCACCTTAGTTATTTCTTCAGCCGTAAGCAATGCGGCCTCCCCTGGTGCTCCAGCCTCCATTTTCCTTGGTGACCCCGCGGTGACCTTTCTACCCCCCCGACGAACTTTCAGCTGTTTTCACAGCCCTTTTTTTTATTGGCCCTCGACATATCCCTTCCCTGTGCTTTCTCCTGACCTTCATCGCCTTCACTGCCCCTAGGATCGGGTGTCAATCCCCGACAATGCCGTTCCCGGACAGGAGCCCTCCAATGCGCGGCTGCCTCCCGCCCGCCGTCACCGGAAGTCCCTCCGTTCCTTGTCATTTTTGTCTGAAAAAGAATGTGATTCATCAGATTAGAAAATGTTTTTAATTTAAAAAAAAATAAAAAATTTGTGCCCAATTCTTTCCAAGTAAGGGACAATTTAGCGTGACCAATTCACATACCCTGCACATCATTTGGGCTGTGGGGGTCAGACCCACGCGGACACAGGGAGAATGTGCATACTCCACACGGACAGTGAATCGGGGCCGGGATCGAACCCTGATCCTCGGTGTCGTGAGGCAGCGGTGCTGACCACTATGCCGCCCCTGGCTGAATAGAAACTTGACACAGCCTCTTGCAGGTCTGTGATGTTTTAACCCCCCCGGATGTATAAGTGAATTTAACATGTTTTTTATATATGTCATTCCTCACTCCTAATTAGTCAATTGACAGAACCCTCGTGTACAGATAGCACCTCATCAAGACAGCAGAAAAACTTCAAGCCTGCAATAACCTTCTCCGTGAACTGGCTGGTACCTCATGGGAGTCACAGGCCAAGAGCCTCAGAACCTCCGCTCTTTCTATCACATACTCAACCCAGTATGGTACCAATTTGCTGACAACAAACTTATTGATATGCAACTCCACAATGTGCATCATCACAGGTGCTCTTCCACCAACTCTGCTCCCCTGGCTCTCATTCGACCCCATACAGACTCTGGGTCTGTACTCGTTAGAGTTTAGAAGGATTTGGGGGGGATCTTGTTGAAACTTACAGGATACTGCGTGATCCGGATAGAGCGGATGTGGAGAGAATGTTTCCACTTGTAGGAAAAACTAGAACCGGAGGACACCATCTCAGACAAAAGGGACGATCCTTTAAAACAGATGAGGAGGAATTTCTTCAGCCAGAGGGGGGTGAATCTGTGGAACTCTTTGCCGCAGAAGGCTGTGGGGGCCAATTCACTGAGTGTCTTTAAGACAGAGATAGAGAGGCTTTTGATTAATAAGGGGATCAGGGGTTATGGGGAGAAGGCAGGAGAATAGGGATGAGAAAAATATCAGTCATGATTGAATGGTGGAGCTGACTCGATGGGCCGAGTGGCCTAATTCTTCCCCTATGCCTTATGGTCTTATGGTTAAACCCACCATGTCAAGGAAGATCAGCTGAGGATTGTCTGGGGAACGCATCCACCAGAAACCACTGTATCATCGTAGACACCACAGCTCGTCCGCCTGGTTTGATTTCCTCGGGCGACAATGGGCCCTTTAAGCGGTTTGCAGACTGGCCAAGGAGTCTGTGCCACCACCTAACAGCCAAGATGTCGCCAAGATCATGCAGACTGAGGATGTGGTGCAATCCAAACAATGACCCACATTGTTCAGGAGAGTCTGCTGACTAAACTTGAAGTCAGGCTTATCGAACTCCATCTAGCCACTGATAAGGCTATTGGTTGGATGTGTGACGATGCATATGCTAAGGAAATAAATAAATAAATTGGCTGATCAATTATAGTCTACCTTTGACAAACACCTGAGGCAAATGCAAGATTTATGAATGTGTAGGTGGTCCTTAGCCCCACACACACTTGTTATAGTTTCTCTGCGTAACTTTATAAGGGTGGTACAGAGTTAGGGTAACTCTACGTGTTGTAACCCTACTTTCAGGTAATCGGATGAGAGTATTGAGACTTCTGCAGAGGGGTGTGTGATGATGTCTTGTCAACAGTCGACCGGACCCATTTATTTGCCTGTGAAGAAAATTAATGTTTTTTTCTTCTCTCTTCAGTTATACTATGCAGTCAATCATCATCTTGCTCATCACTTAGCATGTTGTCTTTCAGGGAAACTGAAGGTGTGCCAAGTACAGCAATACGAGAAATCTCCCTGCTAAAGGAACTCAGCCATCCCAACATAGTCAAGTAAGGGCTCCGTTTTTGTGGTGTATCATGAGTTGACGGGAACATTTCCTGCAAAACCAATTTTTTACATTCTTATTGCACTTTCTAAATGCTCTCAAACTTGTAAAAGCATTCACAAAGATCACTGCGTTGCAAAGTGCTTCATTGTGGAGGGAAGTGAGGCAGCCATTCTTCACACAGTAGGATCAGATTGACAGCAATGAAAGGAAATGGCGCGCACAGTAAGATTGTGCTAGTGGCAATGAGCTCAATACTGGCGCAAAGATCACACTGGCGCCAATGAGCTGAATATTCCCGCAAAATTGTACTGGCAGCAATGAGATGAGCATTTGAGCGAAGCAAGACCGAGCGTGAACTATCGACCTCGTCATGCCCAACTGGGAGTCTGGGTGGTCGGTATCTCTGGGCAGGGTGTTGCCCTGGAAGCCCTAATGCCACCTGAGCAGCGTGGCAGTGCCAGGGTGCCCAGGTAGCATCTTTCCCGTGCTGGGGATTAGGCTCGGATCGTGCCCTGCGCTTATGAGGTGGGGGGGGGGGGGGGGGGGCTGGAGGAATTGGTAATTTGGGGCGTTTGGTTGGGGGGGGGGGGTTTAAAAATGGCGCCCCAATCTCTTCCTGCACTGTCGAGCTGAGCTCTTTAGTGCAGGAAAAGTGAGGCCGAGGCCGTTCCTCGCTGAGGCCTGGAAAAGAAGCAGAGTCCTGTTTAATATCTGGGTCATTCTTGGCCCCGCAGGCGCTGGGGAAACACTCGGCTAAAAATGCCCAAAACGGGACTCTCTTTAATTTCCATTAAATCGCGCCCACTTTATCAGTACCCTTGGAGTTCTACGCCAAATTAAGATCAGTCTCTGTGACCAGCTCTATCCATTTCTGTGGTGAGAGAATGTAGATTTGGGGGCATGTTACCAAGAGGTTTACATAAATTTACATCACAAGAACTGTGCGACAGCAAGAACTGTTGGATTTTAAAGCAACCCTCCAGTTTAGAGAACAGCATTGTAAACTCGTCCTCGGATAGGAGGAGAGAAAGCTCAGAGCAGCAGCAAAATGGGAAAACAGAGACCAGCCAAATTCATCAGCTAGCAGCCACATGTTTTTAACCATATCACCTTATCTAACGTTGGGGACAAGTCCTTTAATTAAAGATTATTACCCCGAGGCATTTTGTATTAACCCAGTTACCACGGCCAGCGAATTACTGGTAAGAAGTCTTACAACACCAGGTTAAAGTCCAACAGGTTTGATTCAAACACCAGCTTTTGGAGCGCAGCTCCTTCCTCACAATTACTAAGCACTGTGGGAGCTGCCTCCACCTGACTGTTTAAATGCTGCTTATTAATAACAACGAATTACATGTATAAAGTGTTAATTCATTATGAAACCAGTTGGTAAAATAGGAAACTGGACACCAATCTTTCACTTACTATTAGATTTATTTACAAAATGCAACATTACAGAGAGATCTGGGAGTTCAGGTCCATTGTACCCTGAAGGTGGCAACGCAGGTGGATAGAGTGGTCAAGAAGGCATACAGCATGCTTGCCTTAATTGGACTGAGTATTGAGTACAAGAGTTGGCAGGTCATGTTACAGTTGTATAGGACTTTGGTTCGGCCACATTTGGAACACTGCGTGCAGTTCTGGTCGCCGCATTACCAGAAGGATGTGGATGCCTTGGAGAGGGTGCAGAGGTTCACCAGGATGTTGCCTGGTATGGAGGGTGCTAGCTATGAAGAAAGGTTGAGTAGATTAGGATTGTTTTCGTTGGAAAGACGGAGGTTGAGGGGGGACCTGATTGAGGTCTACAAAATTGAGAGGTATGGACAGGGTGGATAGCAACAAGCTTTTTCCAAGAGTGGGGGTGTCAATTACAAGGGGTCACGATTTCAAGGTGAGAGGGGGAAAGTTTAAGGGAGATGTGCGTGGGAAGTTTTTTTACGCAGAGGGTGGTGGGTGCCTGGAACGCTTTGCCAGCGGAGGTGGTAGAGGCGGGCATGATAGCATTATTTAAGATGCATCTGGACAGATATATGAACGGGCGGGGAACAGAGGGAAGTAGACCTTGGAAAATAGGAGACAGGTTTAGATAAAGGATCTGGATCGGCGCAGGCTGGGAGGGCCGAAGGGCCTGTTCCTGTGCTGTAATTTTCTTTGTTCTTCTTTGTATTACAGATGTCTGCCTTTTCACTAACCAGTGTCCCAGAAGTGTGTCTCTTCTTTGGGCATTAATTAACTAATAAACATAATTAATTAGTCACCACTTAAAGGTTCACTGTAACTAAACTAAAAGTACCAAAGCAATTAAAATCAGAATATTATTTGTTTTTAAAAATAAAAAATTGAAGAGTACCCAATTCTTTTTTTTCCAATTAAGGGGCAATTTAGCGTGGCCAACCCACCTACCCTGCACATCTTTGGGTTGTGGGGGTGAGACACACAGGGAGACTCGGCAAACCACACGTAGAGTGAGCCGGGGCCTCGGCGCTGTGAAAATCAGAATGTCATTATGTGGAGTAATGGTGCAATCCAGCCTCCGATTAGTCATGGAAGGGCTCAAGTCTCCTGCTGGGCCCCCGTATCTCCATAGATACCCGGGTGCAAACATAATTGCGGATGAGAGGCTGGCAGTTGGGTCCAATAGACCCCCTCAACCACCCGCTTCCTGGATCTGTTCATGATCACCTTGGACAAGCCTCTTTTTATACTCTTTCTGAATACTCCACATTAACAAATTAAACTACCGAACCGTTGAAAGGAGCACTGTTAAGAAAACCAAACTTTAAAGGAAACAAATTAAAATATTTAAATTGAAATCATTTCCATAAGCCATAGGAGCAGAATTAGGCCACTCGGCCCATCGAGTCTGCTCCGCCATTCAATCACGGCTGATATTTTCTCATCCCCATTCTCCTGCCTTCTCCCCATAACCCCAGATCAGGTGGGTTTGGCTGGGAGTTTTCCCCAGTTCTGTCGGTGGGTTCCCCACCGCTATTTAACCCCACGTAGTCACTTTTTCCGGCCCTGGGGAGTTTCTCACCAGGCTCGCCCATACTCAGAATTTATTTAATGACCCGTTGCATATATCTCTTTTGGCCGATTCTCAGACTCGTCATGTTAAAGCCCTGGACGAGACCTGCAATTTTGAATTTGGGTCTTCTGTACAGTTGATCTGAAGCCACATTGTCCGTATGTGCAGCGTGCCAGCACTTTAAGCTCCCCAGTTTGAAAAAGGAGTAAATTCTCCCCTGTGGCCGACAGGCATATTTCTCGAATGAAAAAGCTCAAGTGAACAACACGATTTATCCTCCTCTACCCTGCAAGAGAACCTGAAGCATATTCACCCTTCTCAGCCAGAGGTACCGAGTGGATGATCCGTCTCGGTCTCCTCCGGAGATCCCCAGATGTCAGTCTTCAGCCAATTCGATTTATTCCATATAATATCAATAAACAGCTGAAAGCTCTGGATACTGCAAAGGCCCTGACAATATTCTGGCAATAGTACTGAAGATTTGTGCTCCAGAACTTGCCGCACCCCTAGCCAAGCTGTTCCAGTACAGCGACAACACTGACATCTACCCGGCAATGAGGAAAATTGCCCAGGTATGTCCTGTCCACAAAAACAGGACAAATTCAACCTGGCCAATTACTGCCCTATCAGTCTACTCTTGATAATTAGTAAAGTGATGGAAGGGGTCATCAGCAGTGATATCAAGTAGCATTTGCTGAGCAATAACTTGCTTACTGATGCTCAGTTTGGGTTCAGCCAGGGTCGCTCAGCTCCTAACCTCATTAGAGCCTTGGTTCAAACATGGACTGGCAGATGGAATACAATGTTGACAAATGTGAGGTTATCTATTTTGGTAGGAATAACAGCAAACGGGATTATTATTTAAACGATAAAATATTAAAGCATGCCGCTGTTCAGAGAGACCTGGGTGTGCTAGTGCATGAGTCACAGAAGGTTGGTTTACAAGTGCAACAGGTGATTAAGAAGGCAAATGGAATTTTGTCCTTCATTGCTAGAGGGATGGAGTTTAAGACTAGGGAGGTTATGTTGCAATTGTATAAGGTGTTAGTGCGGCCACACCTGGAGTATTGTGTTCAGTTTTGGTCTCCTTACTTGAGAAAGGACGTACTGGCGCTGGAGGGTGTGCAGAGGAGATTCACTAGGTTAATCCCAGAGCTGAAGGGGTTGGATTATGAGGAGAGGTTGAGTAGACTGGGACTGTACTCGTTGGAATTTAGAAGGATGAGGGGGGATCTTATAGAAACATTTGAAATTATGAAGGGAATAGATAGGATAGATGCGGGCAGGTTGTTTCCACTGGTGGGTGACAGCAGAACTAGGGGGCATAGCCTCAAAATAAGGGGAAGTAGATTTAGGACTGAGTTTAGGAGGAACTTCTTCACCCAAAGGGTTTGTGAATCTATGGAATTCCTTGCCCAGTGAAGCAGTTGAGGCTCCTTCATTAAATGTTTTTAAGATAAAGATAGATAGTTTTTTGAAGAATAAAGGGATTAAGGGTTATGGTGTTCAGGCCGGAAAGTGGAGCTGAGTCCACAAAAGATCAGCCATGATCTCATTGAATGGCGGAGCAGGCTCGAGGGGCCAGATGGCCGACTCCTGCTCCTAGTTCTTATGTTATTAAAAGAGCTGAATTCCAGAGGTGAGGTCAGGACCAAGTGTGGCATTAAAGGACAAAACTGCAGTCAATGGGCATCAGTGGGGAAACTCCACTGGTTGGAGTAATACCAACACAAACGAAGATAGTTGTGGTGGTTGGTATCTGCGATCCAGGATATCACGAGGAGTTTTCCTTAGGACCACGCAGATATTGCTGTTTAATGCAACTCCCATGGCTTAATTTAAGAGCCAGCATTTCAGCTTTGACTTGCAGCAAAGCTGCCCAACTCTGGGTGCTGCTAGTGCCTGGTACTGAATCTCCGAGCCTTGGGTATTTACTGACCAGCATCTTGAACACCAGTCGGTGTCTAATGCTGCATGACTTCAGCTGGCGGCTGTGCGGGAGTAGGTCGCACATTTGGTGGCTCCCATTTCGGACGGACTTTTGGACCTTTTCCACGGACTTTTTTGCGCTTTTGAGCGCGGGACTGGAAAGCAATAGTATTCAGGCACAGGACCCATACAGAATTGTATGGACGTAAGAAGCCAGAGGGACCGTAAACAGCAGAAGAAGTGGTCGAGTAAGGGCACAGTGGAGGCTGTGAGAGGGACCAGCATGGCTGGTGTTCAGAGCAAGGAGCCGACAGCCCAGCCCACAATGCAGCAGCTGCTGCAGACTATGCAGGGGGGCTTTTTGGCTTTGAAGGGTGACAACTTGGAGCCGCTACAGAAGTCGATTGATCGGATGGGAAAAAGGCTGGATAATCAGGCTGAGAGGCTCCAGCAGTTGGAGAAGTCGGTGGAGGAGCAGGCTGACTTTCAAATAGTGGCGGATGTAGCGATTCAGAGGCTGAAGGACCAGTAAAAAGTGCTTCTGCAAAGGCCGGAGGACCTGGACAACAGGTCTCGCCGGCAGGACGTGAGAATCGTGGGCCTCCCGGAGGGGGCAGAGGGACAAGACGCTGCCGCATATGTGGAGAAGTTGCTGGGGAACGAGGTGTTCCCGCGCCCGCCGGTGGTGGACAGAGCATACAGAGTGCCGGTGAGGCAGCCGCAACGAGGGGGTCCCCCACGAGCGATGGTGGTACGCTTTCACAGGCACAGGCAAGGAACGGGTGCTGCAATGGGCAAAGAGCACACAAAGCTGTACTTGGGACAATACCACCCTGCGTGTGTACCAAGATTTGAGCGCTGAGGTGGCCAGGAGGAGGGGAGGCTACAGGCTGGTGAAGGAGATACTGTATAAAAACAAGGTGAAATTCGGGCTGCTTTTTCCGGCACGACTGTGGGTTACGTATAAGGGTCAGCACCACTATTTCGAGGAACCCGAAGAGGCGATGGATTTTGTTAAGAAGCAAGAGCGAGGGCAGCACGGCGGCCTAGTGGTTAGCACAACCGGCTCACGGCGCTGAGGTCCCAGGTTCGATCCCGGCTCTGGGTCACTGTCCGTGTGGAGTTTGCACATTCTCCCCGTGTCTGCGTGGGTTTCACCCCCACAACCCAAAAATGTGCAGAGTAGGTGGATTGGCCGTGCTAAATTGCCCCATAATTGGAAAAAATAATTGGGTAATCTTAAAAAAAAAAAAAAAATTTTTTTTTTAATTTAAAAAAAAAAGAAGCAAGAGCTGGCCCTGAGCTGAGGACGTCTGGACTCATGTTAGAGCTTTTAAGTATATGTGGTGTCTCTCCCATTTTGGGATGTATCTTTTTTTTCTTGTTTTTGCGTGGTTTTCCTGAATGTTTCCTGTTTGGGCTATTTGATTAGTTGGAGTTTGGCTGGGGGAGGGAAATTAATAAAGTAAACAGTTAAAAGGGTTGGGTTAAAATGGATGCTTCAGGGGAACTTTATGCAATCTTTGTCTGTGTCTGTATGGGAAGGACTGA
The DNA here is from genome assembly GCF_902713615.1 of Scyliorhinus canicula. NCBI lineage: Eukaryota > Metazoa > Chordata > Chondrichthyes > Carcharhiniformes > Scyliorhinidae > Scyliorhinus > Scyliorhinus canicula. Next base: position 1,337,325 of record NC_052173.1, on the reverse strand, counting down.
AGAGTGCCTGTTATTTCTTACCTCTTTTTCTTCTTGTTTAACTTGAATTGTGCTATTGTGGGGGTTGTTTATGACTTGTATAAAGTGCTTGCTTAAGTAGGGCTGATCTGGGGATGTGGTGACTGAGAACAATGGGTGGGAGACGGGCTGGTGCCGAGGCTGGGAGCCCCAGGCTAGCTGAGTGCAGCTAGTCACCGGGAGCCGAGGTGGGGGGTGTCCATATAGTTAGATTAGAGCAGGGGTTAGGTGATAGGATGGTGTTGCTAAGGGGTGGGGGGGGTGGTTAGGTGATAGGATGGTGTTGCTATGGGGTGGGGGGTGGGGGGGGGGGGTTAGGTGATAGGATGGTGTTGCTAAGGGGAGGGAGGGAGAAGAGTCGTTCTGCTGACTGGGATGGAATCTGGGCATGGCAACAGCGAGGAGGTCATGGGTGGAGCTGGTCAGGAGGTGGGCCAGAGGAAGCGCGACACATGGCTGGGGGGCTGGCCAAGGAAAAGGGATGGCTGATCGGCAAAGGGGGGGGGGGGGGGGGGGGGGGGGGGAGCGAAGTGCCCCCCCAACCAGGCTGATCACTTGGAATGTTAGAGGTTAAACGGGCCAGTGAAGAGGGCGCGTGTGTTTGCGCATCTGCGGGTTCTGAAGGCGGGCACAGTCTTGCTGCAGGAGACGCATCTGAAAGTGGCAGACCAGGTTAGGCTAAGGAAGGGCTGGGTCAGTCAGTTCTTTCATTCGGGGCTTGATTCTCAGACGAGGGGGGCTGCGATCCTGATGGGCAGAGTCGTGGATGGGGGTGGCAGGTTCGTTATGCTGAGGGGTAAGCTCGAAGGGGTGAGAGTGTATGCCCCTAATTGGGACAATGTGGATTTTATTAGGAGGATGCTAGGGAAGATCCCCGACTTGGACTCGCGTAAGCTGATCATGGGCGGGGACTTTAATACAGTCCTGGACCCGAGCCTGGACCGGTCATGTTTAAGAACGGGAAGGTTGCCAGTGATGGCAAAGGAACTGAGAGGGTTCATGGATCAAACGGGGGGAGCAGATCCGTGGAGATTTAGCCGGCCGACGGTGAGGGAGTTTTCGTATTACTCTCACGTCCACAATGTGTATTCCCGAATTGACTATTTTGTTGTGAGTAAGGGACCTGCTGGCCGGGATGGTGGGGGCAGAATATTCGGCAATTGCCATATCAGACCATGCTCCGCACTGGGTAGACCTGCAGTTTTGTAAGGACAGCTTTTAGCGCCCACCATAGAGGCTGGAAGTTGGACTACCCGCGGATGAGGCGGTGTGTGAGAGGCTGAGGAAATGCATGCAGAATTACCTGCAGGTGAACGATACTGGAGAAGTCTCGGCAGCGTTGCTCTGGGAGGCACTGAAGGCAGCGGTGAAAGGGGAGCTGATTTCAATCGGGGCGTACAGGGACAGGACGGATAGGGCAGAGACGGACCGACTGATTAAGGAAATTCTATGGATGGACAGGAGTTACGTGGAATCCCCAAGGCCAGAATTACTTGGGAAACGACAGAGGCTGCAGGCCGAATCTGGGGTGCTGACTACAGGCAAGGCGCGATTTATGAGCGTGGGGAGAAGGCCAGTAGAATGCTTGCGCAACAACTGAGGAAGAAGGAAGCGGCTAGGGAAATAGGGAGCGTAGTGGATGGGGAAGGTAATCTAGTGGGTGATCCAGTAGGGCTGAACAAGGTCTTTAGGGGCTTTGAGAGGAAGCTGTACACTTCGGAACCACCCGTGGGTCCGGGGGGGGGGGGGGATGAGGCGATTCCTGGACAGACTGACCTTCCCAAGAGTGGGGAGGGGGTTGGTGGACGGACTGGGGGCCCTGGTCAGGATCGAAGAGGTATTGGGGGGCCTGAAGGTCATGCAGTCGGGTAAAGCCCCGAGGCTGGACGGGTATCTGGTGGAGTTTTAGAACATAGAACAGTACAGCACAGAACAGGCCCTTCGGCCCTCGATGTTGTGCCGAGCAATGATCACCCTACTTAAACCCACGTAACCCGTATACCCGTAACCCAACAATCCCCCCATTAACCTTACACTACGGGCAATTTAGCATGGCCAATCCACCTAACCCGCACATCTTTGGACTGTGGGAGGAAACCAGAGCACCCGGAGGAAACCCACGCAGACACGGGGAGGACGTGCAGACTCCACACAGACAGTGACCCAGCCGGGAATCGAACCTGGGACCACTGGAGCTGTGAAGCATTGATGCTAACCACCATGCTACCGTGAGGCCCCCAAAACATTTACAAAACATTTGCCGGAATAGTGGGGCCGGTGCTGGTCAGGGTCTTTAACGAGGCAAGAGACAGAGAGAGTTTACCCCCGACGATGTCGCAGGCCACCATCTCGCTCATTCTGAAATGGAATAAGGACGAGATAGATATAGGACAGATGTCAGAGGTAGGTTCTTTACTCAGAGAGTAGTAAGGGCGTGGAATGCACTGCCAGCAACAATAGTGGACTCGCCAACACTAAGGGCATTCAAATGGTCATTGGATAGACATATGGACGATAAGGGAATAGTGTAGATAGGCTTCAGATGGTTTCACAGGTCAGCGCAACATCGAGGGCCGAAGGGCCCGTACTGCGCTGTAATGTTCTATGTAGACGCCAAGTTACTGGCCAAGATTTTGGTGACCAGAATTGAGGACTGTGTACCAGATGTAATTGTGGAGGACCAAACCGGGTTTGTAAAGGGGAGGCAGCTGGTGGCCAACCGAAGAAGGCTGCTCAACGTGATTATGATGCCCCCGCAGAGTAGGGAGGTAGAGATAGTGGTCGCCATGGATGGTGAAAAGGCTTTTGACCGGGTCGAGTGGGATTATCTGCGGGAGGTACTAGGACGGTTCGGGTTCGGGACGGGGTTCACTGACTGGGTTAGGCTATTGTATCAGGCCCCGGAGGCGAGTGTAAGGACGAACAGGACGACATCAGACTACTTTAGACTGCTCCGTGGGACAAGACAGGGCTGCCCTCTCTCCCCACTGCTGTTTACGCTGGCCATGTTTGTTTTTCAGTGTCTCCCCATCTTTATCCCGCGGTCCTCCTTTAAGAGGCTGAATAAAATTATTCTGGGATTTGTATGGGCAGGGAAGTCCCTGCGGGTGAAGAGGGTGATGTTTGAAAGGAGCAGAGGAGAAGGGGGGCTGGTGTTGCCGATCTTCAGCAACTATTACTGAGCGGCCAACAGAGCGATGATGAGGAAATGGATGGTGGGTGCGGGGTCGGTTTGGGAGTGGATGGAGGCTGCTTCGTGCAGGGGCACTAGCTTAGCAGCCCTGGTCACTGTGCCTCTGCCGCTTCCGCCGGCGCGGTACTCCACCAGCCCGATAGTGGTGGCAGCTCTTCCGATCTGGGGCCAGTGGAGGAGGCATGTCGGGGAGGTAGGAGCATTGGTGTGGACCCCAATCTGCGGCAGTCACCGATTTGTCCCGGGGAACATGGACGGGAGGGGTATCGACTGTGGAGGAGGACGGGGATTGCGAGAATGGGGGATCTGTTCCTGGAAGGGAGCTTTCCGAGCATGAGGGCGCTGGAGGAGAAGTTCGGGCTGGCGAGAGGGAACGACTTTAGATACTTACAGGTGATGGGTGAGGGATTTTGTACACAAACTGGTGCCGTCCTTCCCACGTGTCCCGCCGAAGGGGAGGCAGGACAGGGTAGTTTCTAGGGGGGGGGAGGTGAGAGAGGGTAGAGTTTCAGACGTCTACAAGGAACTAACGGGAGCTGAGGATACACAGACCGAGGACCTGAAGCTTAAGTGGGAGGAGGAGCTGGGGGGGGGGGCTGGAGGACGGTATTTGGACAGAAGCCCTGAGCAGAGTAAACATGACTGCAACATGCGCCAGGCTCAGCCTGATCCAGTTTAAGGCCGTGCGCCGGGCCCACATGACGGTGGCCCGGATTAGCAGATTCTTCGGGCTGGAGGACAAGTGTGCTAGATGCGCCGGAGGGCTGACTAACCATGTACACATGTTCTGGCCGTGCCCTAAACTCAGGGGGTATTGGCAGGGATTCGCAGATGTCATGTGCCGGGTATTGAAAACTGGGGAGGTAATGAGCCCGGAGGTGGCAATCTTTGGAGTTCCGGAGGACCCGGGAGTCCAGGGAGAGAGGTCGACGTTCTGGTCTTTGCTTCCCTGGTAGCCCGGCGACGAATACTGTTGGCATGGAGGGATTCAAAGCCCCCGAGGGCTGAGGTATGGCTATCGGACATGGCGAGCTTTCTTGGCCTAGAGCAAGTCAAGTTCGCCTTGAGAGGTTCGCTACTACGGTTCGCCCGAAGGTGGCAGCCATTTATTGACTTCTTCGCAGAGGAGTAACAACTGAGCAGGACTCTGACAAGTTTTGAGATGGGAAATGACAGCCAGGGGAATAAGTGTAAGCACTCGAGCATTCCTGTAAGGTAGGAGATAGTTTTTTTTTTCAAATAGGGTTTAAAGGGAAACCTTCGCATTGTTTCCTTCATGGCTCCAGCTTGTCACTTGAAATCAGTTATCACAATAGCGGGGAAGAGACTTGCTGAATTTCGCTCTGTGAAAACATCGACTGTCAATTAACTCTTTTGTAAAGCTGGTGTTCGAGGTCTGACAGCAGGTGCTGAGCTCAGCGGAGTCCACAGTGGTAATTATTGTGAGGATTTAAGGATTTAAATTCTCATTTTTAGCATTTCCACATGGGCTGCATTGTGCGCCACAGGCAGTAAATGCAATGCCATAAAATCGTAACCATTCCTGATTGTGTGATTGGGCAAATGAAATGTAGATGTGGAAGGAAAACGGGTCTGGCAACATCTATCGAGAGACCGAGCGAGATGGAGTTGATGTTTCAGGTTGATGACCCTTCATCAGAACTGGTGAATACAAATAAGGCGGGGGGGGGGGGGGGGGGGGGGGGGGGGGGGGGGGGGGAGGGAGGAGAGAGAATAAGCAAAAAGGAAGGTCTGTGTGCGGGTGGAAGGTGTAATAACCAAGGAACACTCGGGGCTGGGCTGATTGTTTCCCCCGCTTGGCCTGAGGAGTATGAGCTTCCTGCTAACTACGGGGCTGTTACCATGTATATACAAGGTCAGCCAGAGAGGAACTGACCGACAGAGAGAGAGGAGCCAGTGAGGTTCAACCGGTACCCTTTGTAAATAGCACATATTATAAATAAACGTCTTCTTTGTGTTACTTGTCCGACGCCCTTCACCTTTATTAAAGAAGACATGAGAGATTAAATGACAAAAAGGATCACAGTGTCAGGAAAAGGGGAGTAATAATGGCATAAGGAGAGAAACAAAAGATAGGTTGAGAGAAGGTGTGAATGGCAGCAGCTGCTGTCTGCAAAAATTGGGAGCAGTGGTTCTGACCTGTAACTATTGAACTCGCTGAGTTCAGACGGTTGTAAAGTGACTAATTGACGAATGAGCTGCTGTTTCCTGAGCTTCTGTGGAGCTTCATTTGCACTGTGTAGGGAGCCAAGAATAGAGTGGGAGTGAAGCAGAGAACTAAATGACACGCAACCAGAAACTCTGGGTCGTGCTCGTGCACTGAACTGAGGTGTTCAGCAAAGCAAGTAGAAATCTGGACTTGCTCTGTTCTTGCACTCTGTCTCTGTTCACAGCTCTCACCAGTGTACAATGGCGAGTCGAGTGTCGTTACAACAACAATGTGCATTTATATAGCATCCGTCAGGTGATGAAAGATTCCAAAACTCTTCATAGGAGCATAAATAGAGAAAACAAATCACCGGACCAGTTTTGCATTTTGTTGCTTGCATAGCTAAAACAGTGAGATTTGCCAAATAAATAGTCTAAAACAATATAACCTATTGTGGCTGCTGCAGAATTTGGCTCTTTGTGACCATACAGTGGGTGAGAACGAGGTCTTTCTGGAGAATGACGTTGGAACCCGTGGCTGGATTACTAGTATTCCTCTTTTCCCTTCCACCCTCCTTCTCCAGGTTACTTGATGTCATTCACACGGAGAATAAACTCTATCTGGTCTTTGAGTTCCTGCATCAGGATCTGAAGAAATTCATGGACGTCTCTTCGGTCAATGGGATCCCATTGCCACTCGTCAAGGTAAAATCACATGGGTTTCACAGGACAAAGTTAAAATGCAATGGATCCAGAGCAGGTCAACCACTTGAGGGAGTTGGTGCAGTTGGCATTTCTCCTAGTGTGCGTTTTGCAGTATGCCGGTTTAATATGTTACTTTGCCAGTCAACATGGTGGCAGTGTCTGTGGTGAAAATTAAACTCTTCAACGCACAAAAACGTAGGCTTTCATTAAGTTGTCTAATATGCTAGAAAAGTTAAAAATGGATTTTCCACCTTCTCAAAGTGCTTCAAATGAGCTTTGGCAAGTGCATAGGATTAATTCTACACCGATGGCAAGCTGAACTCGTATATTTCCCACCATTCTGACGGCATTCCAAAGTTCTTCCGCAATCAGTTAATTATCTTTTTGAAACTTTGCTGTGTAGGCGAACGTGGCAGCCAATTTGCGCAGAGCAAAGACCCGCTAACAGCAATGAGGCAAACCACCATCTGATGTGTTTTTGGTAGTATTAGTTATGGGGTAAGTGGGGGTTGGTGAACTCGGTTGGCTGGACAGCTGGTTCGTGATGCAGAGCGACGCCAACAGCGCGGGTTCCGTTCCCCGTACCGGGCTGAGGTCATTCTCAACCTTGCATCTGGCCTGAAGTGCGGTGACCCTCGGGTTAAATCGCCGCCAGTCAGCGCTCTCGCAAAAGAAAGGGGAGAGCAGCCTTGTGGTTCTCTGGGACAGTGGCGACATTATGGGGTAAGTGTCAGGAAAAGCGCTCTGCTTTATGGGACCTTTAGTATCCACCTGAATGTCGCGCCCAAATGATGGCAAAGGAACTCTGAACCTGGATCTGGCTTTCAAAATTATTTGCTAATCTAGATAGCGCAATATTTACGCACTTCATCGGGTCAAGGTATAACGGAGAATGCATCCTGCATTACAAATTGCATGGCATTTGGGGATGCAGACATGCAGTTCTGTACACTTGGGTTGGTATACTTCATTGACTGAGGTGAGGAACCATCCTTGGCAGGAGGTTTGAATGGAGAGTCAGAAGGCATGTTGGGCACTCTATTGAGCCAGCCTGTGGTACCTCTTAGTACATAGGAGGGGTATGGTGCTGTCCTCTGCAGGAAAGTGGTCCCATCCTTCTTGACGCCCACCTCCAGGCTAAGCCTGTAGGCACCATTTGAAACACTGCTAACTTTCCATTGATGGGGGAATGTTTAACTCGGCAAATCCTCTGACCGCATTCGTGGGAACGTAATATCTGTTACTTGGAAAAGAACAGCCGGCTTATTTTTATTGACTCTGTTAATTCCTTATTTAATGCCAACCCCTCACCTTTTTATAAGGGCTTTCCAACTCTTCTTTTATTTTATCTACTCAAGTCGCAACCTGTTTTCCATGGTGCTGCTGGCAATTTTGTTCCAGCTTGTGAACTTTCAACCCACACTCAATCTGGAGGTTTAGCTCCAAGCTCATGTGACTCCGAACCTGTCCTTTTGAAATCTTCCTTTTTCTCTGAAACCGGGGGACAACCTGAAAGTTAGCGAGGCCACTTAAGAGCGAAATCAGGAAGCACATCTTGACGCAAATGGTGGCGGAAATCTGGTGTTTGTTTCCTATTTACAAGACCAAAATTGATAGATTTTTGTTCAGTACGGGTATTGAATATGGAGCTGAAGGTGGGTATATGGAGTTGAGGTAGATCCGCCATGATGTACTTCAATGGTGGAACTTCTCGTAAGGGGCTGAATGGCCTCCTTCTGTTTCTGTGTATGTTTTGTACATTAGATCCGTCCGTACTGATGCTCGCACACAACATTTTTTAATGCAACCCTCTGCTGCCCATATTGTGGGATGGCCCCTTAAAATTGCAAGGGTTCTCTTTCGCTAGTCCGGTGAAGGACCACATGCCAGTCCCGCACTGCCGTTGACGTTACTGTTTTAAAGCTATTCACTCTGGGCTCTCTAATGCCACGTGCCTCTTATTGTATGTGAGTTTTATCAGCTCTCTAAAAGAAGATCTTCTCGAGGAACACTGCAACATTACTCTATTCAACCCTTTGTGAGAGAGTTTTTTTTTCTTTTTTTAAAATAAATTTCGAGTACCCAATTCAATTTTTCCAATTTAAGGGGCAATTTAGCGTGGCCAATCTACCTAGCCTGCACATCTATGGGTTGTGGGGGCGAAACCCACGCAAACACTGGGAGAATGTGCAAACTCCACACGGACAGTGACCCAGAGCCGGGATCGAACCTGGGACCTCGGCGTCGTGAGGCACAGTGCTAACCACTGCACCGCCGTGCTGCCCTGTTTGTGAGAGAGTTGTTTATTGCCCTTGTGATATTCAAACTTGAAGACAAGAATGCACGGTGAAGGAATGGATTCTCAATGTTGCTGCTATTTCTCTGCTACTTTTACAGTGGTGAGTGTTCACCCCTGAATATTGCTTTATTTTAACAGTAGGGCTATCTTAATCAGTGTTTGATTTTTGAACCCAGCCCCTCCAACCACTACGCTCAAAGCACTTGATTTGTTATCTGAATTGGGTATATTGAACAGGAGTCCAGGAACGCCAGATGAAGTTGGCTTGACAACCGTGGGATTTTGTGCTACTCTAGTTCTGTTTATCATTGTATCTGATACAATGGTTGATGAAATGTGCGTTTTGTTGCCGTGATGGTTAATTATTGTGTGTTTCTCCCATTCAGAGTTACCTATTCCAGCTACTGCAGGGGCTCGCATTCTGCCACTCTCACCGTGTACTTCACCGTGACCTGAAACCCCAGAACCTGCTGATCAATGCGGAGGGTGCGATTAAACTGGCCGACTTTGGACTCGCACGAGCTTTTGGAGTGCCTGTTCGCACATACACCCATGAGGTAAGTCACACACACACACACACACCCCCTGCTCCCCAAACTGGACAGTGACTCGAATAGGTCGAAAATTGTCCGAGGGCATCGCTTGGTGAGAACTGTTAATTTTGCTGCAAGTAATGCAATCGGTCCCAGGAGCTGGGGAAGGGGTCGTGAGTGACAAGTTATAATGGGCAGTCACAGTCTGCAGATTCTTGCCTTTGTTGGTAACTCTGCCTGGAGATAATGGTTTGTTAGTGAGACCCCTGCCATTTAGTGGCACAGAGTTTGATTAGTATGTGATTTGATTTTGATTTGATTTATTGTCACATGTACCGAAGTACAAGGAAATGTATTTTTCTGCGGGCGAGGGAACGTACACAGTCTGTACATAGTAGACAAAAAGAACAATCAACAGAGAACATTGACAAATGGTACATCAACAAACAATGATTGGTTCCAGTGCGGAACAAGGGGCCAAACAAACTAATTATATAAGAAGAGGAAAATAGTTTTAGTAGGTCAGAACGCTGATAGGAGAGAAAAGGAAAGGGACAGGGGGAGAGAGCACGCAGAGAGTTGCCATGCTCCCGCGCCATCTTGAATCATCCTGTACTCTCCTGCTCAAGACCCATTTGCTGGTGGCCTTTGAACTCTCCCTGAAATTATTTTTGCTTATCGAGAGTGGTAACCAAAAAAATTATGGGGCCTTTTTAACATGGTGTAGGAGTTGAGAAGAGATACCAGGCTTCAAAGGTTAGATGTTGATGGTGCTTTCCGTGGATGCTGCCTGCTAAGTATTTCCAGCATTTATTTGCATTTATTCCATGGGATAGAGCCAAAAGAAGTGGGAGAAATCTGACACTGAGGAGGAAACTATTAGTGAAACTAAAAGCAAACAAGTGAATCTGTATTGTCCTACACCATGTAGACTGCCTCAATGTGGAATTCTTAGCAATTCCATCACAAGTTGCATCTTGGAATATGAGTTTGAAATCTTTTCTCTCTTTTTTTTTTTTTGGTTGCAGGTTGTCACATTGTGGTATCGAGCCCCTGAGATCCTCTTGGGGTGTAAATATTACTCCACTGCAGTAGATATCTGGAGTCTTGGCTGCATCTTCGCAGAAATGGTAACAGATTCTAAAGTTAGTGCAGTTCTGTGATAAGATAATGATCAAACTGAGAAATGCATTAACAGTAACGAAAACGGTCGAGTTGAAATGAGATCTGAAGTGGAACTCTTGCTGGTTTATGCACTCCCTCCCATCACAACTACTCTACCTTCCTACTTGCCGAAAAATCGAAAGTCTTCAAATAAATTGAAGAAAATTTGGTGTGAATGCCCGGTGAGGTAGACATTCAAGCATTGGTCCCAAATTAAGAGAGGCAGGAAAAGATTTATCCCATCTTTACTTTAGTGCAGTCCTGATAATGAATGTGCTGAGGACATCAATTATTTTTTTTGCATACTCCTCCGTTCCGGAGAAATTGCCAGGTTCCGTTGGGTATTGTTTATATGATCTTAAATTGAGGAGGTTCTACAGGGAACAGACTTTCAAGAAGCTGCACAGTGTTAGCACTGCTGCCTCACCGCACCAGGGACCCAGGTTCCATTCCGACCTTTGGTGACTGTCTGTGTGGAGTCGGCACGTCCTCCCTGTGTCTGTGTGGGTTTCCTCCGGGTGCTCCTGTTTCCAAAGTTGAGCAGGTTAGGTGGATTGGCCATGATAAATTGACCCTTAGTGTCCCAAAGGCAAGGTGGGGTTACAGGTATAGGGTGGGGGAGTGGGCCTCGGTAGGCTGCTGTTAGGGTCGGTGTACACTCTATGGCAAAATGGCCTCCTTCTGCACTGTAGAGAATCTATGATTCTAAGCATGCAGGCAATGCAAAACCCATCCTGGACAACCGATAACTTAATCATTTGAATATAGAATGAATTGCATTGTTGCCTCTGGCTTTAAATGCTCAATGTAATGAATGATCTCCTGTATTGGTGGCCTTTGAAGAGGTTTGAGAATCTACTTAAGACACTCACATGATATGGGCAGCACGGTAGCATAGTGGTTAGCACAAATGCTTCACAGCTCCAGGGTCCCAGGTTCGATTCCTGACTTGGATCACTGTCTGTGTGGAGTCTGCACGTTCTCCCCGTGTGTGCGTGGGTTTCCTCCGGGTGCTCCGGTTTCCTCCCACAGTCCAAAGATGTGCAGGTTAGGTGGATTGGCCATGATAAATTGCCCTTGGGGTCCAAATTGCCCTTCGTGATAGGTGGGGTAACTGGGTTATGGGGATGGGGTGGAGGTATGGGCTTGGGTAGGGTGCTCTTTCCAAGAGCCGGTGCAGACTCGATGGGCAGAATGGCCTCCTCCTTCCTGCACTGTAAATTCTATGAAAAAAAATTGTACAGTTAACTGCAGGCACGTGGGTCTCTTTCTACCATTGCACCCCATATTGTGAACCAGTCAAACTCTCTGATCCCAGCAGTGTCGTAGGTCCACAGAGGTGTTGGAAGGATCTGGAAGCTGTTTATAGTAATGTATGGGTGGGAGGTGGTTGAGGTGAATAGTATAAATGTGTTTTAAGGGGAAACTAGATAAATACATGAGAGAAAGGAATAGAATCATGTTAGAGGATTGTAAATAATAACTCATAAAAAGACTTCAGTTTGCTCACCAATGTGGCTGTCTCTTTGTTGTTAATTTTTTAAAATCTGGTTATTCTTTAAAAAAAATTTTTTTTTTTTTTTTTAAAGAGTACCCAATTCACTTTTTCCAATTAAGGGGCAATTTAGCGTGGCCAATCCACCTAACCTGCACATCTTTGGGTTGTGGGGGAGAAACCCACGCAAATACGGGGAGAATGTGCAAACTCCACACGGACAGTGACCCAGAGCCGGGATCGAACCTGGGACCTCGGTGCCGTGAGGCAGCAGTGCTAACCACTGCGTCACCGTGCTGCCCTTTTTAGGGTTTTCATTTCACCCATTTGAGTCTCACCTGAGCAAAGCCCAGTTATTTGTGCTTTGAATCATCGCAAATTGTAATGGAAGGCAATGAAGCGCACAGTTGTTAAAAGGCTCCAAGGAAAGTTCCATTAAATGAGCAATCTTTACTTAAATATAGAAAGTGAGACAGCCATGTGGCAAAGGGAGGAGGAAAGGCATCTTCTCATCTGATGAATTTCTGCCAGTTGCCTGGAGTGCGGTGGGATCGGACACAAAGATGTTTATTCAAAGTTTCCCAGAGCAGTATTTCCGTGCCTTTGATGACTATCATTAGCTCTCAGATGATCTCTCAGCCCCTCTCCCGACCCTAACATCTGCGTGATCAATCGCATCAGGTTCTGGCTTCAGGCATTGAGAGTAGGTCATGATGTGGTGCATGACTTTAGGATTGAGAAGGGGGAGGCGAGGAATGCAGAAACGTTGAAACCATTGCCTCATATCCACTGAGCCATTTCTCATTGGTTTTAATATTTTAAAAACTACAAAATCACTTCAACATCTTCTATATGATTTCAATGTAATTATTCCCCCCCTCCACCACCACCACCACACACACACGTACTTTCCTCCCCATTTGTCAGCAAACAGGACAGATAGGATAGCAGAACTGCTCCTAGCCCCCGACTTGTTGCTTCTCCCTCTCTGGAAACATCAATCCTCTGCTTGGGAGCTTGCTGTGCATGGGTGAAGCATTCTGGCTTCTGTACGTACATGCATACAAACATGGAGCAGGGGTAGGCCATTCAGCCCCTCAAGCCTGCTTCCCCATTTAATAAGATCATGGCTGATCTGATAGTAACCTCAAATCTACCCACCTCCGCCTTCAAAATATTCAAAGATTCTGCTTCCACCGCCTTCTCGGGAAGAAAGTTCCAAAAACTCACAACCCTCTTAAGTAAAAGAATTTTGCCTGATCTCCGTCTTAAATGGGCGTCCTCATATTTTTAAACAGTGACCCCCTAGTTCTAGTTCTATTTGGCAGCACGGTAGCATGGTGGTTAGCATAAATGCTTCACAGCTCCAGGGTCCCAGGTTCGATTCCCGGCTGGGTCACTGTCTGTGCGGAGTCTGCACGTCCTCCCCGTGTGTGCGTGGGTTTCCTCCGGGTGCTCCGGTTTCCTCCCACAGTCCAAAGATGTGCGGGTTAGGTGGATTGGCCATGCTAAATTGCCCGTAGTGTCCTAAAAAGTAAGATTAAGGGGGGGAAGGGTTGTTGAGTTACGGGTATAGGGTGGATACGTGGGTTTGAGTAGGGTGATAATTGCTCGGCACAACATCGAGGGCCGAAGGGCCTGTTCTGTGCTGTACTGTTCTATGTTCTAGATTCTCCCACAAGAGGAAACATCCTTTCCCCATTCGCCCTGTCAATACCCCCCAGGATCTTAAATGAAATGAAATGAAAATTGCTTATTGTCACAAGTAGGCTTCAAATGAAGTTACTGTGAAAAGCCCCTAGTCGCCACATTCCGGCGCCTGTTCGGGGAGGCTGTTACGGCTGTTAAAGGTTTCAATCAAGTTGCCTCTTACTCTTCGAAACACCGTGAATACAAGACTAGCCTCTCCAACCTTTCCTCATAAGACAACCCGTCCATTCCAGGTATTAGTTTGTTAAACCTTCTCTTTAGCGCATTCCAATGCATTTACATCCTACCTTAAATTTTTTTTATTTATTTTTTATTTAGCATACCCAATTCATTTCTTTTCCAATTAAGGGGCAATTTAGTGTGGCCAATCCACCTAATCTGCACATTTTTGGATTGTGGGGGCGAAACCCACGCAAACACGGGGAGAATGCGTAAACACGGGGAGAATGTGCAAACTCCACACGGACAGTGACATCCTACCTTAAATAAGGCGACCAATACTGTACACAGTGTTCCTAATGTTGTCTCACCAATGCCCTGTATAACTGAAGCATAACCTCCTTACTTTTATATTCAATTCCCCTCACAATAAACGGTAACATTCTATTATCCTTCCTAATTACTTGCTGTACCTCCACACCAGCCTTTTGTGCTTCATGCACTCGAACACCCAGATCCCTCTGCATGTCCAAGCTCTGCAATCTCTCACCGTTTGGATAAGATGCAGCTTTTTTATTCTTCCTGCCAAAATGGACATTTCTTTTCCCCCACATTATATTCTATTTGCCAGATCTTTGCCCATTCACTTAACATATCTATCTTTTTGTAGCCTCCTTATGCCCTTTCGCAACTTAACTTTCCGACCTATTTTTGTGTCATCGGCAAATTTGGCAACCATCCCTTCAATCCCTTCATCCAAGTCATTTATATAAATTGTAAACAGTTGAGGTCCCAACACTGATCCCTGTGCCACTCCACTCGTTACATCTTGCCAACCAATTTATGCCTACCTCCTATTAGCCAGCCAATCTTCTATCCATGCTAATCTGTTATCTATGATGTGGAGATGCCAGCGTTGGACTGGGGTGAGCACAGTAAGAAGTCTTACAACACCAGGTTAAAGTCCAACAGGTTTGTTTCAAACACTAGCTTTCGGAGCACTGCTCCTTCCTCATTCCTCATTCACCTGAGGAAGGAGCAGTGCTCCGAAAGCTAGTGTTTCAAACAAACCTGTTGGACTTTAACCTGGTGTTGTAAGACTTCTTATTCTGTTACCTGTTATACCATTGCGTTTACACAATAACCTTTCATGTGGCACTTTTATCAAATGCCTTCTGGAAATCTAAATACAGTACATTTAGTGCTTCCACTTTATCCCCACGGCGCATGTTACTTCTAAAGATTTCCCTTTCACAAAACCACGGTGACTGCCTGATTGCCTTGATTTTTTTCTGCTGCCCTGCTGTACCTTCTTTACTAATAGCTTTCAACATTTTCCCTCTGATAGATGTTGGGTTACCTGGCCCATATTCGCCTGCTTTCTCTCTCCCTCTTTTTGAATAAAGGAGTTACATTTGCTATCTTCCAATCGAATGGGACCTCTTTCCCCGCCCCCCCCCCCCCCCCAAAAAAAATCTAAGGGATTTTGGAAAATTAAAGCCAATGCATCAACTATCTCACTGGACACTTTTTTTCTTTTAAAACCCTTGGATGAAATCCATCAGGTCCCAGGGATTTGTCATCCTACAGCCTTTATTCAGTACCTTTAGGAAATAGTTCATGTTCCCTAGTGCTAGAGTTGAAACTGGGGGTTTTATTCTTGAATAGATTGCACTTATTGTTTAATAGACTACACCAATATATAAAGGGGATACAGGTGGCACTGTTTAGTTGTATGAGAAATGATTACTGAACTTGAGGAGTTGAAGAAATCGAGACTTGCTTCCTAGTTCCTATTCTAGATTTGCCACTAAAGTTTAACAAGTAACACTTCGCGCAGTGGGTTAGCCCTGCAGCCTCACGGCGCTGAGGTCCCAGGTTCGATCCCGGCTCTGGGTCACTGTCCGTGTGGAGTTTGCACATTCTCCCTGTGTCTGCGTGGGTTTCGCCCACACAACCCAAAAGATGTGCAGGCTAGGTGGATTAGAACATAGAACAGGCCCTTCGGCCCTCGATGTTGTGCCGAGCAATGATCACCCTACTCAAACCCACGTATCCACCCTATACCCGTAACCCAACAACCCCCCCCACACCTTACTTTTTAGGACACTACTGGCAATTTAGCATGGCCAATCCACCTAACCCGCACATCTTTGGACTGTGGGAGGAAACCGGAGCACCCGGAGGAAACCCACGCACACACGGGGAGGACGTGCAGACTCCGCACAGACAGTGACCCAGCCGGGAATCGAACCCGGGACCCTGGAGCTGTGAAGCATTTATGCTAACCACCATGCTACCGTGCTGCCCACTGATTGGCCACGCTAAATTGCCCCTTCATTGGAAAAAATGAATTGGGTACACTAAATTTATAAAAAAAAAACAAGTAACACTTCTCTGGTGACTATAATTTTCCTGAGTTCCTCCCTTCCATTTCCTGGTTAAAGCTGCTTTGGGATCCTCTACATTGAAGACCGATGCAAAATACCTGTTCAATTATTCTGCCATCTCCTTGTTTCTCATTCGCAATTCTCCAGATTTACTTACCAGGACCAATGCTTGTTTTGTTGTCGTGTTTCTTTTAAAAAATATTTCTAAAAGCTCTTGCCATCTGTTTTTATATTCCTAGCTAGCTTTATTTTGTACTCTTAACTTTCTCTCATTATTAATCTTTTCGTCATCCCTTGCCGTCCCTTATATATGTCTAATCTTCTGACCTTCCACTGTCTTTGCACAATTGGAGGCTTTTTCTTTAAGTTCTATGTCATCTTTAATCCTCTCGTTAACCATGGGTGGGATGGGGCAGCAGGGTGGCGCAGTGGTTAGCACTGCTGCCTCACGGCGCTGAGGACCCGGGTTCCGATTACGGCCCCGGGTCACTGTCCGTGTGGAGTTTACACATTCCGTGTCTGCGTGGGTCTCGCCCCCCACAACCCAAAGATGTGCAGGTTAGGTGGATTGGCCACGCTAAATTGCCCCTTAATTGGAGAAAAAAAGAATTGGGTACTCTAAATTTATTGTTAAAAAACCACGGATGGTGGCTCCATCCCTTGGACTTTCTCTCACTCGTTGGAATGCATTTATTCTGTGCATTGTGAAATATCTCCTTCAACATTTGCCACTGCATCTCTATTAACCTATCCCTTCACCTCATTTGCCAATTCACTTTAGCCAGCTCTGCTTTCAACGCCTCATAATTGCCCTTATTTACGTTTAAAAACTTTGTCGGACCCACTCTTCTCTTCCTCAAACTGAATGTAAAATACAGTCATATTATGATGGCTGCTACCTAAGGGTGCGTTCGCCATAAAGTCATGTGCCACCATGTTGATGGATATTTTCTTTTGAACCCTTCAGGTCCAGCTTCAACTCTCTTTCAAGAAAATCACAAAATATCTACAGCTCAGTAACAGGCCATTTGGCCCAATATGTTGATACTGATGTTTATGCTCAACATGAGCCTCCTCCCATCCTAATCTGACCACCATCTCCTCCTATTCCTTTATTTCCCCATGTAGCTTCTCTTTAGATGCAGCTATGTTCTTTGCCTCCACTACTCTACTCTGAGTTCCGTTCTCTGGGTGAAGAGACTCTTGGATTCCTTCTTGCATTTATTAGTGACTATCTTCTATTGATGTCCCCTAGTTTTGGACAGAATTGTACTGCCTGAGGACAGTTGGATGACCCAGTGAAGATTTGTACACTTCATTTTGGAGCACTGCAGAATGACCACCCTGCTACTTGAGTCATGCTGTAAAAATCCTTCTTTCATTTAAATGGGGTAGAGATGTTCATGTCGCTGCACTCGCTAATACGTTGAAGGATCAATTAATATGCATAGAGCAGAGGGGAAGTCTGTCCAAGCTTTCAGTCAACATTGAGTTGTGCTGTTCTGGGCAAGTAGTTTTATTTGATGGATAATGCAAGATGGAGATTGTGATCTAAAATCATTAAACCTATCCGAAACCCAAGATGTGAAGGATTTTAGGAACCATCGCCCCTAAGTTAGGGAGAGCGAAATCAGATGGCATCGTGCTCCTTGCCATTGTCTAGTGCCGGGGAGGGCAAACTTTTCCGTGCAAGGGCCACATTCAGAAATTCACAATTTTAACGGGCCGCATAGTATATTAAGTAAAATAATTCACCCGGTTATGATTCTGGGCGCCTCATATAGAACATAGAACAGTACAGCACAGAACAGGCCCTTCGACCCTCGATGTTGTGCCAAACAATGATCACCCTACTCAAGTCAACGTATCCATCCTATACCAGTAAGTAACCCAACAGCCCCCCACCCATTAACCTTTAAAAAAAAACTTTAAAAAAAAATTTTTTTTTTTTTAATGACTTGGTGGGCCGCATAAAGACCTTTGCGGGCCGTAGTTTGCCCACCCCTGGTCTAGTGAATGGAAAGGCAGAAGTGTGAATGTCACTGAACCTTCAATGCTTGCGGCCTTGGCTCTCGCATCACGAACGGTGGCTTGGGCAAGGTAGTGGAGAATGCCTCGTGTCTCTCGAACTCTAAACCAGTAAGGAAAGCCTTCTTCCTAACCCTCTGCCATCACAAATGACCCTTTTTTTTTTGCACCTATCACGAGGGAGGGGAAATTTAGGTTGTGGACTGTTGTTTCATTCATGTAATGTCTTGTGGTAGTGTTCATTGTACAAGGAGCAGAATAAACAGAGCTCTTCTGAAATCTGCTCTCAAATAGCTGCATTGTTTAAATGTGGTGCGTGATCTTAGTGTGCTGGGCTCATGATGTCATCAAACTTGCTGACCCACTCGCTTTCGGATAAAAATTCTTGTCCTCGATTCTACACATACTTTGTCTTTTTGTTGCATGGTATACCCACTGTCTTTTGGGGCACCATAAGCGGAGCAGTAAAGGAGAGGGAGAAGAGAAAGAGGCAAGAGTTTGCTGTTAACGAAATATTCAAACCAATTGAACTCGATCTGTAACCATTGCACAACTAGATTATTCTGTGCACGTTGCAATGAAACCATATTTTGTTCGTTTGCAAGCTGTCTGCATAATGTGGAACACGATACCATACTTTAATTTGGTAGGAGAATAAAAGCACGTTGGCGGGAACATGGGTATGTCAGATTTGCTAACCTTTCCAAGTCGGTATATGGAATGCCCTGGGAGCGCTCACTATCTAGTCATCTGAAGCATAGTGACATACAAGAGAGTGGCTGGTCCTTGCAAAACTGCTACAGCAAGAGTCAGCAACTTCAGGACCGAAAGAGAGGGGTGGAAACTGGAGTTGCGATCTTTCTGATGCTCCAGGTGTAGACCGGATACTGAAATGTGAAATTCCAGAGAAACATGGCTGTTGAGAGACAGTCGTGTGCTTTGCTCAACCAATATTGCCAATATTTTGCTCTTGTTTTTCACAGATCACTAGGAGAGCCTTATTCCCTGGAGACTCGGAGATTGATCAGCTGTTTCGCATTTTCCGCACTCTTGGAACGCCAGATGAATCGGTCTGGCCAGGAGTAACCTCCATGCCTGATTACAAGCCCACATTCCCACGGTGGATTCAGCAGGATCTTGGTAAAGTGGTCCCCCCTCTGGATGAGGTTGGCAGAGACCTGTTAGCGGTGAGTACATAGAACATAGAACAGTACAGCACAGAACAGGCCCTTCGGCCCTCGATGTTGTGCCGAGCAATGATCACCCTACTTAAACCCACGTAACCCGTATACCCGTAACCCAACAATCCCCCCATTAACCTTACACTACGGGCAATTTAGCATGGCCAATCCACCTAACCCGCACATCTTTGGACTGTGGGAGGAAACCGGAGCACCCGGAGGAAACCCACGCACACACGGGGAGGACGTGCAGACTCCACACAGACAATGACCCAGCCGGGAATCGAACCTGGGACCACCTGGGACCACTGGAGCTGTGAAGCATTGATGCTAACCACCATGCTACCGTGAGGCCTCTAATTGGATACAGTAATTGGATACAAGTGCAAGCAGCAGCCAATAAATTAAGCGAAGCAGGTTCAAAGGGCTGAATGGCTCTGTTTCCAAACTGCAGAGTGATCAGATGATCAGTCTGGCATGCCAACAACGATAAAGTTGGGAATGTGAGAAAATTGGGACGGGAATTCTGAAATGTTTATTTATAGCTCTGGACTGGTTTGACATAAAGAAGCCCACATAGTTGTAGTTATTTGACCGAGTTCCATGTCCGTGGCAAATTTCACTCTTCCAACTTAAACTTTAAAACCAGAGCCACTGCGGAATAAGTTTATTACATTAAAGCTGCTGTTTAAATATAAATTGTTGTTGCTCATGCTGCTATATAATCAGTGCTTCACTTTTCCAAAAAATCTCTCCGTCATTATCTCTTTTGCCTTATTTTTGTGGAAGTGCTTGCTGAATTTAACTGCTGCATCTTGATTCCTCTCTCCTGCAGCAAATGCTTCAGTATGATCCAAGCAAGCGGATCTCAGCGAAGAGCGCCCTGTCCCACCCTTTCTTCCAAGATGTGAGCACGCCCCTTCCTCACCTTCGAGTTTAAAACTCAGCCGATCAATCGCTGGTCTGGAAAACCTGAAAAGTCACTTGTCGGAAATGACGAGGCAGTGTCTGTCTGTCCAGTCCTTCTTCCCAGTGTGCCAAAGATCCATATGTTGGTCATTCACATCTCCAGAGCTTTCATTTAACAAGTTCCATATGATTTTTGCAAACATTTGAGACTTCACTTTTCTAGCGAAGAATTCTTCACATTTCTTGGATAAATGGATGGTCTCCAATTGACCTCCCTCATGGGTCCATTCTGCCTCCTTCGATTAGAAAGCATCCGATTTGTCATATCAACTCATTGCAACACAGAGCCACGATAGGTGTGCATTTCTGCTTTATTTTTTCATTCCTACAGTAAGTTGTGATTGTCACCAATCAACCAGAACACTAATACAACCTGAAGTGAGATCCCTTCACCCAAATGAAAATTACATTTCCATTAAAGAAATAACCCAATGACTCTCAGAGATGTAAATCTCCAACTTTGAGCCAAGCAAACCAGAAAGGTTCTTGTTTGATTCTCAGCATCTACTGATGTCAGCCAGGGTGAAGAGAGAGGTGCTACAACTGGCTGAGTGAGGAAAAGGAAGATGGCTTATGGTTCCATTTCTTGGCTTCTATCTAATGACCCTCGCTGGCAATATGAATAGGTGCTGACATAGATGTGATACTCCCTGTAGTTGGATAGTCAGTTCATTGCCCAGGCAAGGTAGCAGAAACCCCCTGATTGAGCTCAAAGTGAGAGTTGATATTGGGGGAGCAGGATAGAAAATAGTACTGGGATAATAGCTCAGTGAAGAAATACCCATTGTGATGTTGAGCCACAAACTACTCTGGTGCTAAATTAGCGAACCTTCGTCCGTGAGGACAACGTAATCAGCCGCAGTGACACTGGGCTAGGAAGGGAAAAAGAGCAATTGGCACGTTCTTGGTCACTAACTAGCCACCTTTGCCAGAAAACATGTATGTGCAGATCTCTGGTGAACACTGAGTGAACCATGGGCCAGGAAAGGAGGCAGGGAGGAAATTAGTCAAAAGAGAACGCATGAATAATATTTTGGAATAGTAAATTACACGAATTGGCCGTTCACCTAGCAGATTTCTTTTCTAGTTGTAGTCGGTACTTTCTTGAGGCTAGTTGTGGGAAGGTCACTTTCGATAGCTGCGTGATAACGAGGTCAGCCTAATAACCTCGCATGGAGGCTCTTTGTCTCTTCCCACAGGAAGCGGGACTGCTGTCACTCAGTCATGCACTCGATGCTGATGATTGTGGGATAACCTGTGCCATAGATCCGAATGGTGATTTCAATCCATTTGTTTCCTGTTATTCTGAGTCACAACTCCAATTGACATGGTGGCACAATTCCAAGAAGCAAATATGGGCCTAACACTGGAGGGAAGGCATGAGCACTGAACACGGAAAGCAAGTACGGTATTAATCTGCATGAAGAAAAAAAGTGCACAAGCTAATGCTTGGAAACTAAAATTCTATGAAACTTTTGGAGTGAGTGATTTTTAATTCTGGTTGTCCACATTTTTAGTTGAGTCAATAATTCCACATAAACTGCAGGTTAGGATGAATGGATAGTCACTTCAAGTTTACATGGCAATCTTCATTTTTGAATCATTTCTTTGATGTTTTAATCTGATCAATGTAATTCTAATCTTGGATCTATAAAGGGATATTTTACAACGCTTGGAGACTGGATATAAATATTGTTACCCACACAAGCTCATCCAAACCTTTATTGGAGTTTAACTTGTGTTCTTCCATGTGAATGCAATGTAGCTGCCCTTTTACTCTGGGCTTGCGTTGTGGTCAATTTACTCGACATTGGTAGTAGGCGAAGTTTTAACATTTAAGTTTTGAGATTAGTTGGCCTGCAATTGGTAGTTGGCATTGGGGGCAAGCATCTTTCGTAGCTAAAATGTACCAGGCAATGATACAAGTATATCTTCCACTGTGCTTTGTTGATGGGTTTTCAAGTAGCTCATGGACTGGATAATGTGGGCCAAATGGTCAACAAAACAAGAGAGTAGAATTCTCCCTCAGCAAATCAAATCCAGCAGGTCATCGGGTAACCTGATGAAAAAACTAATGCCACTTGGCTTAAATCACCATGGCACCACCTTGTGATACATTCAAAATGCACTAGATGTTTCAAAACAGCAGGAATTGTGGTAAATGATGAGTCGTGTACTATCACAATGTCAATCGCTTGGGCAATGTGTGGGCTGTAGCAGCACTAACTGCTCATCCCAGACCTCCTTCCTTTCTGTCTACAGACCTGAGGGAAAAACAGAATGAGATCCATTGGCCGAAATGTGCAAAGTGGTTGAGACTTTGGGGGCCCTTTCAGTGACTTGGATGGTAAATGTATCCATCTTGGTGTGAAACAGAGCAACGTGGAGGCGGAACGTCCCTGATTCAATCCTCAGTCTGCATTGAGTTCGATAGTGCTGGTGCTCCAATTGGCCTTGGCATCCTGGGCTAGAAAAAGCTGTTGCTGATTCAGTGGACTACATCTCCTGTTCCGTTAGAAAGTCTCCCCGAGCTATTGATTAGTGCCTTGATCCAAGGCACTAACCCATCCCAAAATAATAGGCTTGACTTTGGTTTTGACATAGTCATCAAATTTTGAGTCTGGGGGTGAGCTCTGTTTAGTGAGGGGGGGGGGGGGGGGGGGGGGGGGGGTTAGTATTCGTGGGATTTGCATTTGCCCATTTTTTACTTGTTATGTAGAAAATTAAAAAAATATTTTGTTGACTGAATTGTCTGTGTGCTGAAAAATTTGAAGTTGGATCCACAAAGATAGTTGGGAGAAGGAATCTGGTGTCTGCATTTCTTGTGTGAGCTAACGAGAGCACTGGGTTTGGTCCCCCTTACTCGTGCTTCTGTCCGTGATACTTCTTGTCAAGTTTGTAATTTGGCCTCCAATGTCCATTGATAATCGGGCACTACAATTTGGAAATGTCATGAGGCATGTCACTTCAGCTAAACTGCCAGGAGACATGTCTTAAGCAATGCAGGCTCGTTCGTTACCAATATATATCATTTTTAATATATTGTAATTTGCAATTACCGGAATAAAGGTCTTGTAATTTCATCAGAATTGTTCATCTTTCATTAAATTGAAAGCTGAAAATGCTGGAATGACCGTGAGCCCTCTCTGCAGTGCCCTCCAGTCACAAGTGTTTTATAAACACCAGAAATAATATCATTTAGTTTCACTGAAAGTTTATTTTATTCCCTAGTCTTAAATGGACCCCAATGTAATCCTGGATGGGAATAAAGACAGTGTTAAAAATACTCAGCAACTTTGGCAGCAACTGTACCGTGGGGCAGCACGGTAGCATGGTGGTTAGCATAAATGCTTCACAGATCCAGGGTCCCAGGTTCGATTCCCGGCTGGGTCACTGTCTGTGCGGAGTGTGCACGTCCTCCCCGTGTGTGCGTGGGTTTCCTCCGGGTGCTCCGGTTTCCTCCCACAGTCCAAAGATGTGCGGGTTAGGTAGATTGGCCATGCTAAATTGCCTGTAGTGTCCTAAAAAGTAAGGTTAATGGGGGGATTGTTGGGTTACGGGTATAGGATGGATACGTGGGTTTGAGTAGGGTGATCATTGCTCGGCACAACAGCGAGGGCCGAAGGGCCTGTTCTGTGCTGTACTGTTCTACTGTACAGAGGGAGACGGGATTAATGTTTTAAGTTGAATATGATTCTTCATAGAACACAGAGTGCAGAAGGAGGCCATTCGGCCCATCGAGTCTGCACCAACCCACTTAAGCCCTCACTTCCACCCTATTACCGAGTAATTGGAAATCTAGAATAGTAGAATACAGAAGGAAGTCATTCAGCCCATCATGTCTGTATCGGATGGATGTGGGCGGCATAATAGGACAGTGGTTAGCGCTGTTGCTTCACAGCGCCAGGGTCCCAGGTTCGATTCCCCGCTGGGTCACTGTCTCTCCGGAGTCTGCACGTTCTCCCCGTGTCTGTGTGGGTTTCCTCGGGGTGCTCCGGTTTCCTCCCACAAGTCCCGAAAGACGTGCTGTTAGGCGAATTGGACATTCTGAATTCTCCCTCTGTGTACCCGAACAGGCGCCGGAATGTGGCGACTAGGGGCCTTTCACAGTAACTTCATTGCAGTGTTAATGTAATTTTTTTTTAAGTGTAGGCCTACCTGTGACAAGATTATTATTAAATGAGCCCTCCATCCCATAGACATTTGTGTCTCGTGCAGACAGACTTTGATGGGTTCATTATCTTTCTGAATTTATGGATAATAATAATCGCTTATTGTCACAAGTAGGCTTCAATGAAGTTACTGTGAAAAGCCCCTAGTTATATTATGGATAATATTGGTATATTACTTTAAATAATGATTTAATGTAAAAAGCATTATGCTTTTGTGAAATCCAATGCACAAATAGGGTTGCCAACTGAGTACATTTATTCCTGGAGGTTTCACCTGGAAAGCATAAAGACGTATTGACTGTCAGCTAAACCGCCTCCCCCCCTCACCCGTTTAAAAAAAATAAATAAAAATAAAATAAAATAAATGACCAAAAAAACTATCTTTTTAATGTCTCAATCTTCCTCCCGGGTCACACACCAGTGTCCTGGAGATTGATCTTCGATTGCTGGGGACTCCAGGTCTACCCTGGAGGGTTGGCAACTCTTTGCACCAATCACGCAGGATCCATGTTCTCCATTCTTGCCATCAATCACGCACCTCACAATTGGAATGTCACAGATCTCAAAACCTTGTCACCATAAGAAGCATCAACCTTGGTATCGCCGATTTTAAAGATAGAGGCCCTGAGATTTGGTATTGAGTTGTGCTCGATAAGGGCAGCACGGTAGCAGCATAGTGGTTAGCACTGTGGCTTCATAGGGCCCCAGGTTCGATTCCCGGCTGGGTCACTGTCTGTGCGGAGTCTGCACGTTCTCCCCGTGTCTACGTGGGTTTCCTCCGGGTGCTCCGGTTTCCTCCCACAGTCCAAAGATGTGCAGGTTAGGTGGATTGGCCATGATAAATTGCCCTTAGTGACCAAAAAGGTTAGATGGGGTTACTGGGTTGCGGGAATAGGGTGGAAGTGAGGGCTTAAGTGGGTCGGTGCAGATTTGATGGGCTGAATGGCCTCCTGCACTGTATGTTCTATGTTTAGATTGGTACCAATACGTCAGGACTTGCACCCCTCAACTCTGCACTGCGCTAAATTAAAAATACTTGCATTTATATCCTGCTTTTCACGATCACGGGACCAAATTGCTTTGCAGTACTTTTTGATGTGAAGTCACCGGTTGTAATGTGGGAAATGCGACAGCCAATTTGCGCACAGCAGGATCCCACAAACAACAATGTGATAATCAGATAATCTGCTTTCAGGATTATGAACATAGAACATACAGTGCAGAAGGAGGCCATTCGGCCCATCGAGTCTGCACCGACCCCACCCTATGCTTGAATCTATTTTAAATATCCATTGCTGGTTCACTTTTTTTTATAAATTTAGAGTACCCAATTATTTTTTCTCCAATTAAGGGGCAATTTAGCGTGGACAATCCACCTACCTTTGCACATCTTTGGGTTGACCATGTCACCATGATGTTCCAGATGTCTAAATCCAGTGCAGTGTACCAGACAAGTATCCAATTTGGTTTTTTTTTCCAATTAAGGGGCAATTTAGCGTGGCCAATCTACCTGCCCTGCACACCTTTGGGTTGTGGGGGCGAAACTCACGCAGACACGGGGAGAACGTGCAAACTGCACACGGACAGTGACCCAGAGCCAGGATTCGAACCCGGGTCCTCAGCACTGCAGCCCCAGTGCTAACCACTGGGCCACACGCTGCCCTCATTGCTGGTTCACTTGTATTAACGGGGATTATTGTGCTCGGACAAATGGCAACCACAGTGCACCCTTTTCTTAAAAAATACAATACTGGCTGAAGATCATAAACGTCAAGCTGGGATACCGATGAGAACATAGGTAAGTTAATTGCCAGGACATTGCACTAGTGTGCATGTAATGGTTCATGTGATTTTTGTCTCACTGTTCAAAAACGCCTGCCCCCTGGAGGATCGACTAGTGTTTGCCAAGGAGGGGACAACAAAGACGCATAGAAGACGAGCAAACACTTTCTTTTTTTTTTGAAGTTTTTTATTTAACACAAATTTGTAACAGTTACAAAGCGAAAAATGGCCCTGTGCAAAGAGCCTTAACATAGTGAAAACGAACAGTGGGAAAGAATAAACATGTTAATAAATGTTGAAACCAAAAATCCTTCCATACGGCACTTTCCCTGCCAGCTCTGTTTACCCATGCCACACGTGTTCAACTACACTAAGCTAACGTGGCCCTAACCCTCTTCTCCCTCCCCGCCCCCCCCCCCCGGCCTGGTCTCCCCTACTCCCCCAGGCCTGGCCTGCCAGGTCAGCCCTGCGCTTGGCCCTAGCCCACCCCGCCCCCCCTCCGATCTCCCTGGTGCCCCCTGACCTACGCTAGTCACACTGACCCCTGCCCTTGGCGCCTACCTGTCTCCCGTCCCAGCGCTCAGGCCCTCCCCCCACCCACCAGGGACCCATTAACCTAATTGTATCCCACCGAGCCCTTTCAAGTCCCGTGACTAGCCCCTAGCCCATCCCCCCATCAGAGGCCCCGATCTCGCACCAGAAGGTACCACGCACAGGCCCCCCCCTCCCCCCCATTGCGATCCCCCCAAAGGACCCTAAACAGTGCGCCCTCCAGCCCCGCTCTCTGTCCAGGCTGAAAACAATCTTAGATAAAACATTACAGTACAGGATAGTTTAACAAACCGCCGCCACACAAAATGTCTGAAAGCCCCGAGTCCTTTAGTTCCAGTCCAGCTTCTTTTTCTTAGTAAAAGTCCTAATCAGAGCAACTTTAAGTTAACAGGCCGCCGCCACTGTACAGCACTGAAAGAACTCAGTGCCCATTAGTTCAAGTCCAGCTTCTTGTCTTTAATAAAGGTCCAAACCTGTTCTGGTGTCTCAAAGTAGTAGTGGAGTTCCTCAAACGTAACCCAAAGCTTTGCAGGATATAGCATTCCAAACCTCACCTCCTTTTTGTAGAGGGCTGCCTTTACCTTGATGAATCCTGCACGCCTCTTGGCCAGCTCCGTTCCCAAGTCCTGGTAAATGTGCACCTCGCAGTTCTCCCATCTGCTGCTCCTCTCCGCCTTGGCCCATCGCAGCACACGTTCCCTGTCAGCAAGCCGGTGAAAGCAGACCACCAAGGCCCTCGGTCGGTCGCCCATCCTGGGCTTCCTTGCGGGGGCTCTATGTGCCCCATCCAACTCCAGGGGTTGAGGGAAGGCCTCCGGTCCCATCAGCGCCTCAAGCATACCCGTCACGTATGCGCCCACATCCGACCCCTCGCAGCCCTCGGGGAGGCCAACGATTCTTAAATTCTGCCTCCTGGCTCTGTTCCCCAGCTCTTCAAGCTGCTCCTGCATCCTCCTCTGACGGGCGTTCAGCTCCTCCACCTCGTGCTCCAGCTCCGTTACCGTTCCCTCCTGACTGGAGAGCTTCGCCTCGACCTCCCTGAGCGCCTTCCCTTGGGCCGCCTGTGTCTCGACCATTCGGTCCATCACCGCTCTCATCGGGTCCAGCGTGTCCCTCCTCAGCTCGGCGAAGCAGTTCTTGAAGAACTCCATCTGCTCCTCCCTTGGCCAGTGAGCCTCCGCTCCCCGGTCCCCGCCGTCCGCCATGCTTGGCCGCCCGGCCTGGGTTCCCCGCTGCTCCCGCTTCGATCCTTCCCGCTCCACTCGACCGCTTCTGGTCCAGCTGCCCATACCCCGGGAAGAAAGCCTCTTCCCTGTCGTCTCCTCCACCGATTCAGGCTGCCAGGTCCCTAAAAAGTCCGTAGACAAAGGTCCGTTTGCCCATCTCGGGCGGGAGCGATCCGACCTGCGACCTGCCTCCTCGAGGGCGCCACCGGAAGTCCCGAGCAAACACTTTCAATGAGACACCTCCAAATCCTCCGTGAGATTCATCAAAGGTGAGAGATTATAGAGTCTTTGATGAGAGACAGATAGTTGCAAAATATTCGGAGAACATCTTTTGGTTTTATTTCTTGCACTTGTCATTTCTGGCCACTAGATGGTGCCAGTCCAGTGCGTGCAAGTCATTTCCAGGCTCATTGGGTGCAATTCTCCAGCCTTGTTACGCTCAAACAAAACAAGGCTGGTGAATAGTGGTAGAGGCCAAAAATGAGAACCATGTCAGGCGGCAAACAGTTTGCGATGCAACCGGTGCGCTCCAGTGCGTGAAATCACAATCTCGCTGTAGCATAGCAAGACACTAACTATAACCCATTAAGCCCCAATTCCATACAATTAACGAAAGCCACCCCACATCCAATGGCCTCCACAGCTGGACACGCTGGTGCCGATTAGTACTCCTTTTGAAAAACGTGAAACTGGCGGAAGGCCCTCTGTGGGGAGCCGTGGAAGTGAGTAGCCATCTTTGTTCACAGGCAAAGAGCCTGGGGTGCTGGGATTGCCACCCAGTACTCGGTGGGGGGTGGAGGAACCCTGGCTGGGGGTGGGAGACCATAGGGGAGGCGGGCAACTGCACATGGCACTGCCACGGCAACCCCTGGATCGTGTGTACCCATACCGGAGGAACCAGCAGTGAAGGGAATAGATGCGGGCAGGTTGTTTCCACTGGCGGGTGACAGCAGAACTAGGGGGCATAGCCTCAAAATAAGGGGAAGTAGATTTAGGACTGAGTTTAGGAGGAACTTCTTCACCCAAAGGGTTGTGAATCGATGGAATTCCTTGCCCAGTGAAGCAGTTGAGGCTCCTTCATTACATGTTTTTAAGGTAAAGATAGATAGTTTTTTGAAGAATAAAGGGATTAAGGGTTATGGTGTTCGGGCCGGAAAGTGGAGCTGAATCCACAAAAGATCAGCCATGATCTCATTGAATGCGGAGCAGGCTCGAGGGGCCAGATGGCCGACTCCTGCTCCTAGTTCTTATGTAACCCTTGTCCCTGCCCTTCTGTCCCAACAATCACCCATTTTTTAATTTATTTTTTTTTAAATTTAGATGACCCAATTATCTTTTCCAATTAAGGGGCAATTTAGCGTGGCCAATCCACCTACTCTGCACATTTTTGGGTTGTGGGGGCGAAACCCACGCAGACACTGGGAGAACGTGCAAACTCCACA
Organism: Scyliorhinus canicula; assembly: GCF_902713615.1. Lineage (NCBI taxonomy): Eukaryota > Metazoa > Chordata > Chondrichthyes > Carcharhiniformes > Scyliorhinidae > Scyliorhinus > Scyliorhinus canicula. The sequence goes on along the minus strand of NC_052173.1, from coordinate 1,308,138 downwards.
CGGACAGTGACCCAGGGCCGGGATCGAACCTGGGACCTCAGCGCCGTGAGGCGGTTGTGCTAACCACTAGGCCACCGTGCTGGCCCCAACAATCGCCCATAACCCCCACCGACTGCTGAAGCCTCTGGTTGCGCGCGGCTGAACGCTGTCGCTAATAGGGAATTGGCAATCGTGGTTGTGAGCACTTCACACATCCCAAGTGGATTCCCATGGGTGAGCGGGCCATGTAGCATGTGAGAGTCATTGCCGAGCATCCCAGTCACATCTTGATGCCTGGACACTGTGCTTGAACACTGCGGGAGGCAACACTACACACGCAACAGCCAACAACCGAATATCCAGGGGATGAGTCACAGCTCCAGAGACAGGTTCAAGGTCAGAGGGTGGGTGAGTGTCATTGGGGGGGGGTGGTGCCTGGGGAGATGGGCCTTTATTGCAGTAGAAAGTGACAGCCATCATACCAGTTGTGCACAAAGATGTTTATTGTGTTTTACAATTCCCCACTCTCCCGATGGCGCTGCCCCTCCTCCAACCCCCTCATCCAGTGGCCTCCGTGATCCTTGATGTGGTTGGCCCTCCTAGCTCTACCACTACGTCTAGGTGTTTCCCCAGGATGCACATCCGAGGTGGAGGCAGCCTGCTGCTTACCTTGTCCCGTGGCCCCTGGTGGGCATCCCCTTGGGGCTGGAGGGCCCTGGCTCACTTGTCGGCAGCACATTCACAGCCGTGTCGCCCTGTGCTGACTGCGAGACGCGGCCTCATCAGAGGGGTGGAACTCAGGGGAGCTGGTGGCCAACATCGCCACTCCATGGGACGGGTCCAGGCTGGAACCAAGCGCCCCCTCCTGCTCAGTGCCCTTCGGGCATGGGGTTCACATTGGGACAGAAGGGCAGCTGATTCGAGCCCTGGCTGCCCCTGCATCATCTGGCTCTACCAGCCCTGGTGACACCCCATCGTGTTGACGCCCTTGCCGATGCTCCTCAGTGACTGGGCCGTGCTCTGCAGCACCTCGGCAATGCCCACCTGCGACTGGGACAAGCTCCGCAGTGCCTCGGCCATTCCCATCTGAGAGCGGGACATGTCCTGCAGAATCTCATCAAGGTCAGCCTGGTACTGGGGGACTTCCCCCAGTCGGACATTCTGCCGAGACCCTCGGCCATGGCCGTTACCGACTGTGCATCACCTTCACCAATGGTGCCGACCTTGTGCACCAGGCTGTCCACTGCGGTCGCAACCCCAGCAGTGTTGGCCTCAGTGCCACGCAACGCTGGCACCATCTCCTGCACCTGTAGCCTCTGGGACTCCTCCAAGCGGCTATGGACCTGCTGAAGTGATGCGGACACCTCCCTCCGTCCGCATCCTATCGTCTCCATCAGCTCCGGGATGACTTCTTCCACAGACTCGGCATCATGCTGGGATCCAGCTGGGTCCTGGGATCCAGCAGACCTCCGATTGCTGTCTCGCCTGGGGGTTCCTTCCTCTGCCTAATGGACATTAGCAGAAGTGTGGTGCTCACCAGATTGTGCCCCAAACTCCTGACTATAACAGTTTCATTCTCAGAGCTCTCTTCCGAGGTGTTCTCCTGGGAAGCTGGAGAGGGTGCTGCCCGGGATGGGCCGGCGCCGTCGGCTGGAGAACCTGTGGGAGAATGGACATGTGGTCAGTGGGTGGGGGGGGGGAATGGGTCGGTCAGTGGGGGTGGGGGGGGGGGGGGAATGGGTCAGTCAGTCAGGCAATAATTCAGGTTTGGCAGTTCCTCCGGGTGGAGCCCAGTGGTTCCTCACCTCTGCAGCATCCGCCAGCCTCCGTGTTGGTGACAGCCCTAACCTTGGCCACACCTCCAGGGCACATCAGGATTCTGATGTCCAGCACCCCTCCACCAGTCTGGGCCCTCTCACGGCGACTGTGGGTGAGCTTTTCCTACAGGCACCGAGAGGGCATTGTTAGCCACACATGTGGCCCACAGTTGTGGGGGGTGGGGGGGGGGGGAGGTGGTGTGAAGGGAGGGTTGGGGTGGAGGGACTGCTGAAGGGGGAGGGGTGGAGGGAGGTGGTGTGAAGGGAGGGTTGGGGTGGAGGGAGGTTGTGTGAAGGGAGGGTTGGGGTGGAGGGAGTGCTGAAGGGGGAGGGGTAGGGGGAGGGGTGGAGGGAGTGCTGAAGGGGGAGGGGTGGAGGGGGAGGGGTGGAGGGAGTGCTGAAGGGGGAGGGGTGGAGGGAGTGCTGAGGGGGGAGGGGTGGAGGGAGTGCTGAAGGGGGAGGGAGTGCTGAAGGGGGAGGGAGTGCTGAAGGGGGAGGGGTGGAGGGAGGTGGTGTGAAGGGAGGGTTGGGGTGGAGGGAGGTTGTGTGAAGGGAGGGTTGGGGTGGAGGGAGTGCTGAAGGGGGAGGGGTAGGGGGAGGGGTGGAGGGAGTGCTGAAGGGGGAGGGGTGGAGGGGGAGGGGTGGAGGGAGTGCTGAAGGGGGAGGGGTGGAGGGAGTGCTGAAGGGGGAGGGGTGGAGGGAGTGCTGAAGGGGGAGGGAGTGCTGAAGGGGGAGGGAGTGCTGAAGGGGGAGGGGTGGAGGGAGTGCTGAAGGGGGAGGGGTGGAGGGAGTGTTGGGAGGGGAGGGGTGGAGGGAGTGTTGGGAGGGGAGGGGTGGAGGGAGTGCTGAAGGGGGAGGGGGTGCAGAGAGAGGGGGAGGGGGTGGAGAGAGTGCGGGAGGGGGAGGGGGTGGAGAGAGTGCTGGAGGGGGAGGGGGTGGAGAGAGTGCGGGAGGGGGAGGGGGTGGAGAGAGTGCGGGAGGGGGAGGGGGTGGAGAGAGTGCGGGAGGGGGAGGGGGTGGAGGGAGTGCTGGAGGGGGTGGAGAGAGTGCGGGAGGGGGAGGGGGTGGAGGGAGTGCGGGAGGGGGAGGGGGTGGAGGGAGTGCTGGAGGGGGAGGGGGTGGAGGGAGTGCTGGAGGGGCAGGGGGTGGAGAGAGTGCGGGAGGGGGAGGGGGTGCAGAGAGTGCGGGAGGGGGTGCAGAGAGTGGGGGAGGGGGTGCAGAGAGTGCTGAAGGAGGGGGAGGGGGTGCAGAGAGTGCTGAAGGAGGGGGAGGGGGTGCAGAGAGTGCTGAAGGAGGGGGAGGGGGTGCAGAGAGTGCTGAAGGAGAGGGGGTGGAGGGGTGGTTGGGGTGGAGAGAGTGCTGAAGGGGAGGGGGTGGAGGGATGGTTGGGGTGGAGGCTGAAGGGGAGGGGGTGGAGGGATGGTTGGGGTGGAGGCTGAAGGTGGAGGGGGTGGGGGGTGGAGGGTTGGGGTGGAAAGTGGGCTGAAGGGGGAGGGGGTGGAGAAGGGGTGGAGGGATTGCTGAAGGGGGAGGGGGTGCAGAGAGTGCTGAAGGAGGGGGAGGGGGTGGAGGGATTGCTGAAAGGGAGGGGGTGGAGGGATTGCTGAAGGGGGAGGGGGTGGAGGAAGGGTTGGGGTGGAGGCTGAAGGGGGAGGGGGTGGAGGAAGGGTTGGGGTGGAGGCTGAAGGGGGAGGGGGTGGAGGCTGAAGGGGGAGGGGGTGGAGGGAGGGGTTGGAAGTCATATGGACAGTTGGGGGTGGAATGGTCTCGTTGGGGTGGGGCGGTGGAAACATTGGTGTCTACTCACACGTGCTGCTGGTGTCGGTCATTGACCTTCCAGCACCGGAGGCCAGTCCTCCTGGTCACACTCCCCAAGCTCACAGCTGCCGGCACCTCATCCCAGGCAGCAAGGGCTGGCACCTCATCCCAGGCAGCAAGGGCTGGCACCTCATCCCAGGCAGCAAGGGCTGGCACCTCATCCCAGGCAGCAAGGGCTGGCACCTCATCCCAGGCAGCAAGGGCTGGCACCTCATCCCAGGCAGCAAGGGCTGGCACCTCATCCCAGGCAGCAAGGGCTGGCACCTCATCCCAGGCAGCGAGGGCTGGCACCTCATCCCAGGCAGCGAGGGCTGGCACCTCATCCCAGGCAGCGAGGGCTGGCACCTCATCCCAGGCAGCGAGGGCTGGCACCTCATCCCAGGCAGCAAGGGCTGGCACCTCATCCCAGGCAGCGAGGGCTGGCACCTCATCCCAGGCAGTAAGGGCTGGCACCTCATCCCAGGCAGCAAGGGCTGGCACCTCATCCCAGGCAGCGAGGGCTGGCACCTCATCCCAGGCAGCAAGGGCTGGCACCTCATCCCAGGCAGCAAGGGCTGGCACCTCATCCCAGGCAGCGAGGGCTGGCACCTCATCCCAGGCAGCAAGGGCTTCCTTGTGGCTGACTCTCCGAGACCCTAGGGGGAACAGGACATCCCTCTTGGCCTCCACTGCGTCTAGAGGCCTCCCCACGTCAACGTCCCCGAATCTTGGGGCCGGTCTCTTCGGTGCCATTGTTGCCAGCCAAATGCTGCTCGACCTAGTTAGCGGGCGGCTGGCGAGCACGGTGCCGGCGAATCAGCTGGTGAGCCTTCATTTGCGGCGAGAAGCCCGTGAGGCCTCGTGAAGTGGACCAATTAACGTTGAATAGCGTTGCCGGCCTCGTTGGGCCGAGCGGCGGGAAGCTCGCGGCAATTCCCGCTCGCTGCAGCATTTCAAAATCTTTCCGGAGAATTGCGGCCATTATTTCTTTTTATACAGGCTCAACCGTGGTATTCTGAGATTTTGAAAATGAGCCAGTTATTGGTGAGCTCAGCTCCTGAACAACAAGGGTGGGCAGCACAGTGGCGCAGTGGGTTCGCCCTCCAGCCTCAGGGCGCCGAGGTCCCAGGTTCGATCCCGGCTCTGGGTCACTGTCCGTGTGGAGTTTGCACATTCTCCCTCTGTCTGTGTGGGTTTCGCCCCCACAACCCAAAGATGTGCAGGGTAGGTGGATTGGCCACGCTAAATTGGCACTTAATTGGAAAAAATGAATTGGGTACACTAAAAAAAAATTTTCAACGGTATACTAAAGGGTCTTCAGAATATGTAAAGTAGTTTTGAAACAAAAAATGTGAAAACTATGATAAAAGAAAAGATAGAACATAGAACAGTACAGAACAGAACAGGCCCTTTGGCCCTCAGTGTTGTGCCGAGCCATGATCACCCTACTCAAACCCACGTATCCACCCTATACCCGTAACCCAACAACCCCCCCCCTAACCTTACTTTTTTATTAGGACACTACAGACAATTTGGCATGGCCAATCCACCTAACCCGCACATCTTTGGACTGTGGGAGGAAACCGGAGCACCCGGAGGAAACCCACGCACACACGGGGAGGACGTGCAGACTCCGCACAGACAGTGACCCAGCCGGGAATCGAACCTGGGACCCTGGAGCTGTGAAGCATTTATGCTAACCACCATGCTACCGTGCTGCCCCAAAAGATGTTTCAACAATGAGCATGGTTTCCATAATGGCCTCTATGACATAGAGACTATGCTATCCATTGAATGGCCACAGCCTCGTCTGTGTAAACTTCATTTAAGTGCAAAGATGTGCAGGTTAGGTGGATTGGCCATGATCAAGGCATGGAGTTATAGGGATGGCGAGGGTTGCCTAGGTAGTGCAGGGTCGGTGCAGACTCAATGGGTCGAATGGCCTCCTTCTGTTGGGATTCTTTGGATTTTGAAGAAAGAAAGTCTGGGGTTTTCTGGAGCTGCTGTGGGAGATTTGGCATCCCAGCCAAAAGTCTTTTAACGATCCCAACAGCATAGGGGCGGGGGGTTGCAGAAAATTTCACCAACATATTTCACACCAGAATTTTGGATTGACGAGAGGAAATTAGTTTAGGTACCTGCAGGCGCGGGATTTCCTACGTAGGCAGGTCTCAACCTTCCCGCTCCTACCACCAAGGGGGATACAGGACAGGGTAGTTTCCAGAGGGTGGGTGGGAGAAGGGAGGGTCTCTGACATTTACAAGGAACTCATGGGGTCAGAGGACACGAAGACTAAGGAGCTGAAGCGCAAGTGGGAAGAGGAGTTAGGAGGAGAGATAGAGGACGTGCTCTGGGCGGATGCGTTGAGTAGAGTCAATGCATCCACATCATGTGCCAGGCTCAGCCTGATACAATTCAAGGTCGTTCATCGGGCTCACATGACAGTGGCCCGGATGAGCAGGTTCTTTGGGGTTGAAGACAGGCGTGCAAGGTGTGCGGGAGGACCAGTGAACCATGTCCACATGTTCTGGGCATGCCCGAAGCTTAGGGGACTCTGGCAGGGGCTTACGGACGTCATGTCCAAGGTGTTGAAACCAAGGGTGGCGCTGAGTCCAGAGGTGGCGATTTTCGGTGTGTCGGAAGATCCGGGAATCCAGGAGGAGAAAGAGACAGACGTTCTGGCCTTTGCTTCCCTGGTAGCCCGGAGGCGGATACGATTAGCTTGGAGGGACTCAAAACCCCCAAAGTCGGAGACCTGGCTATCGGACATGGCTAGCTTTCTCTGTTTGGAGAAAATTAAGTTCGCCTTGAGAGGGTCACTGTCAGGGTTCGTCCAGAGGTGGCAGCCGTTCGTCGAATTCTTTGGTAAGGGGAGGGGGGCGTCGAAGTTTAGTTTAGAGTAGGGTGTTAGTAAAGGTGGGATCTGTGAGGGAGGAAGACGGCTTTTGCACTATGTTTATATTTTCATGTACATTGTTTATTCTGTTGTTATAAAACCATAAATACCTCATGAAATAGAACATAGAACAGTACAGCACAGAACAGGCCCTTCGGCCCTCGATGTTGTGCCGAGCAATGATCACCCTACTCAAACGCACGTATCCACCCTATACCCGTAACCCAACACACCCCCCTTAACCTTACTTTATTAGGACACTACGGGCAATTTAGCATGGCCAATCCACCTAACCCGCACATCTTTGGACTGTGGGAGGAAACCGGAGCACCCGGAGGAAACCCACGCACACACGGGGAGGACGTGCAGACTCCACACAGACAGTGACCCAGCCGGGAATCGAACCTGGGACCCTGGAGCTGTGAAGCATTTATGCTAACTACCCTGCTGCCCTAAATGTTTATTAAAAAAAACATTTTTCACACCAGTCTACAGATGAGGAAAAGGCATTGTGAGAGTACCCCAGGGTGTGGGGTGCGTATATGTTTAACATGTGTAAGTGGCCTTCAAATAGGGGTTGAGGTCAAAAACGGGGCATTGGCACATCCACTAAATGTTAAATTGATGTGCACCACACCCACAATGTGGTCAAGGAATACAGGGGGAAGATTGAGAGGTCTGTGAGGGAGAGAAACCTGAACATTCAGTATTAAACTCTTCAGGACAATGGGAGGGGTTTCCATACTCACACACTTTGGATCTAAGCTGGTCTGGCAGCGAGAGTTCTGCAACATCATCTTCCAATCCGCAGCGATGGTACAGTACAAAATTACTGAGAATCACTGCTGGTGAGGGCAGTGCGGGTAGATTGGAGGATGGGTGTTTGCATGGGGGGGGAGGGGCAATTAAAGGGGACACCCGACTGAGCTGTCAATTTCTGATGTACCATCAATTCACTACACGACGATGAGAGCGAGTGAACATAGGCTTTATCATCCAAGAACTTGTCTGCCTGAGATCGCTGGCAACTGAGCGGCGCCCCCAGGCGGCCGGTCTATATACCGTCCGGGGGGGGGGGGGGGGGGGCAGAGCCAGACGCGGAGCCCACCAGGGTTCCAGTACAATACATGGAAGGAGATCATATTACCATTCCCTGGCCATAGGCCACACTACTATACAGACAACTTAGATTATGGTGAAAACATTCACCACAATTTCCAAATGAGGAGAGGCAAATCTGCAACATGTTCGGCGTCTTTCAATGACAGTGCTGGGAATCTGGACAATGAGGCGATCATTGCCTATTCACGTGAGCAGCGCCGGCCCTAGGGTTGCTGGCGCCCCGGGCAAGCTGAACTTCGGCGCCCTAAGGGGGGGGGGGGGGGAAGGGGGGGGTGGGTGGCGGACGGAGGGGGGGCGGACGGAGGGGGGGTCGGAAGGGGCCGCCCTGGAGGAGGGCGGCCACCGCGCATGCGCTGGTTGGCACCGACCCAACTGCGCAAGCGCGGGACCCGAGTCTCTGGCGCCCCCTAGCACATGGCGCCCCGGGCGACTGCCCGAGTTGCCGGTACCTTGGGCCGGCCCTGCATGTGAGACTGATCCGGCAAAGTGGTGCTGATTGATCTTGTTTGAACCCCTGGCTTGCAGACTGGAGATTCCCCGGAGTAATAATATACTACAGAGCAATTGGGCTTCAGACGCCTGTTAGAAATTAGCACCAGACGGGTCACAGAGGAGGAGCGTCAGGGCCCCTCAAACATTTGCCCTGATGTTTATGTTTATTCCAAAGAGTGTTGTATTGGAACAAAAGTCCATGAGGATCGCAGAGCGCCTGGATTGAAAGCAACACCTCCAAACGCCCTGCCAAAGCAATGCCATCAGTTGATCATGTTGGGGTTGGGGTGGAGGGGGAGGGGGAGGAGGGGGAGGGGGGGGAGGGGGAGGGAGGGGGAGGGGGGGAGGGGGAGGGGGGGAGGGAGGGGGAGGGGGAGGGGGGGAGGGAGGGGGAGGGGGGGAGGGAGGGGGTAGGGGGGAGGGGAGGGGGAGGGGGGGCGGGGAGGGGAGGAAAGGGCGGGGAGGGGGGGGGGCGGGGAGGGGGAGGGGGAGGGGGAGGGGGGGGCGGGCAATGTGATACACACATTTCACTGATCATCATTTCAGGAGTGAGTACTTTCCCACACAGGAACAAAGCCCTTGAACCCACATTTACAGACAGTCATTGACAGAAAGAGGATCTTTGGAGAATAATGCCGACACTTGTCTGTTTCTCATTGATACTGCTGAGAGAGGACCATCAAGAAGATTGAGCCTAGATTTATTGCTGCCTGCATCATCACTTACAGACAGGAGAAAAGGAGAAGATTGCAACGGAGGTGGCTGGTTCGCGAAAGGGAGGAGCAATTCCCTCAAGACCAAGGGACGGCAGGGCCTCCTCCAGAGGATGAGGGTTGTGCAGGTGGCTCGCAAGACCCATAGTCTGCAGAACTCCCATCTCGGGGGTGATTCTCCAAAATGGAGCCCAGGTGTTTGCGCATTTCACGATGGCGCGAAACGGGCACGGCGACGACCGATTCTGTCCCCCACAGGTGGCCAGCACAGCGCTGGAGCAGTTCACGTGCATGCGCAGTTGGGCCGCGCCAACCTGCGCATGTGCAGGGCCTCCTGCGCGCCGGCCCCAACTCAACATGGCGTCGGTGTTCAGGGGCCGGCCGCGCCAGAAAGTAGGCCCGGTGGGGGAGAGGCCGGCGCCCTGATCGCGGGCCAGACCCCATCGGAGGCCCCCCCAGTGAAGGATCGCTTTTCCTTGCCCCAGAGGCCACCCCCTGACCCTTCGCGCCAGCAGCGACCAGGGGTGAACAGCGCCGGCGGGACTCTGTCGTATCTGCGCGGCCGCTCGGCCCATCCGGACCGGAGAATCGGCGGCCGCACCGATTCCAGCTGCCCGCGGCCAGCGCCGTGCCAAACGCGCCGGGGCAAATGGCGCCGATTCTCCGCACCTCAGAGAATCGCGCGCCGACATCGGGGCGTCGTGGCGCGGTTGCAGCGATTCTCCGGCCCGGCGCGGAGCTCGGAGAATCGCCCCCCCTCTTATCTGCAGATGAGCAAGAACCAGTGTCAGCAACGGCTCCACATGTCCAGGGATCAGTTTCCTCACATTTACCACATTCTCCCTGAATTGGCGGCACGAGGATTGGAACGGCATCCATTGTTGCGTCTGTGAAAGTAACGGCTGCTCTGACTTCCTTCCAGGCTCCACTGGACACCTCTGTGGGATCTTTCAAATGTCCACACACAAATGCATTCATGTGGTCACAGATAGGTGCTTGATGGCCTGCACAGACACAATGGGTGGAAGGGCCTCTTTCCATGCTGTTAAACTCTATGCCTCTAAGACATCTGGATGATTCACAAATGTTTTGATAAAGTTTCCCATGGCAGGTTGATGGAAAACGTGAAGTCGTATGAGGTTCAGGGTGTACTAGCTAGATGGTTAAAGAACTGGCTGGGCAACAGGAGACAGAGAGTAGTAGTGGAAGGGAGTGTCTCAAAATGGAGAAGGCTGACTAGTGGTGTTCCACAGGGATCCGTGCTCAGACCACTGTTGTTTGTGACATACATAAATGATCTGGACGAAGGTATAGGTGGTCTGATTAGCAAGTTTGCTGATGATACTAAGATTGGTGGAGTTGCAGATAACGAGGGGGACTGTCAGAGAATACAGCAAAATATAGATAGATTGGAGAGTTGGGCAGAGAAATGGCAGATGGAGTTTAACCCAGGCAAATGCGAGGTGATGCATTTTGGAAGATCCAATTCAAGAGCGGACTATCTGGTCAATGGAAGTGTCCTGGGGAAAATTGGTGTACAGAGAGATCTGGGAGTTCAGGTCCATTGTACCCTGAAGGTGGCAACGCAGGTCGATAGAGTGGTCAAGAAGGCATTCAGCATGCTTGCCTTCATCGGACGGGGTATTGAGTACAAGAGTCGGCAGGTCATGTTACAGTTGTATAGGACTCTGAATAGGCCACATTTGGAATACTGCGTGCAGTTCTGGTCGCCAAATTACCAGAAGGATGTGGATGCTTGAGAGAGGGTGCAGAGGAGGTTCACCAGGATGTTGCCTGGTATGGAGGGTGCTAGCTATGAAGAAAGGTTGAGTAGATTAGGATTGTTTTCGTTGGAAAGACGGAGGTTGAGGGGGGACCTGATTGAGGTCTACAAAATTATGAGAGTTATGGACAGGGTGGACAGCAACAAGCTTTTTCCAAGAGTGGGAGTGTCAATTACAAGGGGTGACGATTTCAAGGTGAGAGGGGGAAAGTTTAAGGGAGATGTGCGTGGAAAGTTTTTTACGCAGAGGGTGGTGGGTGCCTGGAACGCTTTGCCAGCGGAGGTGGTAGAGGCGGGCACGATAGCATCATTTAAGATGCATCTGGACAGATATATGAACGGGCGGGGAACAGAGGGAAGTAGATCCTTGGAAAATAGGCGACAGATTTAGATAAAGGATCTGGATCGGCGCAGGCTGGGAGGGCCGAAGGGCCTGTTCCTGTGCTGTAATTTTCTTTGTTCTTTGTTCTTTGTTTTATTGGGATGCAATAGTTCAGTACAAACACTGGTTTCCACTCTTCCCCTCTGGATCCTCTCCCTGTCCACAAGGATCTCCCACTGGGGAAAACCCAGCTCTTAAGTACAAGCTTCGATGAGCGTCACCAATTCTCAATTCACTCTGAAGGAAGACCTGGTTGCAGCCGAAATGGACCTGCATTTCTAACTTTTGTCAGCCTGCAGTCCTTTGTATCTCTGACTCTCGTGGCAGCCCAGATTCAAAAATGGTGACATCACTTAATCTATCCTCATGCAACACCCAGACACATTCTGAGATTTGTTTGGCTGACGATCAAAAGACTTCATAATATTGAACAACCAATGGTTCCATATCATCAGACTCAAAAAATGACATTTTGGGGGCAGCCCTGCTGCCTCACGGCGCTGAGGTCCCAGGTTCGATCCCGACTCTGGGTCACTGTCCGTGTGGAGTTTGCACATTCTCCCCGTGTCTGCGTGGGTTTCACCCCCACAACCCAAAGATGTGCCGGGTAGGTGGATTGGCCATGCTAAATTGCACCTTAATTGGAAAAAAGGAATTGGGTACTCTAAATTTATTTTTAAAAATGACATTTTAGGTGGAATATTAACGCCCAGTGCAAGTGAATGGTATCTGGAACAGCTCGCCACGTTATCCAGCCCCACCCCTACCATGACGGGCCCCATATAATTCCGCCCTTTGTTTTGAAATCCACATGGGGAGGGTTTAAACTAATGTGGCAGGGGGATGGGAACCGATGCAGGAAGTCGGAAGGTAGTAAAACAGTAACAGAAACAAAAGGCAGTAAGGGGGAAAGCGTAAGGCAGAGAAGCCATAGTCAAAAATCAAAAAGGGCAACAGTACAAGGTACAGTGACTGAGGGAAGCTCAGTGAATAGGCCCAGTAATACTAAAAGGAATAAAACTGGAAGTAAAAACATAAATGGTAAGCGATGTGGCAGGTTGTTAAATGAAGATATGGGGTCAACGACAAGGAAAAATAGGAGAAAAATTAAGAGGAAATGTAACTTAGGAGAGATAACTGATCGAGGTGTTAAGATTCAAAACAAAGGTATAAAAGCCAACATAAATGTACTTTACCTGAATGCTCGTAGTATTCGGAATAAGGTAAATGAGTTGATGGCGCAAATCATCGTGAATGACTATAATTTAGTGGCCATTACTGAAACATGGTTAAAGGATGGTCACGACTGGGAGTTAAATATCCGAGGGTATCAAACTATTCGGAAGGACAGAGTGGATGGTAAGGGAGGTGGTGTTGCTCTGTTATTTAAGGATGACATCCGGGCAATAGTGAGGGATGACATCGGTGCTATGGAGGATAAGGTTGAATCCATTTGGGTGGAAATCAGGAATAGTAAGGCGAAGAAGTCACTGATAGGAGTAGTCTATAGGCCACCAAATAGTAACATTATGTTGGGGCAGGCAATAAACAAAGAAATAACTGATGCATGTAGAAATGGTACAGCAGTTATCATGGGGGATTTTAATCTACATGTCGATTGGTTCAACCAGGTCAGTCAAGGCAGCCTTGAGGAGGAGTTTATAGAATGTATCTGCGATAGTTTCCCAGAACAGTTTGTAATGGAACCTACGAGGGAACAAGCGGTCCTAGATCTGGTCCTGTGTAATGAGACAGGATTGATTAATGATCTCATAGTTAGGGATCCTCTCGGAAGGAGCGATCACAATATGGTGGAATTTAAAATACAGATGGAGGGTGAGAAGGTAAAATCAAACACTAGTGTTTTGTGCTTAAACAAAGGAGATTACAATGGGATGAGAGAAGAACTAGCTAAGGTAGGCTGGGAGCAAAGACTTTATGGTGAAACTGTTGAGCAACAGTGGAGAACCTTCCAAGCGATTTTTCACAGTGCTCAGCAAAGGTTTATACCAACAAAAAGGACGGTAGAAAGAGGGAAAATCGACTGTGGATATCTAAGGAAATAATTGAAGGAAAAAGCATACAAAGTGGCAAAGATTAGTGGGAGATTGGAGGACTGGGAAATCTTTAGGGGGCAACAGAAAGCTGCTAAAAAAGCTATAAAGAAGAGTAAGATAGATTATGAGAGTAAACTTGCTCAGAACATAAAAACAGATAGTAAAAGTTTCTACAAATATGTAAAACAAAAAAGAGTGGCTAAGGTAAATATTAGTCCTTTAGAGGATGAGAAGGGAGATTTAATAATGGGAAATGAGGAAATGGCTGAGGAACTGAACAGGTTTTTTGGGTCGGTCTCCACAGTGGAAGACATAAATAACATGCCAGTGACTGATAGAAATGAGGATATGACAGGTGAGGACCTTGAGATGATTGTTATCACTGAGGAGGTAGGGCAGCACGGTGGCCTAGTGGTTAGCACAACCGCCTCACAGCGCTGAGGTCCCAGGTTCGATCCCGGCTCTGGGTCACTGTCCGTGTGGAGTTTGCACATTCTCCCCGTGTCTGCGTGGGTTTCACCCCCACAACCCAAAAATGTGCAGGGTAGGTGGATTGGCCACGCTAAATTGCCCCTTAATTGGAAAAAATAATTGGGTAATCTAAATTTAAAAAAAAAAAAAAAAAAAATCACTGAGGAGGTAGTGATGGGCAAGCTAATGGGGCTAAAGGTAGACAAGATCCTGGCCCTGATGGAATGCATCCCAGAGTGCTAAAAGAGATGGCTAGGGAAATTACAAATGCACTAGTGATAATTTACCAAAATTCACTAGACTCTGGGGTAGTCCCGGCGGATTGGAAATTAGCAAACGTGACACCACTGTTTAAAAAAGGAGGTAGGCAGAAAGCGGGTAATTATAGGCCAGTGAGCTTAACTTCGGTAGTAGGGCAGATGCTGGAATCTATCATCAAAGAAGAAATAGCGAGGCATCTGGATGGAAATTGTCCCATTGGGCAGACGCAGCATGGGTTCATAAAGGGCAGGTCGTGCCTAACTAATTTAGTGGAATTTTTTGAGGACATTACCAGAGCGGTAGATAATGGGGAGCCAATGGATGTGTTATATCTGGATTTCCAGAAAGCCTTTGACAAGGTGCCACACAGAAGGTTGCTGCATAAGATAAAGATGCATGGCATTAAGGGTAAAGTAGTAGCATGGATAGAGGATTGGTTAATTAATAGAAAGCAAAGAGTGGGATTAATGGGTGTTTCTCTGGTTGGCAATCAGTAGCTAGTGGTGTCCCTCAGGGATCAGTGTTGGGCCCACAATTGTTCATAATTTACATCGATGATTTGGAGTTGGGGACCAAGGGCAATGTGTCCAGGTTTACAGATGACACTAAGATGAGTGGTTGCAGCACGCTTCCCCACTACAGAGGCAGTACTGAGGGAGTGCCGCACTGTTGAAGGTGCAGTATTTTAGAACATAGAACATATAGAACATAGAACAGTACAGCACAGAACAGGCCCTTCGGCCCTCGATGTTGTGCCGAGCAATGATCACCCTACTCAAACCCACGTATCCACCCTATACCCGTAACCCAACAATCCCCCCATTAACCTTACACTACGGGCAATTTAGCATGGCCAATCCACCTAACCCGCACATCTTTGGACTGTGGGAGGAAACCGGAGCACCCGGAGGAAACCCACGCACACACGGGGAGGACGTGCAGACTCCACACAGACAGTGACCCAGCCGGGAATCGAACCTGGGACCATGGAGCTGTGAAGCATTTATGCTAACCACCATGCTACCGTGCTGCCCCTTTATTCATGGAATTTATGGTGCAGAAGGAGGCCACTGGGCCCATCGAGTCTGCACCGGCTCTTGGAAAGAGCACCCTACCCAAGGTCGACACCTCCACCCTATCCCCATAACCCAGTAACCCCACCCAACACTAAGGGCAATTTTGGACACTAAGGGCAATTTATCATGGCCAATCCACCTAACCTGCACATCTTTGGACTGTGGGAGGAAACCGGAGCACCCGGAGGAAACCCACGCACACACGGGGAGGATGTGCAGACTCCGCACAGACAGTGACCCAAGCCGGAATCGAACCTGGGACCCTGGAGCTGTGAAACAATTGTGCTATCCGCAATGCTACCGTGTTGCCCTTGGATGAAATTTAAAATGTATTCCCCCATCTATCCTTATATAAACGTTGCCATGCCACGACTGGAGGAGGAGGGAATTTCCTTGGAATTGTCACCATCACTCCCTCAACAACTATCATCAACGTGGATTTTATGGTCCCCAGGATATTTGTGCAGGGGTTCCTCAGGGCCGAGCCCTAGGCCCAGCCATCTTCAGCTGCTTCATCAATCTTCCCACCATCCGCAGGTCAGAAGTGAGGATGTTTACTGACAATTGCACAGTGTTCAGTTCCACTCACAACTGCTCGTATGCAGCAAGACCTGGGCAACATTCAGGCTTGATCTGATAAGTGGCAAGAAACATTTGCGCCACGTATGCGCCAGGCAATGACCATCTCCAATTCTCGTCTGCACTGCCTCCAATGCCGAGAAGTCGACCCCATTACTCAGCCACCTGAACTTGTCACAATATTCACGATGTGGTCTGACCAATGCAATGTACAGTTTAACATAGTCTCGTCTGATTTCCATCTTCCTGTTTCACCAATCTAATTGAGCATTTTGGACAGCACGGTGGCGCAGTGGTTAGCACTGCTACCTCACGGCGCTGAGGTCCCAGGTTCGATCCCGGCTCTGGGTCACTGTCCGTGTGGCGTTTGCACATTCTCCCCCTGTCTGCGTGGGTTTCGCTCCCACAACCCAAAGATGTGCAGGGTAGGTGGATTGGCCACGCTAAATTGCCCCTTAATTGGAAAAAAATGAATTGGGTATGCTAAATGTATTTTTTGTTTTAACTCAGCATTTTATTGGCTATATGTTGGTTGGTCATGTAAAGCATTGCGTTAACTAAGATGTCAAGGCCTCTTTTAAAAGGTCTCTTTTAATTTTATCCGTAGCTATTTATTTTTAAAGTATGCTTATTAAGATTTTACATTTTAACAAACTGCAACAACCTGAAGAAGGATATAGCACAACAAGCAAAAACAAAGGACTCAGCATACATGAATAGAGGGAGACAGGAGAACAGCAAGATTGATGCAATCATGAGCATCTATAAGCCCAAACAGAGTAGAATCATAGAATCGAGCGTGCGGCAACCCTCTGAAAGAGTACCCTCCCTTGGCCCAATCCCCGTAACCCTGCAACCCAATTAACCTTTGGGCACTAAGGGGCAATGTAGCATGGCTAATCCACTTAATCGAACTAAATTGGGGTTGGAATCGAACCCGGGCCCCTGGTGCTGCGCAGCAGCAGTGCTAAGCACTGTGCCACCCGAAGTACAAGGGAGAAACAGGGTAAGGCCATGAAAACATGGTAAAATGGTGCACACCCTTCCACACAGCGGCTGTTTGTAATTGCTACGAAAGTTAAAGATACATTTTTCCTGCCTTGGGCGCCCACCACTCTATATTTCCCTCAAACCCAGCGATGCCAGAGGCACCAATGATGCACCACAGTCTCCAACTCCTAAAAGAGGGGCTGGTTTAACACAGGGTTAAAGAGCTGGCTTTTAAAGCAGACCAACGCAGGCCAGCAGCACGGTTCAATTCCCGTACCAGCCTCTCCGAACAGGTGCCGGAATGTGGCAACTAGGGGCTTTTCACAGTAACTTCATTTGAAGCCTACTTGTGACAATAAGCGATTTTCATTTCAAGAGTGTTGCGTATATATCACACAATGCAACATAACCCCAGCCTTAGGCCCAGCACAGAATCAACATCATTCCATATATTTACACAGAGAGGGCGGATTAGGATCAGTGCCGTTAACACCTCCCAAGAAAACCAAAAGGAGGGAGAACTAGACCTACCAGGAGTGGATCACAGGATAACAAAGGATCAGGACTGCACCATGAGCCCGGAATCCGCTGGTGCATTAATGAGAAAGAGAATAAGCTGTTCATTTGAGGAAGAAAGCGTCTCGTCCATTAGTGGGGGAAATAGGATATTAACTAAAATACAGGTCTCGGCTCAACCATAGACCCCTGTGCATAGAAGAAGCAAATCTCAAGATGGCTCTTGTAAGTGCCTTTGAGAAGGGAAATTCCAAGCTCCTGGGGGTGACAGGATACCTACTACAGCACACCCTGACATGCAGGAATCAATACTCAGCCAGCACACCCCAAAACTTACACCCCAACCCGTCCTGCACCTCACCAACCAACACCCAGGCCAGTGTGCCACCTCCATTTACCCACAAAAAAAATTACCCCCGCTCCAGCCAGGGGGGACCCCATCACCAAAGAGAAGAAGAATTGTCAAGACAAGCAATAATTGCACCACCCCTCCCACCCACCCACCCAGTACAATAAGGGGAACCTCCTGTAGACCACTGGACCAGACCAGGATTAGTAACAGAACATGGCTCACCTAGATGAAGAGAGAAAGAAAAACCCCTAAGGAAAGAACGCAGGGCAGCACAGTGGCGCAGTGGGTTAGCACTGCTGCCTCAAGGTGCGGAGGTCACAGGTTCGATTCTGGATCACTGTCCGTGTCTGCGTGAGTTTCGCCCCCACAACCCAAAGATGTGCAAGGCCATGCTAAATTGCCCCTTAATTGGAAAAAATGAATTGGGTACTCTAAGTTTATAAAAAAATGGAAAGAACGCCTGAGCTGACCTAGAAATATATATATATATATATATTTTTTTTAAAAATTAGATTACCCAATTATTTTTCCAATTAAGGGGCAATTTAGCGTGGCCAATCCACCTACCCTGCACATCTTTGGGTTGTGGGGGCGAGACCCACGCAAACACGGGGAGAATGTGCAAACTCCACACGGACAGTGACCCAGAGCCGGGATCGAACCTGGGACCTCGGCGCCGTGAGGCAGCAGTGCTAACCGCTCGGCCACCGTGCTGCCCTGACCTAGAAATATTAGCCACTGCCCCTGTTATAACACCCATGAGACACACGGGGACGACCCGATTAATCGCCTCGTGCGTACGCGCTCCCTCGCTGAGGAGTGGAGGTACGTCAGCGGGATAGTTAACTCAGGACATTAAAAGCTGACGCAGGCAGGAGCCCAGCTGCAGAGTAGTCTCAGTTGGGACTGGGACTGCGACTTGTATAAACTTTACTTTGGTAATAAACCATTTATTTTGACTCACTTTTCCAGACTCCTCTGTAACAGCTCTGTATCCACCGCAAGTAGGAAACGACAGCGTTGCTTCAAAAGAGACACCAGCACTGCTTCCACATGGAAAACCCAACGCAATGAGGAGAACACTCAGGAAACCACCATAAGTCCACATGGAGGAGGACACCTAACTCCTCTGTTAAACCTACCCCACGTGAGGGAAGGGCTCTAACAATCCAGAGGCAGAGAAACAGTCTCTCTCTCTCCAACAAATCAGTCAAGGATTGACCAAATCCACTTCGGCTTGCGCCACCGCTCAATTCAAATCTCCTATTCTAATGGCTCGAAAGACAAAGAGCCATCAAGGAACACACTCCAACCTGAAGGAAACATCAGAAGAAACTCAGTCCTCCCCTGGATACATAATCTACCTGCACTATCGAAGGCATGGTAATTTTAAAGTAACAAAAATAAAAATCCGATACGGTTAGCTCTAACTGGGGAAGGTGGGGGGCTTCCCACAACCACGAGGATTATACCAAATAATAGCAGAAAGGAGTAAAACTGCACAGACCACATTTCACATAATTGATTCAATATGGTTTTAGATCGAACAGGATAACAGGCGACAGCCAGCCTCATGCTCACAGCAGGAGAAATGACAGCAATAAATAATCAACACCACAATGGCATGGGCAGCACGGTGGTGCAGTGGTTAGCACTGCAGCCTCACGCCGCTGAGGTCCCAGGTTCAATCCCGGCCCTGGGTCACTGTCCGTGTGGAGTTTGCACATTCTCCCTGTGTTTGCGTGGGTTTTGCCCCCACAACCCAAAGATGTGCAGGTTAGGTGGATTGGCCACGCTAAATTGCCCCTCAATTGGGAAGAAAAATAATTGGGTACTCAATTTATTTTTTAAAACACAACATTTACAAGGGAGTAATGTCCAGGATTATTGAAGCATTGCAGGATAATAACGTGGTCTTTGTTGCTCGAAAAGGCTTGACAGGATCATCGAACACGATTCAGGATCCGTCAAGGATACCAACAAACGAAGCATCTTCACTTCCACCATGCTGCCACTCATGCCACCCACATCCTAGGCCCCAGCCGGAGGGGAGATGACTTGACATGATTGGGCACCTCCAACCCCTCATGATGAGCATCGAGAATAAGATAATATAGGGCCAGTGGTCTGGGCCCAACCGACCCCAGGCCTTGAAGACTTTATGCTCCGTTGAACCTGACATGCCCAGCCTCCTGATCAAGATTACTAAAGCCTGGCAGCCAATTTTCAAACTCAATCGGGAACTTGACTCCCACTTCTCGCCAGGGACTGGGCTCACAGACACTCCTTGTCCGGCCCCTACCTCGCAAACCCTTCAGGATGGACGACACACCGTGCAGTAGGATCGCAATGAAAGGAGGGCCCTTACCAGGTAAAGTGCACTACCGGATACCAGGATTCTCTCCTGCATCTCCACCATTCTCCCAAGGATACCTTGCAATTCCTCAAAGTGAGCTCCAAAGATTTGCACCACGGAGATGAGATCCTCACCCAGAACAACATTAGAACATAGAACTTAGAACATTACAGCTCAGTACAGGCCCTTCGGCCCTCGATGTTGCGCCGACCTGTGAAACCACTCTCAAGCCCATCTACGCTATTCCCTTAACATCCATATGTTTATCCAATGACGACTTAAATGCCCTTAATGTCGGCGAGTCCACTACTGTTTGTAGCCACCTGGGGTGGCCACGTCCCGATTACAAAATGGACACTTGCAGAGAATGAAGGGAAAATTGGACAATGCTAAGAAAGCAGGCAGGTGCAGGTTTGTCTGTGGATTGACGTTTGCAGCTCCCAGACAAGACTGATGTGTGTGTGTGGGGGGGGGTGGTTGGGGGGGGGTTTGGGTTGGGTGGGCGGGTGAGGGTTCGTTTGTTTTTCTTTATTGGGCATGTATATTTGCTTTCATAGAACATAGAACAGTACAGCACAGAACAGGCCCTTCGGCCCTCGATGTTGTGCCGAGCAATGATCACCCTACTTAAACCCACGTAACCCAACAATCCCCCCATTAACCTTACACTACGGGCAATTTAGCATGGCCAATCCACCTAACCCGCACATCTTTGGACTGTGGGAGGAAACCGGAGCACCCGGAGGAAACCCACGCACACACGGGGAGGACGTGCAGACTCCGCACAGACAGTGACCCAGCCGGGAATCGAACCTGGGACCCTGGAGCTGTGAAGCATTGATGCTAACCACCATGCTACCGTGAGGCCCCTTTCATGTTAACTATCTCTGTTAATTTATTATTTGTGTATGGGGGGGGGTTACTGTTCTTATTTCTTTCTCTTGTTGGTAAAAATTTGTGAAAACTTGAATAAAAATTATTTTTTAAAAAGCAAGTAGGCTTCAATGAAGTTACTGTGAAAAGCCCCGAGTCGCCACATTCCGGGACCTGTTCGGGGGGGGCTGGTACGGGAATCGAACCGTGCTGCTGCCTTGTTCTGCATTACAAGCCAGCTGTTTAGCCCACTGTGCTAAACCAGCCCCTCATGGAAGCATTATCACATCTATTGAGTTTCCCTCCAAGTCACTCACCATGCTGACTTTGGAAATAAATCAGCCATTCCTTCACTGTCACTGAGCCAAAATTCTGGAACTCTCTCCCTAACAGCACAGTGGGTGTACCTACACCACAGCAAGAAGGCAGCTCACCACCAGCTTCTTTTTTTTTTTTTTTTTTATAAATTTAGATTACCCAATTATTTTTTTCTATTAAGGGGCAATTTAGCGTGGCCAACCCACCTACTCTGCACATTTTTGGGTTGTGGGGGCGAAACCCACGCAGACACGGGGAGAATGTGCAAACTCCACACGGACAGTGACCCAGAGCCGGGATCGAACCTGGGACCTCAGCGCCGTGAGGCGGTTGTGCTAACCACTAGGCCACCGTGCTGCCCTTGCTTCTTAAGGGGCAATTAGGGATGGTAAATTACTGCTGCCAGTGATGTCCAGTCCCATGTTTTGGAACCTACTGTGTACAAATTGATTTCTGACATCAAAACAATTCCTACAATTCAAGAATGTTCCTAATGCTGCTCAGCATTTCAGGCTTTCCTGATGCAGTGAACAACATTATATAAGTTCAAATAAAGTTCTGAAGAAGAGTCATATGGACTCGAAATGTTAACTCTGTTTCTCTCGGGCAGCACGGTGGCACAGTGGGTTAGCCCTGTGGCCTCACGGCACCAAGGTCCCAGGTTTGATCCTGGCTCTGGGTCACTGTCTGTGTGGAGTTTGCACATTGAAATGAAAATGAAATGAAATGAAAATCGCTTATTGTCACGAGTAGGCTTCAATGAAGTTACTGTGAAAAGCCCCTAGTCGCCACATTCCGGTGCCTGTCCGGGGAGGCTGGTACGGGAATTGAACCGTGCTGCTGGCCTGCTTGGTCTGCTTTAAAAGCCAGCGATTTAGCTCAGTGAGCTAAACCAGCCCCTGTCTGCGTGGGTTTCACCCCCACAACCCAAAATATGTGCAGGGTAGGTGGATTGGCCATGCTAAATTGCCCCTTAATTGGAAAAAATGGATTGGGTACTCTAAATTTATTAAAACAAACTCTGTTTCTCTCTCCACAGATGCTGCCAGACCTGCTATGTTTTTCCAGTGTTTTCTGTTTTTATTTTATATTATATAAATTCAAGTTCTTTCTTATGTGAGTTTGGGTGGTGCCTGTGGATCTCTGTACCCCCAAAGAGGAGAAAATTTATTTTTATAACTGAATCCATGGAATTCCGACAGTGCAGAAGGAGGCCATTCAGCCCACCGGGTCTGCACCGACCCTCTGAAAAAGCACTCTACCCAGGCCCACACCCCCACCCTATCCCGTAACCTCCATTGACTCTATCTATAATTCCCGCTGCCTCGGAAAGGCAGCCAGCATAATTAAGGACCCCACGCACCCCGGACATACTCTCTTCCACCTCCTTCTGTCAGGAAAAAGATACCAAAGTTTGAGGTCACGTACCAACCGACTCAAGAACAGCTTCTTCCCTACTGCCATCAGACTTTTGAATGGACCTACCTCGTATTAAGTTGATCTTTTCTCTACATCTTGCTGTAACTGTAACATTATATTCTGCAGTCTCTCCTTCCTTATGTGCGGTATGCATTGTTTGTACAGTATGCAAGAAACAATACTTTTCACTGTATACTAATACATGTAACAATAATAAATCAAATCAAAAATCACCTAACCTTTAGACACTAAGGGGCACTTTTAAAAATAATAATCTTTATTATTGTCACAAGTAGGCTTACAGTGACCCATTACACTGTAATGAAGTTACTGTGAAAAGCCCCTAGTTGCCACATTCCGGCGCCTGTTCGGGTACACAGAGGGAGAAACCAGAATGTTCAATTCGCCTAACAAGTGCATCTTTTGGTTCTTGTGGGAGGAAACCGGAGCACCCTGAGGAAACCCACACAGACATGGGGAGAACGTGCAGACTCCACACAGACAATGACCCAAACCGGGAATCAAACCTGGGACCCTGGAGCTGTGAAGCCACAGTGCTAACCACTATGCTACCATGCTGCCCATAACCATGCGACCTAACCTGCACATCTTTGGACTATAGGAGGAAATTGGAGCACCCGGAGGAAACCCATGCAGACACGGAGAGAATGTGCAGACTTCACATGGAACTCGGGTCCCTGGCGCTGTGAGGCAGGAATGCTAACCACCGTGCCACCCATAACTGTCGTAGCAACATGAGTAGAATTGCATTTATTCCTGAGAAATGTGATATGACATATGAATTATTTTGCTATATTAATTGCACCATGCCAAAAATGCAATTCTTATATTTTCCAATTGTACAAGTTAACTCTGTCTGGCCGGGGCAGCATGGTGGCCTAGTGGTTAGCACAACTGCCTCACTGTGCCGAGGTCCCAAGTTCGATCCCGGCTCTGGGTCACTGTCCGTGTGGTTTGCACATTCTCCCCATGTCTGCCTGGGTTTCGCCCCCACAACCCAAAAATGTGCAGGGTAGGTGGATTGACCACGCTAAATTGCCCCTTAATTGGAAAAAAAAATTGGGTAATCTAAAATTATTTTTAAAAAAACTCTGTCTGGCCTCAGTTTTCTGATCTCCTGATCAGGTTGACATGATGTCAAGAGGCAACTAGACGGACCTTGTTATCGGATGTCCCGCCTTCACAATCAATACCTTCTCAGATTGGTGAACGTCGAACGCCCACCCGCCCCTTTGACGATTGGTCCAGCCCGCCTGTCAATCACAGCGCATGCACGGCTGCGCCCGCCTTTCTCCGCTGTCATTGGCGGAGAGAGCTGTCAATAATAAATGCCCGCTTTTTATTGAGCCGGGGTGCTGTCACTCAGCTCGCGCGGACGCCTGTGGTCCAGACTTGGCCCAGTCTCAGTTGTTGCGACACTATAAAAAAAAAACCACCCACCCTGCGAAGTTGAAGACGTCGTGAAGGTAGAAAATAATAATCAGTTTTAGTCAGATTTATTTCCGAGTGACTCGTTCCTCATCGAATGTGGGCTCGGATTCAGCCCAAATGTTCCCGAGTTGATGGGTCTGTTTTGTGGAGAAAGAAAATACCTTTTGCCGGTTGTGGGTGTGGAGACTGGGCGGACAATTCAGTGTTTTAAATGTTTATTTTATTTCCAGAAACTGGATTAATCCCCCCAGCCCCATATCTATTTATTTTCTTTTTAAAATCACGAGGCTAACATTGTAAGTCGGTGTCTGCTGATTTGCAGGAGGGTTGGGTTGGAAGTTATTTTGGAGTCTCCAAGCCTGGTCCTTGGGCCTTTCCTTGTGTTGGGATTTAAAGGGGTATCCTGGACAACATCTATGGCTATTGAAGTTTGGGGGGAGGAGGGAGGGGAGATTTATTTATCGTGTGTAACAAAACATTCATTATTACCTTTTTGTGTGACAAAGCTAGAAGTGTCACTTTAAGTGTCTGTCTTTTTTAAAATTTAGAGTACCCTTATTTAGAGGATGGCACAAGTGGATAGCACTGTGGTTTCACAGGGTCCCAGGTTCGATTCCCTGCTGGGTCACAGTCTGTGTGGAGTCTGCATGTTCTCCCTGTGTCTGTGTGGGTTTCCTCCGGGTGCTCTGGTTTCCTCCCACAGTCCAAAGATGTGCAGGTTAGGTGGGCTGGCCATGATAAATTGCCCTTGGTGACCAAAAAGGTTAGGAGGGTTACGGGGATAGGGTGGAAGTGAGGGCTTAAGTGGGTTGGTGCAAACTCGATGGGCTGAATGGCCTCCTTCTGCACTATGTTCTATGGGGCTGTTTAGCTCACAGGGCTAATCGCTGGCTTTGAAAGCAGACCAAGGCAAGCCAGCAGCACGTTTCGATTCCTGTAATAGGTGCCGTAATGTGGTGACTAGGGGCTTTTCACAGTAACTTCATTTGAAGCCTACTTGTGACAATTTAAAGGGCAATTTAGTGTGACCAATCCACTTAACCTGCACATCTTTAGGTTCTGGGGGGGCAAAACCCACACAGACATGGAGAGAATGTGCAAACTCCACACGGACAGTGACCCAGAGCTGGGATCGAACCTGGGACCTTGGCACTGTGAGGTAGCAGTGCTATTAACTGCCTGTCTTGTGTAGAAATCAATCTGACTGCCCAAGAAGGTTTCAATAAATGATGCAAATTGAACTATTTTCTTTTATGTGCTGTAGGTGTGGTACTTTTAATTTCAGTGGACTCTTTTCAACCTTGAGTTGGGGTTGAGGACAAAGTAGAACAGGGGTTCTATCGTGGGTCTAGCAGCATCTGTGAGAAGTGGGAAATGGTTACTCTTGTGAATTGGAAGATGCTGCTACAGAATATTTTCAGCACTGTGTGGCAGCATTATTGCTTTATTTCACACTTAAAAACTGGATACATGCTAGTGGTTTGTTGTGTTTCAAAGAAGTTCCTATTAATTTTGTTGGGAAGCTAACAAGTTTATCTAAACTAAGCTACAAGTTTCTCTAAGCTAAGGAGTAGGTGTCAATATTGCTGAATTGTCTGTTTTTTAATGCTAATTCCCTTTAATTGGCTTAGTCTTATTCTTAAGTGCCTTTGTGATTCATCTGTTGGCCAACATCCCTAAAACAGATCTTTGGCCATTTTGCATTTCAAATGTAGTAATTATTAGAACATAATTGGCAACAAGTACTTTTGGGACTTCCTGTGTTACCTCAGTTTGACTGTGTTTACTCCACTTGGGTGCTGATTGGATGTTGATGTGGTATGGGGGGAAAACAAATCATCATGGTGTGATGAAAGAGTGGTGTTTTTTCTTTTCGCCCAAAGTGTGGTCCTGCCATTAATGCAATTGGTATGTTTAGAAGGATTTGTAGGTTGACACGTGCCTTCTTTGGCCATTGAGGCCCAAGATGAGACTCTTAACCTGGAGCTTCTGGCTTGGAGGCAAGGATGTGCCACAAGACATCTTGATTCTATAAGCATAGGTTTAGTAAAAATCTAATGGTTTGAATTACAATTTAACCCAGGGAATGGCAAATATGGTAGATTCAGATGATGCAGTTCTGATACAAATGAATTTAAAACTAATTTGTAGAGAGGTGGTGCAATGGTTAGCACTGCTGCCCCAGGACCTGGGCTCAATCCTGGCCCCGGTCTCATTCTGTGTGGAGTTTGCATGTTCTCCCTGTCTGTGTAGGTCTTGCCCACACAACCCAAAGACAACCCATGCTAAATTGCCATTTGAAAAAATAATTGGGTACTCAATTTATAAAATTTCAGATGGGTACTTGATTTTAATGCAGACCAGCATGCTTGCTTGCTTGTTATTTGATCAACTATCATCAATCGAATGGTCAACTAGACTGGCAAGTCCGAAGCCCTGGTTCTCTTGCACTTGCTATCCAGTTCTGGTTATAAGATGTTGGAAGGTCTGGTTACCATAGAGACGAACCAGAAGTCTGAGTTAAGAATTATGCTAAAAGATCAGATTGGGCTTTTGGCCTGTGTCAGGCTAAATGACAGGGAAAGTCAACCTGAAACGGTTCCTCCATGATGCCTCTTGGTACTAGAGCAATTTGTGACAATTCTCCCTTGGGGTGGCAAAGTATCAATGAAGTTACTGTGAGAAGCCCCTAGTCGCCACACTTTGGTGCCTGTTTGGGGAGGCCGGTATGGGAATTGAACCTGTGCTGCTGGCATTGTTCTGTATTACAAGCCAGCTGTTTAGCCCACTGTGCTAAACCAACCCCAGTTTTGACACTGGGAATTGGAATGAGACTGGCCACATTACATGAAACATGGAAAATAGCAGCAGGAGGAGGCCATTCAAGCCTGCTGCCATTAGTTTTATGATCATGGCTGATCATCAAACTTGATAGCCTAATCCTGCTTTAGCCTAATCCTGCTTTGTCCCCTACCCATCGGATTGAGATTCGATCTCATTTTTCGATTTGAAATTCTGGTCCTAGGAGGTTTCAGACACACCAGAATTGTTGTCTACCTTCAAGATTCTTCGGTCCAATTCAAAGCTCTTTATAGTCCAGGAAAATCTCTTTTGTACCCTTTGTTGCTGGATCTTTTGTACATGTGCAGGTTTGGACTGGTTGGTGTCTTTGTAATCTTCACATTTTAGTATCAAGCTGAGATGTATTGAATGTAAACTTTAAAATCTGACAGTGGAATAGCCCATGAAAGATGCCCCATGCTGTCCCAGTTTAAAGCTTGGCAAAAAGTATTTCCTGGTATGTGAAGCTGAACTTTGAACCCTGTTGCAGACTAATTGTGACCTGTGTATACTCCTATGATATAGGAAAGCTTATTGCATTGTAAATAGTTTGATTACTTTCACTAGTGAATTTTAGTTCCCTCCAGTAATAACAGTTGTTAATGACCCAAAGCTGGTTAAATGTGGGATATTACCTTTAAATTGTGGTTCATGAGAAACTTTCAAATTGAAGTAACACTTAAAGGAAGAATAAAGCTTGCATGGTGATTGTAGTTCCTAGTGTTTTTCAATGTCTGAGCCAGTTTTTGTAGTGCTTGACAGCAGCCAACTATCTGTCAGTTGTAAGGAGTTGGTGCTGATATTCATTAGCCTATCAGAAATAGAAATGCTGAGTTACAAAAGTAAGCTTGCTTTTGTAAAATTGTCACATGCTAATTTAAATGACTTCCTGCTTAACACAGGATAGCAGCATTGAGTGATAGCTGGTTGGGCATACAAAAAGTGTTGTGGCACAAGCTGTTTGAGTACAGTGTCAGTAAGATTACCCTTACTAGACTGGTTTAGATCGTAATTGGAGCTTGCTGAATGAAAACCCAAAAGTCATGAGACATGGAATGAGGAAGGTTCTTTCTGCTGCACCTGTCTTGCTGACTGCATTGGTTTTCAGGTGCTTTCAAGTTGGAATTGAGTCTCCTGTTAGAATTGATCCTTAAGTGTGTAATAAGCCAGGTGAAGCTTGCACTCTTGTTCCTTTCTCTATTTCTAATTTGCAGCCTAAATTTGAGTTGATATTTTTGTGTTAGACTGGGGATGACTGTTAGAATTAATTATGCATTTCACAACCTTGTCCCAATGAGAACCTTTTGAATTGTCACCCTGTAGGGCATTGATTCAGTTATTGCGCCACTTTTCATCTCTAGGGAGAGAGCCCAAATCAAATGTAATTCACTTGACAATCAATGGCAATCTCCATAACAGGACTTTTTGATAAAATTCTCAAGAAGCCAGTTTAATCTTAGAATTTGCTAAACAGCAGTTTTCTGATTCTTTACCCAAACTTGAAGTCAACACAACCTCATTCCAGGGGTGTCTAGCTGTGTTTACTTCAGATGAGCCTTCCAGCCATTCCATTGTTTGCTTATTGGCATAAAGTGAACTGATAGGGTTTTACAACCATCACCAGTTGGTTCCATGGTCATTTGCACTCTAAATTCCAGATTTTATTGAATTCACATTTTTCCCCCATCTGCTGTGATGGGAACCCGGAGTGGCATTACTCTGGGTTATTATAAAATGTTAATCAGTTTTGTTTTTTTCTTTCCTCTTGCAGGTTGTATGGTTCCAAGGCAATCTTGGTTCCACAGTGGTGCCTAGCCTCTGGAATTGGTAGGCTAACTTGTTTGTGTTAATAGAATCCTATTGTGACAGTCATGGCCAGCAGAGGAGCATCCAGGCCAAATGGTCAATCCCAGGCCAGCAAAATCTGCCAGTTTAAACTTGTATTGTTAGGGGAGTCGGCTGTGGGAAAATCCAGTCTTGTGCTACGTTTTGTTAAAGGACAATTCCACGAATACCAGGAAAGCACAATTGGTGGTAAGTCCTCTTGAGATGTAGCCATGGATGATTACACTGAATGCCAACATGTAGTCACTGTCTGCCTTTGATATATAATGCAAAGCTTTTTAACAAAAAAAAACAGATCTTCCAAGTACATATTTGCTATTCAAGGGTAACTAAGCCTCTTCCTTAACCATTAGAAGTTTGTTTTTAAACTTTATGCAATGAAAATGAACTGGGTATGTTAACTGGAGATGGGATGGTAAGGGGCTATTAGCTGTTGCTCACCATCAACTGTTCTGCTGTTTTACCAACCCTTTGCTGGATATATTTTGGAGTGTGGTGAAGCCTATAATCTCATGTAATTGTTGATCTGTGCAACAAACTACATTATTTGCATTTCCTATCATTCTCTTTTGGGGCATCATGGGTCACCTAGGTTTGCTTTCAATTCACTTGTGGGGATGTAGGTGTTGCTGGCTGGGACAGCATTTTTTGTCCTCAAACTGAAAGGTATTTAAAGAGTGGAGTTGAATGTAATTCCCTAAGGGCACTAGTGAGCTCAATGGGTTTTTATTATGGTTTCATGGTTGTCATTTAGGCTTTTAATTCTAGATTTAGATTTTTCACTTCTCACCATTCATGGTGGGATTCTCTCCTGGGTCCACAAAGCAATATACTGGGTCTCCAGTGACAATTCAACTAGCCACCAGCTCCCTGATTTATAAAGCTTGTGACCAAATATACCCAAAAACGTCTTGCAACCAAGTTGACAGATGAGGTGTGAACAACTCTTCCGAGTTGCCTTGTTCCCAGTGCTAACAGTTTGGTAGGATGAGGTTGAGGCAAGGTCATTGTGAATATAATCCACGGAGGGAGGGGTGTCATTGTGAATATAATCCACTGAGGGAGGGAATGGATGAGATTCCTGAAAGATCATGTCAAATAATTTTGATTGGTGGGTGGCGATTGGTTTAATTGGTGGGTGGCATCACCTGGTTTGTGTCTCTGGCCACTTTACTTCATAGAATCTGCAGTGCAGAAGGAGGCCATTTGGCCCATCAAGTCTGCATCGGCCCTTGGGAAAAAGTACCCTATTTAAACCTAGGCTTCCACCCTATCTCAGTAACCCAACCTTTTGGGGACATGGGCAATTTAGAATGTCCGATCCACCTAACCTGCGCATCTTTGGACTGTGGGAGAAAAACCACGCAGACAGCTGAGACCCTGGAACTGAGGCAGCAGTGCTAACCACTGTGCTGCCCATTTGCAGTGTTAATACTGCAATATTTTAATGAATGGTGTTTTCTCAAATTATTATAGATCTGTTTGCAATTTAGATGTCCAAAGATAAGTAGGATCCTGATTCATAGCACAATTATGATTAGGGGAGGAAGAGTTTTATCTTTTTACCTTTTCATCGTGTTTTATCTTTTACACTCCATAATTTGGTCTATTTCAGTTGCCTGCTTAACGTCCCAAGTAATCTTAACCTTGCTTGATTCCTGTAACTTGTTGCAAGCCTTTAATGTAAAACACTGGCCAGTTGGCTTCAAATCAAAAATCTTAAACTTTTTTTTTAAATAGCTGCATTTCTCACACAATCTGTCTGCTTGGATGACACAACAGTGAAGTTTGAGATCTGGGACACTGCTGGACAGGAGCGATATCACAGTCTAGCTCCCATGTACTACAGAGGTGCTCAAGCTGCCATTGTGGTTTATGACATCACCAATCAGGTTAGAATTACTGATCACTTGGATATTTTCTTGCTATAATGCACAGCAAAAATGTCCATTATATTTGTTTAATGTTGGTGCTGCTATCATGTATTTTTCAGGCTTTGTTAAAGGGAGTCAGTTTCTCTAACCTATAATCATGTAGCATGTTCAGATCTCCAACTAGAGCTGAAGTAAAAGCAGTTGTGTGTGGAGGGAAGGGAGGTAGTGAATACCAAGAACTTTGAAAGGAGATGGCATGAAAACACCTCCTTTAAACCCTATTGTACCATATTCTAAAATGTTTGAGAACAGCCCAGTAAGTTTCTCAATTGGGTATGGAAGGGAACTAGCCAAGAGAAGTGCTTGTGGATATTCCCATCATACAGCCATAGAATTTTCTACAGTGCAGAAGGAGGCCATTTGGCCCAGTCAGCAATGTCTGTCTGGCTCTCGCTCTGCACAGGAGGAAACCAGAGCACCTAGAGGAAACCCACACAGACATGGACACTGGCACACCCTTGGGACTGGGAGTCAGCCAAAGCAAGAATTGAACCTGCTAACCACTGCGACCCAAGTGGAAGTGGTTTTCTTTTGAAATGCATACAAACTGTAATCTTCACTATAAATATTTTAAGCACCTGCTGGAAGTAACCTAGTGGTGATTCCACCCTAGTCCCTAGTAATACCTCAATGATGCAGCTGAACTTGATACTGATTTAACTTTATATTCTCTACGCTGTTTCCAGGAAACATTCGCAAGAGCAAAGACCTGGGTGAAAGAGTTGCAGCGACAAGCAAGTCCCAATATAGTTATAGCACTGTCGGGAAATAAAGCTGATCTGGCTAATAAAAGGATGGTGGAATATGAGGTAGGTTTCAGTTGGTTTGGGAGGGGCAGGGGGTTGCAATGTTGGTGCACAAAATATGCACATTGGTGATTATTTGGCTTTTTAGATTAAACATGGGAGTAGCCACAAACAACACTGGACCATCTCAGCAGGTCTGACGGCATCTGTGGACAGAAGGGGAGGTGATTGTAGTGGCATTCTCACTGGGCTAGTAATCTCGGAGACTGTAGGTTCAAATCCCACAACAGCAGAAAAACCTGATTCTAATAATCATGAAACCATGGTCATCACTGAAATGCAGTTATCACAAGTTGTATTAAACTAGTTTAATCTGCTCCACCAGGCACATTTTGGGATTGTCTGTACCTATTCGTACAAAAACCTAGGTTTTGCATGCAATTAAAGCTCTCACCATACAGACACAAATGTAACCAGGAAACAAAACAACTACAAGAGTAATTCCTTCACAGTAAAGTGTATTCCTTCAAGGTTCTTAAAAGCTGTTTAATCTGAATGCTTGTGGTGCCATTTATAAAGGAATTATGCTAATGCAAATGAGTTTTACACAACCTGTAAATTTCAATTAAAACCTGTTCAGATAATCTGCAAATAAAAAATTAAACCATGATCATCAATGTGCTTTTGTAGGGAAGAATCTGCTGTCCTTACCTGGTCTTGCCTGCATGTGACTCCAGAGACACAGCAAATGTGGTTGACTCTTAACTGCCCTGTGAACTAGCCTAGCAAGCCACTCTGTTCAAGGGCAATTGGAGATCAGCAGTAAATGCTGGCCCAGCCAGTGACGTGGGCATCCCTGAATGAATTTAATAAAAATCAAGATTGTCCAGTATTTTCTGTTTTTGGATTCTAACAGCTGCAGCTTTATCTATGGGAGTAGCCAAATCACTACTGCAGCAATTGCAAAGTGCACAGCAATGGAATTAAACTGATCTTTCTCCTCTTTGAATGAAGGTTTTGGACAGTTTCTAGTAAATATGAATCTGTTCACCCCCCCCCCCCCCCCCCCCCCTCTTCCTGTGGGAAGATAGACTCCACACCTTTTTAAAACTAAAATGGGTGGGAAAGCAGGCAGTGAAGGAGATTTTACAAACTGACAGGCTAGGAGATTGGGCTAAAATCAATTTAATGTAGATCCATTTTGACTGAAAAAAGCACCAATTTATTATTTAAATAGAAGGAAGGCTGATTCAAATGTATCTGGGGCAGTCAGTATGCAGGTACAGCATGTAATTAAAGGCAAATGGAATGTTGCCATTTATTCAAGAACTGGAGGGTAGACTAGTATTGCAATTGTGTAGGTGTTGGTGCGACCACATCTGGAGTATTGTCTCCTTATTTGAGGAAGAATGTGGTGGCTTTGGAGGAGGTTACCTGATTTGATTCCAGGGATCATGGGTTGACATGAAGATTAAACTGTCTTTGGGCTTGTACTTGCTGGAGTTTAGAAGGATGAGGGGATCTGATCAAGTGTATAAAATACTAAAGGGGTTGATGAAGTAAATGTAGGCCAATGTTTTCCCTTGTGGGAAATTTTAGTGACTAGGTCATGGATAAAGTTTGAGGTAGATTTCGAACTGAGATGAGGAACTACGTACCCGCTGCCCCATAGTCTGGTGGAATCTGAGTCATTGAACGGTTTAAGAGGGAGATGGATATATTTTTGCAAATAACTGGGTTAAAGGGACATGGACAGCAGGTGGGGAGGTGGATTTGAGACCAGGAAGAGATGCGTGATGAAAAGATCTGATTGAATGGCATGTGAAGGACTGAATTGTCATCGACTGCTTTACTAATTTCATTAACTTTTCTGTGATATGAAATAATTTCAGATTCTCATTCACCTTTGCCTTAATTGCCACTTTATTTTTCAACAGGAAGCACAAGCATATGCAGATGATAACAGTTTGTTGTTCATGGAGACATCAGCAAAGACGGCAATGAATGTTAATGACTTATTTTTGGCAATAGGTAAGATGTGAAAGATTAGCAATTTGGATCGAGCAAGTCTCTGAGTCCACATACCAGATCAATGAGTTAAGCCATTGTTACGCCTCTTAGTCCACATACCAGATCAATGAGTTAAGCCATTGTTAAATAGGATAACTACTACTGTTAACAGATTATAACCAACAACTAGGTGGACTTCATTTTGTTACTGGCATAACTCTTTTAAATTGGTATGGTCCCAGGTAAAATTTATGTTTGCAGTGGGAACCTGAAATGCCTTGGACAAACATCCAAGTAGTCCATGTTTATAGTTTGCCTGACATGCCCAACCTCTGGATACTGCTTGTCTAGATTTTCTTACAACACCAAGTTAAAGTCCAACAGGTTTGTTTCAAATCACTAGTTTTCAGAGCACTACTCCTTCTCTGAATGATGAGGTAGGTTCCAGAAACTTGTATATAGGCAGATTCAGGGGCAGCACGGTGGCCTAGTGGTTAGCACAACCGCCTCACGGCGCTGAGGTCCCAGGTTCGATCCTGGCTCTGGGTCACTGTCCGTGTGGCGTTTGCACGTTCTCCCCGTGTCTGCGTGGGTTTCGCCCCCACATCCCAAAAATGTGCAGAGTAGGTGGATTGGCCACGCTAAATTGCCCCTTAATTGGAAAAAATAATTGGCTAATCTAAATTTATAAAAAGAAAAAAAAAAAAAAATATAGGCAGATTCAAAGATGCAATACCATACTTTGAATGCAGTTCTTTGCAGGTAATTAAGTCTACAAGTTCAGACAGAGCAACTGAGAGGGATAATGAAGTGTGAATTGTCTCGAGGCAGGACAGTTGATAGGATTTTGCAAGCCCAGGCCACAAATGTATCGAGGTGGGGGGGTGAATGTAATGTGACATGAAACATTTTAAAGTGACAGCTGTGTTGTAATTAATATTTGTGATCACTTCTATTTGCATTACTGGTGACCTCCCATCTGATCAGGGCTAACTAAAAAGGGTAACTTAGGCTGGGCACACACTAGAATGTAATACAAAACCCTTTAATGAATAATGGGAAGGAACTTGGGTTTCAACTGTGCCATACCTTGCCTTCTATTGAAGTTGGGAATGAGCCACACTACTTTAATTCATGGTGGCCCTTGTACAATAGCTTGACACACACACCATTGGTCACCTGAGTGAGTTGTGGTGTGTACCCATTCAGCACCTCTGTACACGTGTGCTGATAGTTGTTTGGTAGTACAGAATGTTTTTAAAATATCTTTTTATAAAGTACCCAATTCATGGGAGCAATTTAGCATGGCAAATCCACCTACCCTGCACATCTTTGGGTTGTGGGGCAAAACCCACGCAAATGCAAGGAGAATGTGTCTGAACAGTGAACCAGTGCTGGGATCAAACCTGGGACCTCAGCTTTGAGGTAGCAATGCTACCCATTGTGCCACCGTGCTGCCCTTGGTAGTACAGAACTTGACCTGCTGAAAAAATGTCTTGGGTGCATAGAGCTGAAAGTCCTTTTTGTGGCAATCAATGGTTCCAATGCAGTACTGTACTAAAGGCACTGTTGCATTGTTTATTCTGTCAAATGGGGACAGCTGCCTACTTGACAGGTAGATGGGATCCAAGTTCCTGTGGTGTATAAAGAATGAGTTTGTGCCAATGCTAGCAAAAATGTCTGGTCAGTTGTCTCTCTGTTGGTGGTACCTTGAGCGCAAATTAGCTGCTGCATTTGGCTGCATGACTGCACTAAAATTACTTGGTTGTGATGTGAGGCAGTTGCAATAAGATGCGCTACATAAACGCAAACTTTGAAATTGTAAGCCCCCTTGGCTGCTAGCAGCAGTTGGCAGTCATATTTAAAATATATCCTACTTTACACTTGCTTTTATTAAATCTTGTGCTTCTAGAAGTGAAAATAGCATTGCGCAAATCAAGCTCCTGGCTTCTAAGGTGGTTTCAGCAGCTCAATTAAGGCTCAGGACTTGGAGATTTGACTGACTAGGGTTTAGGATAACATTTGGTTACACACTTGACAAAACAGCTCTGGCAAAAAGATCAAACGCATTGACATCTTTTGAGGTTTAGGACTGTGGTTTTGTGATCAAACCATGAGTTAAATGTGTTTAGTCACTTTGATACATTGAGTGATAATTTGAAGTTCTTAACTAGCATAGTTAGAACATCTCTCATTCTAATTCGAATCTTTCACGTTCACCCTTGGCATACCACCACTTTTTAAAATTCATTTTGAAAGCGGTTCTCAAATGGATTTTAAACTGCTTTCAAAAGGCTGATAAACCTCCTTTATCACTTGGAGCACCATTACACGTATCTTTATCTTCCAGCCAAGAAGTTGCCAAAGAGTGAACTTCAGAATGCCAGCGGAACAACAGGGCGAAATAAAGGTGTGGATCTCCATGAACCATCTCAGCAGAACAAGAGCCAATGTTGTAGCAACTAAGCAGACAATGAAGGGAGCTTGCTCCAGTTGACAACTGCACATTCAATGAGTTGAAATGGAATCTCTGCACCCATGCCTTTTGCAATGCCTCTGTATAAAGTACCTGCAGAATGGATTTGGGACTTCTTGCACCCATCTTTATTTTGTACTAGAGATGCAAATATCAACCTAATCCCTTTTTTCATCCTTTTTAAAATGTTCTTGCTATGTAAATGCACTTGTCTGTCTCCTACAAACCAGTTACTCAAAAGCTTTTTTTAAACAAAACATGTAGATAATTTGGAATTTGATTAGATTGTTCTTAAACTGCAACTTTGCGGCCTAGTGGTTAGCACAACCGCCTCACGGCGCTGAGGTCCCAGGTTCGATCCCGGCTCTGGGTCACTGTCCGTGTGGAGTTTGCACATTCTCCCCGTGTTTGCGTGGGTTTCACCCCCACAACCCAAAAATGTGCAGAGTAGGTGGATTGGCCACGCTAAATTGCCCCTTAATTGGAAAAAATAATTGGGTAATCTAAATTAAAAAAAAAAAAAAAAAAAAAAAAAAAAAAAACTGCAACTTTGCTGCTTGTGCTGAATGTAAATTATATCTTCAAACTTGTGAATGTTTGGCCTATATTTTGAAACTGCACAGAAAGTATCAGTATTTGCATTGTTAACCTTAGCCAGCATATTTGTGGTTTGGTAACTTGTAGGAATTGGTCCTTTCTAAGGGCCCTGTACTAAACAGTGGTGTGGTTTTAGCTGCTACAATTCAACTAGTTGCCGAGGCAGTAATTTCAGTTATCTATCAATCACTAATTACACTTATTGTTTGTAACAAATTGGGTTTAGCTTGGGGCCTCGTAGCAATGTTTTGCTTTTGGAGCTTGGTGGGATATGCAGGCTTGCAAGTGGGAGAAAAGGGTAATGGTACACTGAAGCTAAATGCACAGATGGGGAATTCTGCCTTAATGGTGTATGCAGTTTCAAATGATATTGGGTGACAGGAGTATGCTTTTGCTCTTTCCGGGTGTATTCCAAAGTGTGCAGTAAATAAGCTAGCTGTGAACTTTGTGGAGGAGGTTAGGTAGAAGAGGATTAATGAGCATGTTTTATACTGTAAATGACTAACCACTACATGTCCTGAACAATTCAACCCACTTAACAATTTGTTCAGGTTCCTACAGCGAGGCTGTGTACATATGACTGAACTGACATCTATGGAGCACTTGCCTCTACTTAATACCCTTTTTTTTTGAGGCTGATGGCAGTATTGATATTTGAATACATTGTCAGTTGAACCATGACTTGGATGCATGCTACAATCTCTCGCCACCTTTGTTTGGAAGGGAGTTATTAGCTATTATACTTTCCCCCCCCCCCCCCCCCCCCCCCAGTTGAAACTGATGTGACGGTGAAAGTCATTACTCCTATGTTGGCTTCAATCCAGAAGTAGTGACTGGAAGCACTACTAAACTATTCTGTGGTAGCAGGATATGACCACTTAATTTTTCTTTCTAGAAAAATACTTTGATGCTTCTGCCCTCGCTTGCAGGAATCCAACCATTCCAAATTTAAACTCTTGGTTTCCCCCTGTTGTATACTGAAGATGTTGACTTTTAGGCATTACAGTAATTTTACACTTTGCACAAGAAATTGTCCTCTTCACCCCACTAGGAATGTATTGTCGGTCCAGTAGAATTGCAACCAGTCCCTGAATCTGGATCACCTTGGAGAAAGGTTCTCCTCTTGCAGGTGACTGATGCCCAGTATATGAAAGCCAGGCATCCCTTAGAAAATCAATGGTCAGATTTACTGAATGAGTAATTCACAAGTGCTCAATCCTTAGACTTTTATAGTTGAGTGTGATCTTTTGCTAAAAAATTGAAAGCAAATTTGAGCAGCTCAAGGCAGTGATACCACAAGTCTGCAGTATGGGCCACTGCACAGTACTTCAATTTTCAGATACTTTTAATGTCCCATGGACTGATTTGCAAATTTTTTTTGATAATTGTCCATGGATTGGGAGTTGTTAGAATGTGTTTTAAAATTTTTGCACCTTGAAACCTCCACTGTTGGGAGCATGGATAAATGGTCCGGCCTTGCATTGGAATTATTTAATGTTTTTCTGATGCACTTTACTCATTCTTGTAACTTTACTTTTCTGGTGTCTAGTTATCTATGTATATGTATGAATTGTGCACAGAATAGAAGTCTGATCTTTCTTAGAATTAGGTCTTCCTTTTGTCTGACTCCTGATGGTGTCTGACTTCAAAATCATGAATTTTCATATTTAGTTAGTAATTGCTCCTTTCAAAAACTTGTACCTTAGTTCACTTTCTGCCAAGTCGTCTTTCAGCACATTCCAGTTCCTAGATTGAGTAGCTTGTCTTGGAAATGGGGGAATCATTTCTGGATTGTATTCCAGATGTAGTGATTGATACTGACTTGGGAGTGGATCATCTGATCTTTAAGTGCATGGCACAGATGCACATGCTAATCAATCTTCACCAAAAAAAGTGAACAGGACTGTACTGGACACTAGATTTTTAAAATAATTCTCTGCAGGATCTCTGTGCCAAGAAACAGCTTGTGACTTGCGAATAGATGCAACAATCCCTTCTAAAATTCACTTGTATTCTTTTGTAATTATACCAAGCTTTATTAAAGAATGTTGCAACTAAATCATGGTAATGGAATTAATTCTGATTCACATGTATTTATGTAACTCAGTATATTAAACAGATGGCCTTGTGGATTATGACTGCACTTGAATGGTAACCTTGCTAGTTCATCTGAGCAAATGAGAGAACTCTGCCACAATGTTCAAAACAACTGGATTATGCATTAAACTTGAGGCTTTCACTTTGTACATCCTTGTGGCTTTTTATTACAACAAGTGGCTATCTTTCATGCATAATTGTTTGATTTGGCTGCTAATCCAAATAACATCCAGGCTCCATAGGCAATCGGCTGTTTTTGCCAACAGATTTTGCTGTGGTTGCAGGACAAATCCAGAAGTTTTGCCCCTCATCTCATTTATTTTTGCAATTCATTTGTATATCTCCTACCCCTTGCAATTTTTATTTGTCTGACTCTAGTTCTGCATGAGTTCCATTACTCCAGTTACACTTGTTATGTATACAGGGTGGACCTGGATACAAGGTGGAGGTTAAAGTGTAATACAGATATACCTTTGCAGACAAATGCAGCAGCCAAAATTCTCCCAGGCTGCAAACCATGGATGACAGGGGCTGATGACTAGGATACCACCTCTGACCTTGAGGTTTTCATCCTTGCAATTTTTCTCCCCATACTGATCTTTGGGTGGCGCATAGTTCAACTTGCAGTACTTGCTGAAACTGTCCATGTGGTGCTTTTTCCTGTGTAATTGTTGCCAGATACTGCCATCCTAACAAAGGTCATTGTCCAAATTGCAGATCACTTTCTTCCTGTGGAGCCAGCTTGCTTGCACAGCTGAATGTCTTATCATTCAGGAAAATCCTATGTCCCTGTGAATGCAGGAGCAAAATTTTAGTTTTCATGTTGCAACCTAGTGACTTGCTCATTTCTCTCTCATTCTCCAATAATGCTCCTCCCCTTGCCTACAGTGTGATCTGTTTGCTGTCTATAGGTTCTAACTGATATTACCAAAGCATTGTCTCAAATGTTTGCTCTTCATAACTGTCATTTGACAACTTGTGCTGAAAATATGCAGCAGGTCTGGCAGCAGCTGGAGAGGGAAAGAAACAGTAAGGTTTCCCATTGAGCTTGAGGAGGCCGGTATGGGAATTGAATCCGTGCTGCTGGCCTTGTTCTAGCTTGTAATGCAGAACGAGGCCAGCAGCGTGGGTTCAATTCCCACACTGGCCTCTCCCCAACAGGTGGCAGAATGTGGTGACTAAGGGGCTTTTCACAGTAACAGGAGGGTGGATGTGATTTTCTTCCCTCGCCCCGTGCCATTACTGAAGGTCAGGGTCTCGCCGGGTGCAGAAGGGGCAAGTAATGGGACACGTTTGTCGAGGGAATAAAAATGTGGGCAGCTCTGGCAAAACAACAGTGGGTCATGAAGTTCCAGAAGGCTGTATGCCTTCACTGGGATACTGTTGCAGCCACTGATTAGAAATGGGCATGAGAGCACTATACTGAAAAATGATGACAACCAGAAGCTCTGTCATGCTTTGCTGATGGAGCCAAGGTGTCCCCAACATGCTTCCCTATCTGCCAGGACAAATGTACAAGTAGCTTCCCTTTGTTTTTGGGACCTTGGGATGGAGAGTGGAGAATAAAAGATGTTTATAAGCTCCTATTGCATAGGGAAGGGAGGCATGGAGGAGATAGTCCCGAGGTGTTTAGTGATCGTGTCAATGACAGAGGCTAGGAGGGAGGGGAGTATTGGATGAAATCTGGGAGGTTACATCTTGAGCACTTGTGATAGAGTTTGAGGAAGTATAGCTACGGCAACTAAGTCTGGCTTATTATGAATAGGACTCCGTTTTCAAATAGACTGAAGTCCAGTAAGGAAAGTAAGAGCTGGACCATATGAAGGTGAGACAAGTGAAAATTGGGAGGCAAATTTTTTTCCAGTTCCCCAGTGATCTGGAAAATGTACCTGCACAGTCATTAATGTGCCAGAAAAAGAATTGGGAAGGAGACTAGAGTAGGACTGAATGCCCACTGGGTGGAGCCAAGGAAGGCAGACACTTTGAGGAAAGTGCCCAATTTATTTTTTTCCAATTAAGGGGCAATGGCCTAGCCTGCACATCTTTGGGTTGTGGGGGGTGAGACCCAAGCAAACACTGGGAGAATGTGCAAATTCCACACTGACAGTGTGCCAGGATCAAACTTCAGCACCATGAGGCAGCAATACTAACTGACAGTGAGGTGTTTCTTGTTTAATGGGAAATTTAGTGTCAAGGTATAAATTAAACCTGTTCTTTTTGATGTAAAGTTACAAAGTTTAATGTTGTAGTTAGAATAAAGTTTGTTTTTAAAAATAACCCAAGCCCTGTTTCTTCATGCAATCGCCCTTGGAGCAAACAAATGTTGGGGTTTCAGTCCAGTATCCCAGCCATTGTGTCTAGTTTGGAGTCATAATTATTTCCATCCTCTGCAATTGCAACCTTAGCTAAAACCACACGGTTAGCTTTTCAGGTGTATACTGAAGAAATGTTGGCTCTACTTTGCTTCCTACACCAGAATAGTGGTTGCCAGCATCTCGTGCCTATCTGAAGTGGAGTTAGATGAACAGGACCTTCCTCCAGCTTAAACTCCATGAAATGTTTGTAACTTATCCAAACCTTCTATGAACTCTGCAGCTTAATGGGCAGTGCGGTAGCACAGTGGATAGCACTGTGGCTTGACAGCGTCAGGGTCCCAGGTTCGATTCCCCGCTGGGTTACTGTGCGGATTCTGCACGTTCTCCCTGTTTCTGCCGGGTGCTCCGGTTTCCTCCCATTCCCTGCTGGGTCACTGTCGGTGTGGAGTCTGCGGGTCTCTTCTCTTCCCCCCCCCCCCCCGGGGTCTGTATGGGTTTCTTCTGGGTGCTCCGGTTTCCTCCCACAGCCCAAAGACGTGCAGGTTAGGTGGATTGGCCATGATAAATTGCCCTTCGTGACCAAAAAAGGGTAGGAGGGGTTATTGGGTTCCAGGGATAGGATGGAAATGAGGGCTTAAGTGGGTCAGTGCAGAATCGATGGGCCGAATAGCCTCATGCACTTCAATGTTCTAATGGTTCCTCGAGGCACATGGAGTTGGGTCGATCACCTCTAGAGCCATCCCCTGCACCCCACCAGCCCCGCTTTACATAGAACAGTACAGCACAGAACAGGCCCTTCATGTTGTGCCGAGCAATGATCACCTTACTCAAGCCAACGTCCACCCTATGCCAGTAACCCAACAACCCCCCCCCCCCCCCCAAAAAAAAATTACCTTATTTTTTTAGGACATTAAGGGCAATTTAGCATAGCCAATCCACCTAACCCGCACATCTTTGGACTGTGGGAGGAAACCGGAGCACCCGGAGGAAACCCACGCACACACGGGGAGGACGTACAGACTCCGCACAGACAGTGACCCAGCCGGGAATCGAACCTGGGACCCTGGAGCTGTGAAGCATTTATGCTAACTACCGTGTTGCCCACTGCCTTGTGGCCCTCCAGCTGCTTGACTAAACTAAGGATTGACTGGTGTAAACTGGGAGCTACCCAATGGACGATAGTACCCTAGAATCTAGTTTAAGCAAATGCCAATGTGACATTGAGTTCTGATACACATCCTGTACATCAACCTGCTCATGTCTTCACCTGCCAAAGTGTACTTTCCAGCAAGAATCCTAACGCATTCTGACAAAAGGTTATTCTTTGCTTGCTTGGTGTAGTTAGTATCTGTAACTGAAGATATAATTCCGCACTCTGGTTTGTGAACAGAGTTGATTTTGGAGCAAAGAATTTAATAAGGTGGAGAAATTTACCATGGGGTGGGGGTGGGTGGAGGGAAGAGAATGGAAGGAAGGAAAAGAATGCTCAATTGCTGATGAATTCTGTTAGAATTTGGTTTTAGGACTTGGAATTGGGACTGACTTCGTGAAGATCTTGTCTTGCGCAATACTAAGTATTTATGATACAAGAAACCACTGCTCAAACACTTTCTGCATGCAAAACATGCATGTTTTTTGGGTGACCTGGTGCCTGTGCTCAAAGACCTTGGGGCGACATGGTAGCACAGTGTTTAACACTGTTGCTTCACAGCGCCAGGGACCCGGGTTCAATTCCCGGCTTGGGTCACTGTCTGTGCGGAGTCTGCACGTTCTCCCAGTGTCTGCGTGGGTTTCCTCCGGGTGCTCCGGTTTCCTCCCACAAGTCCCGAAAGACATGCTTGTTGGGTGAATTGGACATTCTGAATTCTCACTCTGTGTACCCGAACAGGCGCTGGAGTGTGGTGACCAGGGGCTTGTCACAGTAACTTGATTGCAGTGTTAATGTAAGCCTACTTGCGACACTAAAGATTATTATAAATTGTTGCAAAATGGACCAAGGATGTTGGTGACTGCCCCGCCCCCAAGTGGTGTCATGAGGTAATTGCAATGATGTGCTGCACAGAGCTGAATTATTATTGCAAAGGATCACCACGTACAACCAAGTTCTTGTAGCCAGTCTATGTCCAGTCCAGTTCTGTTTGCTTGTAGAACCATAGTAACGTACAACTATTAGCGTCTTGCCTACTCTTTCAGACCCACAGATGGAAATGAGGAAACATTAGAACCAAGTTTTGAAGTGAATGGAAAATTCAATGGTGTTATTGGAGACTGTTCTTGTGTGCTTTTTATTATAAGAATAACAACTGGAGTGGGTTAGCTGAGGTTTGGGGGTAGATTACCTACCGGAAAACCATACAGGGTTCAGATGACCCAAGAGGAGAAATCTCTTTTTTTCCAAATATCAGTGAACTTGTATTACATTGGTAATACTTAATGTAATACACATCAGCTGTGCATTTCCAGCTTTAAGTTGAAAGTAAGTACTGTATCTACAAAGGATAACGGAGGGGGTAGCATTTTTTGGCCATTCTCGTCAGCAGGACCTTCTCCCGCTGATGGCAAATCCCCACCACAGGTTTTCCAGCAGCAGGGGTAGATTAAATGGAAAATCCCATTGACAGTGGCGCGATCAGAACATCCCGTTGCTGGCAGGCAGCCGGGAAACACGCCATGGGGTGTGTAGAAAATCGGTTTCCCCACCCCCAAATATTTTGGATGTAGACTCTATTTCTTTTTGACTCCCTACCAACTAAAATATATTTGCAAAATATGGAGGCATTTGAAAGCTGGAGTTCAATACTGGCAAGTGTAGGGTCATCTACTATAAAAGATGAATTGGAGTATTTCTGAAATGGTGAGAAATGCGTGATTAAGATGGCACAGTGGTTAGCATTGCTGCCTCACGGCACCGAGGATCCGCGTTCGATCCCAGCCCTGGGTCACTGGCCGTGTAGAGTTTCTCCACGTGTCTGAGTGGGTCTCACCCCCACAATCCAAAAAGATGTGCATGGTAGGTGGATTGGCCACGTTAAATTGCCCCTTAATTGGGGGGGGAAAAAAGAATTGGATACTCTAAATTTATATTAAAAAAAGGTTTATCCCTTGTCCGCAAACTATGACCCCTAGTTGTGGACTCCCCCACAATCCGGAACATTCTTTCTGAATCGACCCTGTCTAATCCTGCTAGAATTTTGTAAGTTTATGAGATCCCCTCTCACTTTTCTAAACTCCAGTGAATATAATCCGAACTGATTTAGTCTCTCCTCATATGACAGTCCCGCCATCCCAGGAATCAGCCTGGTAAACCTTCGCTGCACTCCCTCCATAGCAAGAACAACCTTCCTCAGATAAGGACACCAAAACTGCCCACAATACTCCAGGTGTGGCCTCACCAATACCCTGTACAATTATAGTGAAACATCTCTATTTCTACACTCAAAACCTCTCACTGTGAAGGCCAACATACCATTTACCTTCTTTACTGCCTCCTGTATCTGCGTGTTTACTTTCAGCGACTGACGCACGAGCACACCAAGGACTCATTGAGTATCCACCTGTCTCAATTTACTGGGATCGAACGCGGATCCTCGGTGCCGTGAGGCAGCAGTGCTAACCACTCTGCAACCTTAATCACGCATTTCTCACCATTTCAGAAATACTCCAATTCATCTTTTATAGTAGATGACCCTACACTTGCCAGTATTGAACTCCAGCTTTCAAATGCCTCCCCATTTTGCCAATATATTTTAGTTGGTAGGGAGTCAAAAATAAATAAATTTACAATTTTGAAATAATAATCTGCCTTCCTATTTTTGCTACCAAAGTGGATAGCCTCACATTTATCCACGTTATAATGCATCTGCCATGCATGTGCCCACTCATTCAGCCTGTCCAAATTCCACTGAAGCATCTCTGCATCCTACAAAAAGAACATAAGAGCTAGGAGCAGGAGTAGGCCATCTGGCCTTTTGAGCCTGCTCTGCCATTCAATGAGATCATGGCTAAGG
This sequence comes from Scyliorhinus canicula, assembly GCF_902713615.1. Classification (NCBI taxonomy): domain Eukaryota; kingdom Metazoa; phylum Chordata; class Chondrichthyes; order Carcharhiniformes; family Scyliorhinidae; genus Scyliorhinus; species Scyliorhinus canicula. The sequence goes on along the minus strand of NC_052173.1, from coordinate 1,263,569 downwards.
GGCAGCACGTTGGTTAGCACTGCAGCCTCACAGCGGCGAGGTCCCAGGTTCGATCCCGGCTCTGGGTCACTGTCCGTGTGGAGTTTGCACATTCTCCCCGTGTTTCCGTGGGTTTCACCCCCACAACTCAAAGATGTGCAGGGTAGGTGGATTGGCCACGCTAAATCGGCCCTTAATTGGAAAAAATGAATTGGGTACTCTAAATTTATATTAAAATAAGATTATGGCTGATCTTTTTGTGTACTCCGCTCCACTTACCTGTCTGCTCACCAATTCCTTTACTGTTCAAAAATCTATCGTTGCCTTAAAAACATTCAACGAGGTAGCTTCAACTGCTTCACTGGACAGGGAATTCCACAGATTCATGACCCCTTGGGTGAAGAAGTTCCTCCTCATCTCAGTCCTAAATCTGCTTCCCCTTATTTTGAGGCCATGCCCCCTAGTTCTAGTTTTGCCTGCCTGTGGAAACAACCTCCTGCTTTTATCTTAACTATTCTCTTCGTAATTTTATACGTTTCTCTAAGACCAATGAGTATAGTCCCAGTCTACTCCATCTCTCCTCATAAGCCAATCCTCTCAACTGCAGAATCAGCCTAGTGAATCTTCTCTGCACCCCCTCCAGTGCCACTACATCCTTTCTCAAGTAAGGAGACCAAAACTGTACACAGTACTCCAGGTGTGGCCTCACCAGCACCCTATACAGCTGCTACATAAACCCCCTGGTTTTAAACTCCATCCTTCTAGCAATGAAGAACAAAATTCCATTTGCCTTTTTAATTACCTGCTGCACCTGCAAACCAACTTTTTGCGATTCGTACACAAGTACATCCAGGTCCCTCTGCACAGCAGCATGCTGCAATTTTTTACCATTTAAATAATAGTCCATTTTGCTGTTATTCCTACCAAAATGGATGACCTCACATTTACCAACATTGTACTCCATCTGCCAGACCCTTGCTCACTCAAACTATCTATAGCCCTCTGAAGATTTTCAGTGTCCTCTGCACACTTTGCTCTACCACTCATCTTAGTGTCATCTGCGAACTTTGACACATAGAGTCATAGATGTTTACAGCATGGAAACAGGCCCTTCGGCCCAGCTTGCCCATGCCGCCCAGTTTCTATCACTAAGCTCGTCCCACTTGCCCGCATTTGGCCCATTTTCCTCGATACCCACCCTGCCCATGTAACTAACTAATTTTTAAAGGAAAAAATTGTACCTGGCTCTACCACTGCCTCTGGCAGCCCGTTCCAGCCACTCACCACCCAGGTGTGAAGAAATTTCCCCTCTGGTCTCTTTTGTATCTCTCTTTTCTCACCTTAAACCTATGCCCTCTAGTTGTAGACTCCTCTACCTTTGGGAAAAGATGTTGACCATCTACCTTATCTATGCCCCTCATTATTTTATAGGCCTCTATAAGATCACCCCTAAGCCTCTTCGCTCCAGGGAAAAAGTCCCAGTCTATCCAGCCTCTCCATATAACTCAGACCATCAAGTCCTGGTAGCAACCTAGTAAATCTCTTCTGCTCTCTTTCTAGTTTAACAATATCTTCCTAAAATAGGGTGACCAGAACTGAACACATTATTCCATGTGTGGTCTTACTAATGTCTTGTACAACTTCAACAAGACGTTCCAACTCCTGTATTCAATATTCTGACCAATAAAACCTAGCATGCTGAATGCCTTCTTCACCACCCTGTCCACCTGCAACTCCACCTTCAAGGAGCTATGAACCTGTATCCCTAGATCTCGTTGTTCTGTAACTCTCCCCAACTCCCTACCATTAACTGAGTAGATTCTGCCCTGATTTGATCTACACATTACACTTGGTCCCCAACTCCAGATCATCTCTGTACATTGTAAACAATTACGGTTCCAAAACTGATCCTTACAGTTCACCCACCCCCATCTTTGTGCCATCTACAAATTTGGAAATACTACATTTAGTTCCCTCGACCAAAATCATTAATATGTAATGTGAATAGTTGGGGTCCTAGCACAGGTCCCTGCAGTACCCCACAAGTCACTGCCTGCCAATTGGAAAAAAACACATTTATTCCAACTTTTTGCTTCCTGTCTGCTAACCAGCTTTCTATCCATCTCAGGACACTATACTCAATCCCATGCTCTTTAACTGTACATAGTAATCTGCTATGTAAGACCTTATCGAAAGCCTTCTGAAAGTCTAAATAAACCACATCCACTGGGTCTCCCTGGTCAACTCTACTAGTTACATCTTCAAAGAATTCCAATAAATTTGTCATGCATGATTTCTTGATTTCAAGCATGATAATGTTGGTCATTATCTTAAGGCGCCTGAAATACAAAAGGATAGTTATGCTTCACCTGTACAAAGCTCTGTTTGGACCCTGTCTGGAGAAATGCACTCAGATTTGAGGCACCAACCTCAAGAACAAAATATTGCATAAACTTGGCTCCTCTTCCCTTAAGAATAAAGGATTGAGTAGTAGTCACCTGATTGAGGTGTTTAAAATGATTGGATAGTTTATCTGCAATAAACCTATTTCCACCTTTGTGAGAAAACTCCAGAATGAGGGGAAAATAATCTTGAAAATTAAAGCTAGTGCATTCGGGAAACCAGGAAGCATGTTCTTGTACAAAAGGTTGGAGAGATCTGGAATTCTGTTCCTGTGAAATGCTGGGAGTCATTGGGGGCTTTCAAAGCTGAGAGATTCTTTTCTAAATCAAGGGATGTGGAGCCAAGGTTGGTAAACAGTTGAAGTGCAGATTATCCAGGATAAACAGAAAATGGAATGGGCTGCATGACTGTTCAGATAATCACATTTTGTTTTTTTGACAACTGGATATTCTCTGGGGTGTGAATTCATGTTTTTTAAAAGTCCAATCTTTATTTTACTTTTTAATTACCGGATTTCTATTGGACTGCCTTTTGCCAAACTCTGAATAGGCCAGTCAAGACTCGCATGTCTTTTGGTGGAGGAAAAACGCGGTAACTTGTTCTGCTTGTCTAATGTTTGGGGGTGGAGGGAGGGCAACACTACTGGTTTGCAATCGGCTTTGCATCCTGCTTTCTCCATGAACATTTCTGGACAATCAATTATCTGATCTGAACAATATTTTTAGTTTAAAAGTAAATAAATGCCGGCACAATGCGAGTTGGCCTCCCCCACCCCACGTAGGTATAAGGTAGGCGTCCCGGCGCTTGGACCCAAAAGCCTCCTGCGCTGAAGGCGGGACTGATGATATTGCTACAATCCAGAAATACCTTGAGCTGAGCAAGTGACTGGAGGAGCCTTTTAAAGTCAACGTTTTCGTTATTCAAACAGGCTGGTCGGTCCGGAGGCTGCAAAGAATGAAGCAACAGAGCTGGTAGCACTCTTGCGCCAAGTAAATCTTGTTGCTGAAGGATCGGGAGAGAAGGTTTGTCCAGAAGTTCTGGCGTTTTGAGCAACTTTTTTTCTTTTTTTTTGTGTGTGCCAAGTTATTTGCGAACTGCGGCAACGAGAGGCTTGGATTGAAAAGGCGGAGTGATGGGGACCCCGGTCAATTCACGGAGAAGAATCCTGTCCAGAGAAGCGTCCGAAGATGAAAACATGATGATGATGATGATGATTAAGGAGGTGAGAGACGCTGGTTTTAGGCATTGTGATTAAATAATTACAATGACTGACGCATTTAAGTATTGTGATTGCACAGTTACAATGAGTGACGCATTAGATTTTTTTTTGAAAAGTCACGGTGTTTTTTTAAAAGCCATAAATGTTTCTTGTAACGAATCTCTTCATTCAATTATGTTTGCTGCAATCGAGCTGTACCAGATGAGGTCGCCCCCAGGCCAATCAGTAGAAAGTAACCCGCTTCCATGTCTCATGATAGATACCACAAGTCGTGATCAGGCTCCTGGACATGTAGGTAGAAATGATTTCAAGAAGCATGATGCTTAAACAGAACTCTGGGTCTAAAATGACTTCCTTAGTAGTTTCATTCAGCCATTGCCACACCCAAAGGCCTTTATTCATTTCCCAAACCTCTGTTGAGCTCCATCCAATTCACTTAATTTCCTGAGCAATACAGTTAGCTATGTCTTTCAAGAGCAGAGATATCAGATCCGTCAAATGTTATTAATCTTGGTATTAAGTGTTGACTTAAAGCATTTTTTTTAAAGAGTACCCAATTGTTTCTCCCCCCCCCCCCCCCCCCCATTAAAGGGCAATTTAGTGTGGCATTGTGGGGTGAAACCCACGCAGACATGGGGAGAATGTGCAAACTCCACATGAACAGTGACCCGGGGCCGGGATCGAATCCGGGTCCTCAGCGGCATGATGCAACAGTGCTAACCACTGCGCCACCATGCCGCCCGGTCTACTGAGCAACTTGTGGAATTTTTGAATTCGAGGGTGAGCGAGGCGTGCATCTGGGGGAGCTGGCTAAAGAGGGGTTATAGCTGATCGGGGGGGTGGGGGGAACGTGGAGGGGTAAACGAGGAGCCCTCCGACCCGGTTGATAACGTAGAATGCATAGGGTTTAAATGGCCCAGTCAAAAGGACGCGTGTTTTGCACATCTAAGGAGTTTGAAGGCGAATGTTGTGTTTCTTCAGGAGACCCATCTCAAGCTGGGGGACCAGACACGGTTGAGAAGTCCCACTTGGGGCTGGATATGAGGGGGAGGTGGGGCGGGCGGTGCAGGTCAACAAGAGGGGGATGGGTGCTGCTGGTCAACAAGAGGGTGAGGTCGGCAGTATTATGATCAATCCATGGGGTAGGTTTGTGACAGTTAGTTGTGTTGTTAGTTGTGACAGGGGGGGTTGTTGGGTTACGGGTATAGGGTCGATACGTGGGTTTGAGTAGGGTGATCATGGCTCGGCACAACATCGAGGGCCGAAGGGCCTGTTCTGTGCTGTACTGTTCTATGTTCTATGTTCTATTAGCAGGAGGTTGAAGAGGATGCCTGTGGTTTTAATAAAAGTTTATGTCCCAAATTGGGTTGATGTGGATTTCTTGAGGTGGGTTCCAGACCTGGACATGCACTGGCTGATTGTGGGGGAGATTTTAATCCGGTTCTGGATCCAAGGTTGGACTGGTCATGCCCTAGGTCCCTGAAGGTTTCGTCTACGGCGATGGAGTTGTTGGGGTTTATGGAGTGTATGGGGGAGGCAGACCTGTGGCGGTTCGAGAGGCCAAGGGCAAAGGAGTTTTCATACTTCTCGCATTGCACCGGGTATCTATGCCAGCCTCTTTGGGTCTTTCTGACTGGACAACCTAACATGGGTGGAGCTGGCCTTCCTGATTGCTGAATCCCCTGCAGTTGCCTAGGGTTAAGTGTTTGACTTTTCATGAATAAAACACCTTTGTTCGCTTGTTACCCATCCAGAACAGCGAGTTAATCTTTAAACAAAGTGTACACTGAACACCATTTTCAGGAATAAATTCCCATGGTCATCCATAGACCAAGCTACCCTGGAATGTTTGTTTATTTCTACAACACACTGTGTTTACGCTACCATGTACGCTAAAAGGTATGAGTGTGTAGAATGTAGTGTAGTCATAGAATAATTGTAAGGGGGCATGGATCATCAGTACCAGAAAGGAATAAAGTGGTACAGATGAGAAGTAAGTCTGTGGGGTTGGGAAGGGTTGTAACAAGCTGCAGAGAGATAAACCAGGAACGTTTACTGACTGAAATGTAAATACAGATGCTGCTTTCATTCCTCCACTTTACAGGACTGGAAGGTCCTTCAGCTTACTTGAATTTCCAAGCTCTGTCATTGCTTTGCCTCAGCAGGCAGTATTTGACACTGAAACTGTCGGAGTATCCCCACGGCTGTCACATGGATGAGTCAGATGATTGTAATCTACCTGCTCCACCCCCACAATCCCCTCTAAACTGAGAAACATTGCTGCTCCTTCAATTTGCTAATTTCCACGTCAGCTACCGTTTGGAAATCTGCCTGCTCTTCCACTGTCTTCTCCAGTGCCTGGACCTTCTTATCCTGAGCATCCAGCCTCTGGTCAAGTCGCTCCACCGCTTTCTGGAGCGGTTCCAAATTATCCCGCTTCAGTGCTGTGAAGCTCTCTTTCATGACCTGCAGCATGTTGTCCAGTGCTGCCTGGACCGTCCTTTCCGTGGTCCGTTCATCAGCCATCTTTCCTCCCACTTGAGCTTCCACACCACCTTTGTTCAACCCCTTCACGCCTGTTTTCGCTCCCTTCTGCTCCTTAAGTCCATACAACCCTGTATGGATTCAGATCTAGAGTGCTATTGTTTTTCACTCCAGCGCTCAAAAGTTCAAAAACGTCGGGGGGAAAAGGTCTCAAAGTCTGACCGGAGCGAGAGCCACCAAATGTGCGACTTACTCCCTCATAGCTGCCACCGGAAGGCCCTAAACTGAGAAACATGGGGACGGTCTGTATTGTCTACATGGGAGCTGCAAGAAATGAAGACTAGCACATATATGCAGTCTTTAATGATCACAGGAAGCCTCAAAGCACATCTGTGCTTATGAAGCGTAGTCACTGTTGTAATGTAAGAAAGACAACAGCCAATCGGAGTACAGCAAGATCCCATAAACAGCATAGAAGCAGGCCATTTGGCCCTTTGAGACTGCTGTACAATTAATTAGATCATGGCTAATCTGGTTGCCAGCCACATCTGCCCATAACCCTTGACTTCCTTGCTTAACAAAAATCTATCTAACTTTGCCTTGAATAAATATGATGGCCCTGCCTCCCCTGCTTTCCTGGAAAGAGAATTCCACATCCCAATTACCCTTTTTTTTTAATAAACAATTTTATTGAGGTAGTTTTTGGCTTTATAAACAGTTACAGACATCATCAGAAAGGAAGCAAAAAAGGCAAAAATGTGCAAACATCCACGTACTTTCAATACTTCCATCGTACCGTATTGCACAAGCCCGCTCCCCTCCCACCGGTACTACCCGCCATATTTTCCCTCCTACTCTACCCAATTACCCTTTTTGAGTTAAAATGTTTCTCCTCATCTGTCTTTTTTTCTTTTTCCAATTAAGGGGCACTTTAGTGTGACCAATCCACCTACCCTGCACATCTTTGGGTTGTGTGGGTGAGACCCACGCAGACACTGGGAGAATGTGCAAACTCCACACGGACAGTGACCCAGAGCCGGGATCGAACCCGAGACCTTGGTGCCGTGAGGCAGCAGCGCTAACCACTGCCACCTTGCTGCCCTCTTTCCAACATTTAAAAAAAAATTTAGAGTACCCAATTATTATTTTGTCAATAAGGAGCAATTTTAGCATGGCCAATCCACCTAATTTGCACATCTTTGGGTTATGGGGGTGAAACCCACGCAGACACGGGGAGAATGTGCAAACTCCACACGGACAGTGACCCAGGGCCAGGATTCAAACCCGGGTACTCAGCGCCGTAGTCCCAGTGCTAACCACTGCGCCACATGCTGCCCGCTATCCAACCTTTTTGATGACATCCTCTTCATCCCAGGTATGAGTGTAATAAACCTTTTCTGAACTGCTTCTAAAGCAGTCCTTTTGCAAATGAGACCAAAACTGTATACAGTATTCCAGATGTGGTCTCACCAAGGCCCTGTACAGCTGCACTAAAACTTCCCTACTTTTATATTCCATTCCCCTTGCAATAAATACCAATATTCTATTTGCCTTCCTGATCACTGGATGTACCAGCATACTAACGTTTTGTGATTCATGTACCAGGACACCCAGATCCATCTTTACTGCAGACTTCTGCTATCTTTCTCTATTTAAATAGTATGCTGCTTGCTATTCTCGTCTTCCTGCCAGTGAACAAGTTCATATTCATCCATGTTCTACTTCATCTGCCAAATTTTTGCCCACTCAGTCAACCTGCCCATATCCCTTTTTCAGACTCGCGACAAATTAATTTCCTACCCCTCTTGATGTCGTCGGCAAATTTAGCTACCATACATTCGGCAATGTTAACGTGACCAGATCATCTGTTCTTGTGATGTTGTTTGAGGGATATTTATTCCAGGATAATTTATTGCCCAGGACTTCTTCAAGATGACACCATAGAATCCACCTGAGAGGGCAGTTAGGGCTTCAGTCGGGCATCTCACCCAAAAGGCATCACCTCTGATAATGCAGTACTTAATGCTGCACTAAAATGTAATTAATTTAATTTGCTGCACCATAATTTAATCCATAAATTAGCAGTGTATATGATTCCCAGGCTATTTTGAAGGAGGAGTGGCCCAATTATGGCCATGTCATACTTTTTAATGTTGTTGCACTATTTCTATCCCACCGTGGCCTTGACCCCACATGGCCAATCCCACCTTCCTCCACGTGCCAGAACGTTTGTGCTGTGCATGTTGAATTTTATTGAAGAAGTTTCAATTCTCTGGGATAGATTTCTCTGGGATCGATTTCTTTTCTAAGTCCCTAAATCATTCTTGTAGATTTGATGCTTTTTGTCCTGTAACTGGGGAGAGAGGAGCCTCCTTGAAAATGGACAAAGTTGGTAATGTTATCAGTGGGATTTGGCGTCCCCTGATATGCTAAAGGAATGTGAGTGCACATCCAGGACAGCTGCCTTAATTTCTGGAACAGCATTTGACAGTTATGCGATCATAGAATTTACAGTGCAGAAGGAGGCCATTCGGCCCATCGAGTCTGCGCCGGCTCTTGGAGCCGGTACCCTAGTTAAGCCCACACCTCCACCCTCCACCGCAACCTACCCAACTCTAAGGGCAATTTTGGACACCAAGGACAATTTAGAATGGCCAATCCATCTAACCCGCACATCTTTGGACTGTGGGAGGAAACCGGAGCACCCGATGGAAACCCACGCAGACACAGGGAGAACGTGCAGAGAGAAAGCGGGGAATCGAATCTGGGACCCTGGAGCTGTGAAGCAACAGTGCTACCCACTATGCTACCGTGCTGCGATGTTTAAGTTATCTCTGCAATCTCAGATCTGCTCATCTTAACCCAGCAGTCTCAAAGCAAGCAAACAACATTTGAGGTAAAATGAAGGAATTTGGAGAATAAGCTAAGGATTTTCAAGTCAATATCCTGAGTTTTGAAAGCTAGAGCAGGATAATGAGGACAGGGGTAAAAGAGTGTCTGTTCCTCTTGTTACCGACTACAAAAGACCAACAGTTAATGATCCTTTGCTCCTGTAGGGTTCCATAAATACTATGGTGCTGAATATTTGCAGCACACGCTGATAAGAGTCTCTGTCTTGCACGCCTTTTGATGACTAATGTGGCCCATGACCTTTCCTTCCCTCCTTGTGCAGCAGTGCTTAGCCTTCATTTGGTGCCTATCCCTAATGATGCGTGCAGTGAGTTCCTAACATTGTATTGTCGGGAATGGCACATGCAAATACATACCTATCCTATTGCAAAAGCCAAACCAGCAAAGACTGAAAGCTAAGCAAGTCAGTTAGCATCTCTAGAAAGAATAGGTGGGCGCCGTTTCCAATTCGTACCCTACTTCAGATCCGAGAAATACAGAATGAGCGTGTATATTGATAGAATTAGAAAAAGGGATGGAAGAGGAAGTATCAGAATTCTGAGTGTTGTGACAGATCATTGCTTTGGTGTGCTGGAGTATCAAGGTACAGTACTTCTACAGAACATTCTTCTCTAACACAAGCTATTGCATTCTTGGTGTGACGATTGAAACATTAGGAATATTGGTACAGATTAAAGGTTAAAAGCCTGGGGTTAGAGTGTGTTTGTTTGCAGTGGTTTTTAAAAGGATTTTGTTTTGCTTGGAGGAAAAGCAGGTGAAATTGACCAAGGAATGTGTTTTTCAATCTGGGCTGATGTCTAGTAGTTTGCCTGGGAAGTCCCTGGGGAGTTAAAGGGCCTGCAGAGCGATTTATTTTTTATGTATTTATTTATTTTTATAGCTTGGGGCGATGAAGCCATTGAGAAACATTTTGAGAAGCTGTAGAGAAAGTTGTTTTGGAGATGAGGTTTTTGGAAATGAAGTCTGATCTGGCAGCCTTGTGTCTTAGACCACCGATTAAAGGCAGTTTTCTTTCCCAGTAGGGTAGGGAAAAAAGAGTAATAGTATTTTAAAGCAGATCAGTCTTGTCTGAAGATGAGGAAGTGGCTGAAACAACCAGCAGCTATTTGAAGTTTTTCAGGCAGAGTCTGAAGGAGTTCTAACAAGAGCCAGAATCTGCTTTGTAATGCTAGTATTACTGCATGCCAGTTGGTTTAAGTTGGATTGAGAGTTGTATGTTTCTTGTTGGTTTAATGGGAAATTGTATAGTTGTGTTGAGGGGTAATTGTAAGCTGTCCTTTTTCGGGTGTGAAGTTAAAAAGTTAATATTGTATTTATAATAAAGTTTCATTTTAGAAATATCAAATCCCTATTCTTTTGATACAGTCACTCCTGGAGCGAATCATTCTATCCGCACAGTCTTAAAATAAACTTAAAAATTGCGGTTTAGGTCCAGTATCCTATCAAGTATTGGGGTCTAGTCTGGGATCATAATACTGGGCAGTGAAATTCCCCCAAACACATATGCGGTCCAAACACTGATGTGTATCTTTGTGCAGGGGCAGCCCAGATGTAATTATATCCGTCAACTTTCAGTGGTGCGCTGTTCTTATTTTTGTTAGATGTGTTGGCACCAGTGTATTACACTGGTCATTGCCAGGCAGCAAGCTTTGACATGTCCACGCTTAAGGGATGTGAGATCCTGTTGTTTTTTAGTTTTCACAGTTGTAAGCGTGAATGTAACTCTTTCAGGGTTCCCACTCGTCAAGGGCATTCACAAAATTGAATTTGGATTGCAGTTTCTCCTTCTCAAGAACATGCCTTGATTATTCGGTGTTACTAAAAGTCATATATGTTTTCTTTGCAATAAAATGCAGGAAAATAAAGTCAAAGGGAAGGAATTCATTAAAGGAGACTGTATATTCGCCCCACATCAGAATGACTCGAGAGAGCTCCAAGATGTTAGTGGCCGCCTATAGGCACCAGCGCTATTTCTATATGATGGTGCAATGCATAAATACATCCTGAGTGTTTTATTGAGTCAAGCAGATCAGAAAGGACCTGGTTTTGGTTTTGTGCTGAGTTAGGCAGGCGTGTCCGGCTGCTACACATGGTCCCTGTGTTGGAAGTGAGGTAAATTCAGGCAAGATTCCTGCTCGATTGCCATTCATTTACATAGACTTACATAGAACATACAATGCAGAAGGAGGCCATTCGGCCCATCGAGTCTGCACTGACCCACTAAAGCCCTCACTTCCACCCTATCCCCAGAACCCAAAAACCCCTCCTACCCTTGGTCACTAAAGGCAATTTATCATGACCAATCCACATCTTTGGAAACCGGAGCACCCTGGAGGAAACCCGCGCAGAGACGGGGAGAACGTACAGACTCCGCACAGTTTATGACCCAACGGGGAATCGAACCTGGGACCGTGGCGCTATGAAGACACAGTGCTATCCACTTGTGCTACCGTGCTGCACAACATGTTGATGTTGAGTGTAAATAGAATTGTGCTTGACCTGGAGGCCTCGAGTTAAGTAGTGCATGTTGAGATCCAACAGTCGAGGTTCAAACATGAAGAATAGCATCTTGGGTGAGAAACCAGAGGACTGCTGGGATATTTGGAAGAATATCAGAAGTCCACATTTCATCGAGAGAATTGAAAGGAGGGGGATTTTTTTTTTTAAAAGCTGAAGAACAAGTTGCTGTGAAACAGTTCCCCCAGGCAATGTATGGTCATCTCTGAACATAATGTAAAGTGAATCTAGCTGTAAAACTCCCAACATGATTACACCTTTAAAGCCTAAACCCTGGTTGTTCACGTTCACCCCCACCTCCAAACATGTGCAGGTACCTCAACAATCCAGTTCAGCAAGATTTCAAGTCAGCCAGACAGTTTGTCATCCCTGTCTTAACCTAGATGAGCTGGAATATATTCATGCAAAACTTATTACCTCATCTCGGTTTCATTAGTAAGGCACCAATTGGGAGGTGCATTGTCACGTTGGAGCTTTTGAACAGAGTTGGGGCTGACGATGGAACTTGGAAGTGATGAAGTTTCCTTTGTCCTCAGCTGGTGTGACCAAGTCTGGATTCTTTTATCTCCTTTTTATTTTAATAATTAAACAATGTATTTGATGTTAGAAAGATTAATTTTAATTTACAGCCAGCTCCTTTAATTGTCTGGTCCTCTGAGAAGCAGCTTGGGATGCTGTTGTGTGTGTGTGTGTGTTGTTCATATTGCCATTGAATTTCTGTACATAAAGATGTATATTTGTGGTTTGCCTCCTTTTAATCATTCTTAAGTGTGAGGTATTTGTGTGTGTGTGGGGGGGAGGGGGAGAGAGAGGGAGAGAGTAAACCATCTGTCCACAGTATACGGTTTTTTTTGAACCATAAGAGTTCAGCGTCAGTCTTCAGGCAACAAGGGCTTCTTCTGAAAACTGGTGGTCAAAACAAATTGTGAAGCCCTTCAGTTTAAACTTATTTGAACGGAGTAGTGGGATATGGTATTCATAGCAAAAGAAAGGTGAGACAGACATTTTTTATCGAGCAAATTATGATCTGGAATGCACCGCTTGAAAGGGTGGTGGAAGCAGATTCAGTAATTTTCAAAAGGGAACTGGATAAATACTTAAAGGGGGTAAAATGTATGGGTTAGGGATGTATAGAGGAACGACAGGGGATTGGGATTGATTGGATAGCTTTTTTTTAAAAGAGCTGGCAGACTGGATGGGCCAAATGGTCACCATCTATGCACTGTCAGTTTATGATTCTGAGAAGAGCCTATCTTTAATCCAGAAGGAGCTGTAAAATCCAATAACTACATTATTGCATGGAGTAGTTATAGAAAAATAATGCTCCCATACCACGTTCCCCTCCCCCTCGAGGCTTGTTGACTTTACAGGGCACCAGTCACTCCCTAATACCTTGCCAAGTAGCCATTCTTCCTGTGTGACCCTTCCTGCTGATTCCCTTATTTTTCCTTTATTTATTATTTTGCCGTTATCCATGGACATATACCTTTAAATCGAGCAGGGGAAGAAAGGAATTCAAAAATTACAACATAGTACCCTCTGCTAACTTTGGACAATAGAACTGAGACTTTGTCTCTCTCGCTCTCTCTCTCTCTTCACTCGCTCTCTAAACTGAAGAGACCTGAATGAATTTACAGTGGAAACTGGAGTAGTGGGGAGATGGAATTCATAGCATCAAGAACTTATTCATTAAATAGACACTTCAATTCAAGTTAGAAGTTTTCTTACAAAGGATAATTTAACTGGAAAACAGCAATCTTGACCTGAAAGCCTGGTTTGAAGGACAGTGTGCTACAAACAACCATCTGAAACAAAGACTCTTGTCGTTTACTTTTAATTACCGTTTTTCTACACCCCTCTCCTCTGTGTTTGTCTGCCTTGTATGTGTGTGTGTGTATATAGAGTGCGGGGATTAGGAATGAGATAAAAGTTAACCAGTTGTATTTGCTGCAGATTTCATTACAGTTCTTGTTATAAATGCAAATGAATTGTGTTTAAATTTACAAACCTGATGACTGTAATTATTGGGCAGCCAAGAACCAAGGCTTTGGGTATTTTCCGAAGAATTATTGGTTAATTCAATAGTGTTGTGACTCCGGGTCAAGGGGCTTGAATTGACTGCGCATTAACCCAGGGTGTTGTAACACCTGCCACTCGTTCATTTTTTAAAAATCTATTTTTTGTGGGATGTGGGCGTCGCTGGCTCGGCCAGCATTTGTTGCACATTCCTAATTGCCCTTGAGAAGGTGGTGGTGAGCTGCCTTCTTGAACCACTGCAGTCCATATGGTGTAGTTACACCCACCTACTCTGATATTAGAGAGACAGTTCCAGGATGTTGCCCCGGCGACAGTGAAGGAACGGCCGATATATTTCCAAGTCAGGGTGGTGAGTGACTTGGAGGGGAACTTCGAGTTGGTGGTGTTCCCCTGTATCTGCTGCTCATGTCCTTCGAGATGGTGAAGGTGGTGGATTTGGAAGGTGCTGGCAAAGGAACCTTGGTGAGTTCCTGCAGTGCATCTTGTAGATAGTACACAGGCTGCCACTGTGCGTTGGTGGTGGAGGGAGTGAATGTTTGTGGAAAGGGTATCAGTCAGGTGGGCTGCTTTGCCCTAGATGGTGTTGAACTTCTTGAGTGTTGTAGGAGCTGCACTCATCCAGGCAAGTGGGGAATATTCCATTACGCTCCTGACTTGTGCTTTGCAAATGGTGGACAGGCTTTGGGGGTCAGGAGGTGAGTCAGGAACTGAGCATCCGTGAGCAGGTTATTGCTGAGTTTTTGCCGATGATGGAGAGTAGACTGATAGGGCGGGAATTGGCTGGGTTGGATCTGTCCTGCTTTTTGTGTACAGCACATATCTGGGCAGTTTTCCACATTGCTGGATAGATGCCAGTGTTGTAGTTGTACTGGAACAGCTTGGCTAGGGGTGCGGCAAGTTCTGGAGCACAAACTTTCAGTACTATTACTGGAATATTATCAGGGCCCATAGCCTTTGCAGTATCCAGTGCCATTAACCATTTGGACTTCACGTGGAGTCAATTATATTGGCTGAAGACTGACATCTGATGTTGGGGAAGATCACAGCGAATGCTACAGCCTTGCATTTTGTGTTGGGCCCCTCCATCATTGAGGATGGGGATAATATGGAGCCTCCTCCTCTAGTGAGTTGTTTAATTGTCCACCACCATTCACGGTTGGAAGTGGCAGGACTGCAATGCTTAGATCTGATGCGTTAATTGTGGAATCCATTAACTCTAATGCTGTTTGGTACATAAATAGTCCTGTGTTGTAGCGTCACCAGGTTGATACCTCATTTTTTAGTATGCCTGATGCTGCTCCTGGGCTTCCCCCCCCCCGCACTCTTCATTGAACCAGGGATGATCCCCTGGCTTGGTAGTAATGGTAGAGTGGGGGATATGCCAGGCCATGAGATTACAGATTGTGGCTGACTACAATTCTGCTGCTGCTGATGGCCCACAGTGCCTCATGGATGCCCAGTCTTGAGTTGCTAGATCTGTTTGAAGTCTATCTCCTTTCGCACGGTGGTAGTGCCACACAACATGATGGAGGGTATCCTCAATGTGAAGACGGGAATTTGTCTCCACAAGGACTGTGCGGTGGTCTCTCCCGATACTGTCAGAGAACATTACAGCGCAGTACAGGCCCTTCGGCCCTCGATGTTGCTCCGTCCTGTGAAACCCTTCTAAAGTCCCTCTACACTATTCCCTTATCGTCCATATGCCTATCCAATGACCATTTGAATGCGTTTAGTGTTGGCGAGTCCACTACTGTTGCAGGCAGGGCATTCCACGCCCTTACTACTCTCTGAGTAAAGAACCTACCTCTGACATCTGTCCTATATCTATCCCCCCTCAATTTAAAGCTATGTCCCCTCATGCTAGCCATCACCATCCGAGGAAAAAGGCTCTCACTGTCCACCCTATCTAATCCTCTGATCATCTTGTATGCCTCCATTAAGTCACCTCTTAACCTTCTTCTCTCTAACGAAAACAGCCTCAAGTCCTTCAGCCTTTCCTCATATGATCTTCCCTCCATACCAGGCAACATTCTTGTAAATCTCCTCTGTACCCTTTCCAATGCTTCCACATCCTTCCTATAATGTGGCGACCAGAACTGCACACAATACTCCAAATGCGGCCGCACCAGAGTTTTGTACAGCTGCAACATGACCTCATGGCTCCGAAACTCAATTCCTCTACCAATAAAAGCTAACACACCGTACTCCTTCTTAACAACCCTCTCAACCTGGGTGGCAACTTTCAGGGATCTATGGACATGGACACCGAGATCTCTCTGCTCGTCCACACTACCAAGAATCTTACCATTAACCCAGTACCCTGCCTTTCTGTTATTCCTTCCAAAATGAATCACCTCACACTTTTCTGCATTAAACTCCATTTGCCACCTGTAAGCCCAGCTCTGCAGCTTATCTATGTCCCTCTGTAACTTGTAACATCCATCTGCACTGTCCACAACTCCACCGACTTTAGTGTCATCTGCAAATTTACTCACCCATCCTTCTACGCCTTCCTCCAGGTCATTTATAAAAATGACAAACAGCAACGGCCCCAAAACAGATCCTTGTGGCACACCACTAGTAACTGGACACCAGTCAGAGCATTTCCCATCAACCACCACTCTTTGTCTTCTATCAGCTAACCAATTTCTGATCCAAACTGCTAAATCACCCTGAATCCCATGCCTCTGTATTTTCTGCAATAGCCTACCGTGGGGAACCTTATCAAACGCTTTACTGAAATCCATATACATCAACTGCTTTACCCTCATCCACCTGTTTGGTCACCTTCTCGAAGAACTCAATGAGGTTTGTGAGGCACGACCTACCTTTCACAAAACCATGTTGACTATCTCTAATCAAATTATTCCTTTCCAGATGATTATACATCCTATCTCTTATAAACCTTTCCAAGACTTTTCCCACAACAGAAGTAGGCTCACTGGCCTATAGTTACCTGGGTTATCTCTACTCCCCTTCTTGTACAAGGGGACAACATTTGCTATCCTCCAGTCCTCTGGCACTATTCCTGTAGACAAAGATGACTTAAATATCAAAGCCAAAGGCTCAGCAATCTCCTCCCTAGCTTCCCAGAGAATCCTAGGATAAATCCCATCCGGCCCAGGGGACTTATCTATTTTCACACTTTCCAGAATCGCTAACACCTCCTCCTTATGAACCTCAAGCCCTTCTAGTCTAGTAGCCTGTATCTCAGTATTCTCCTCGACAACTTTGTCTTTTTCCTGTGTGAATACTGACGAAAAATACTCATTTAGCACCTCTCCTATCTCCTCGGACTCTGCGCACAACTTCCCACTACTGTCCTTGACTGGCCCTACTCTTACCTTAGTCATTCTTTTATTCCTGACATACGTATAGAAAGCTTTAGGGTTATCCTTGATCCTACCTGCCAAAGACTTCTCATGTCCTCGCTTGGCTCTTTTTAGAATTAGAACAGTACAGCACAGAACAGGCCCTTCGGCCCTCAATGTTGTGCCGACCAATGATCACCCTACTCAAGCCCACGTATCCACCCTATACCAGTAACCCAACAACCCCCATTAACATTATTTTTTAGGACACTAAGGGCAATTTAGCCTGGTCAATCCACCTAACCTGCACATCTTTGGACTGTGGGAGGAAACCGGAGCACCCGGAGGAAACCCACGCACACACAGGGAGGACGTGCAGACTCCGCACAGACAGTGCCCCAGCCGGGAATCGAACCTGGGACCCTGGAGCTGTGAAGCATTGATGCTAACCACCATGCTACCATGCTGCCCCTTCTTCTTAGCTCTCTCTTTAGAGCCTTCCTAGCTAACTTGTAACTCTCAAGCGACCTAACTGAACCATCACGTCTCATCTTCACATAAGCCTCCTTCTTCCTCTTGACATGTGATTCAACTGCTTTAGTAACCCATGGTTCCCTCACTCGACCACTTCCTCCCTGCCTAACAGGTACATACTTATCAAGGACACGCAGTAGCTGTTCCTTGAACATGCTCCACATTTCTATTGTGTCCATCCCCTGCAGTTTTCCTCTCCAGGCGATGCATCCTAAGTCTTGCCTCATCGCATCATAATTGCCTTTCCCCCAGATATAATTCTTGCCCTGCGGTTTATACCTATCCCTTTCCATCGCTAAAGTAAACGTAATTGAATTGTGGTCACTATCACCAAAATGCTCACCTACCTCCAAATCTAACACCTGTCCTGGTTCATTACCCAGTACCAAATCCAATACGGCCTCGCCTCTTGTTGGCCTCTCTACATACTGCATCAGGAAACCCTCCTGCACACATTGGACAAAAACGGATCCATCTAAAGTACTCGAACTATAGTGTTTCCAGTCAATATTTGGAAAGTTAAAGTCCCCCATAACTACTACCCTGTTATTTTCGCTCCTATCCAGAATCATCTTTGCAATCCTTTCCTCTATATCCCTGGAACTTTTCAGAGGCCTATAGAAAAGCCTTAACAGGGTGACCTCTCCTTTCCTGTTTCTTAACTCAGCCCATACTACCTCAGTATTCGCGTCCTCATCAAATGTCCTCTCAGCCACCGTAATACTGTCCTTGACTAACAATGCCACCCCTCCCCCTCTCTTACCACCTTCCCTGAACTTGCTGAAATATCTAAACCCCGGCACCTGCAACAACCATTCCTCGCCCTGCTCTATCCATGCCTCCGAAATGGCCACAACATTGAAGTCCCAGGTACTAACCCATGCCGCAAGTTCACCCACCTTATTCCGGATGCTCCTGGCATTGAAGTAGATGCACTTTAGACCACCTTCCTTCCTGCCGGTATACTCCTGCAACTTTGAAACCTTACTCATGACCTCGCTACTCTCAGCTTCTTGTGTGCTGGAGTTACAATTCAGGTTCCCTATCACCTGCTGAACTAGTTTAAACCCTCCCGAAGAGCATTAGCAAATCTCCCCCCGAGGATATTAGTACCCCTCTGGTCCAGGTGTAGGCCATCACGTTTGTAGAGGTCCCACCTACCCCAGAATTAGCCCAATTATCCAGGAATCTGAAACCCTCCCTGGGCAGATGCATCTGCGGCAGGCAGGTTGGTGAAGATCAAATACGTTTTTCCCTCTTCTTGGTTCCCTCACCACCTGCTGCAGTCCCAGTCACGCCACTATGTCCTTTAGGACCCGGCCAGCTTGGTCAGTAGTGGTGCTACCGAGCCTATTCTTGGTGAGGGACATTGAAGGGCAAAATGGCTTTCAGAGAGTTGCAAAGAGTGATTGTAAGAAAGACAGTGATTTGGGAGAGGTTAAAGATCTAACAGCCACCCCTGACATTGGAATGTCCTTATGGGCTTAACCAGTGAGTTGAGCGCAGCATCTAGGCTGACAGCCCATTGTAGCACCAAGGTCATGCTGCACTGTCGGAGGTGATGTCTTTCAGATGACACATTGAAGCAGAGAGGCCCTATTTTCCCCCTCGGGTGGATGTCAAAGATCCTGTACCTCTATTTGAAGACGAGGGGGGTTCCCTCCGGTGTCTATCTGACTAATATTTATCCCTCGGTTAATGTCGCAAAAACAGGTGATCTGAACTTGCTGTGCACAAATTCGCTATCATCCTTCCTTTTTTTTTTTAAATTTAGAATATCCAATTCATTTTTTCCAATTAAGGGGCAATTTAACGTGGTCAATCCACCTAACCTGCACATCTTTGGGTTGTGGGGGTGAAACCCACGCAGACACAGGGAGAATGTGCAAACTCCTCACAGACAGTGACCCAGGGCCGGGATTCGAACCCGGGTCCTCAGCGCCGTAGGCAGCAATGCTAATCACTGTGCCACCGTGCCGCCCGCTATCATCCTTCCTATGTTACAGTATTGATTACACTTCCAAAGTGCTTTGGGACTACCTGAGGTCGTGAAAGGCACTATATAAATGCAAGTCTTTTCTTTCTTTTATGTGAGAAATAGTCGTGGAAGTACCAGCTCTTCTCCCATCCAAGAAGACCCACCACCCATTTGTGCCGCTGGGCAGGAAGAAGGATAGGCAGTACTGCAGATAAGGGTTCTTTTTTTTTACTCTTTCATGGGATGAAGGCATTGGTGGTAAGTCCAGAATTTGTTGCCCATCCCGAATTGCCCTTGAACTGAATGGCTTGCTTGGGCATTTCGGAGTCTGGAGTCACATGTAGGTCAGACCAAGTAAGGACGGCAGATTTCCTTCCCTGGAGGACATTCATGAACTAGATGGGTTTTAACAACAATCGACAGTAGTTTTGTGGTCGTAGACTTTTCAATTCCACTGGAGCCAAGTCCACTGGAGGCCGTTTCCAGGGTATGGGACTTGTCGGTGCTGCAGAGGGGGGTGGAGGCCTTGACCTCGTTGATAGCCCAGAGACGGGTTCTGCTGGGGTGGAGGTCTCTCACTCCGCCCAGTAACCCGTCTTGGTTGGGTGACATCGTATTGATTTTACATTTGGTGAAGGTCAGGTACACCATTAGGGAGTCGGTGGAAGGGTTCTACCTAAGATTCCTTTTTTAAAGAGTTGGCCACCATCAGTTATTCAGGGGTTTATTTTATTGTTGGGAGGTTAAGTTAATTTGTGCTTTTGATTGTTGTATTCTTTGTAATTGTAATTTGAATTAATTGTTTGATATTATTTTGGTTATAATGAGAACATTTTCAAAAAATTTATTTTGTTATATTTTAAAAATTGATTTAGAGTACCCAATTATTTCTTTTTCCAATTTAAGGGGCAATTTAGCGTGGCCAATCCACCTATCCTGCCCATCTTTGGGTTGTGGGGGTGAAACCCACACAGACAGGAGGAGAATGTGCAAATTCGACACGGACAGTGACCCAGGGCTGGGATCGAGCCTGGGTCCTCAGCGCCGTGAGGCAGCAGTGCTAACCCACTGTGCCGCCCAAATAAACAAACATATTTTAAAAAAGGACTTTTGATTCCAAATTTTTATTGAATTCAAATTGATGGGATTTAAACCTGGGTCCACAGAGCACTACCCTGGGTCTCCGGATCACTAGTGCAATACGAAACCACCATGCATTGCCTCCCAATGTATACCAGAAAGAATTTTTTCTGTTTTGCTTTTCACGTCTTCACAGGCAATGAATTACTTTTGAAGTTTGGCAAGTGTTAAATGGGCAAACGCAACAGCCAATTTATGCACAGCAAGGAGATAAATGTGCTCTTAATCTTTTAGGCATCATTGGCGAAGGATTGAATGTTGGCCATTGGGAGAACTCCCTGTTTTGTCCTTGTTGAATAGTGTTTTGGGATCTTTTATATCCATTTGGAGCAGATGGGTGGAGCATTGGTTTGATGTTTTATGTGAAAGGTGGCACCACTAACAGTGACAAACTCCCACACCATGTCATTGTGTGATGGCATGAATCAAGTTAGTAGTCATTGTGACTGATATTCCCTGCTTCTGCTAGGATTATGATGTGGAGATGCCGACGTTGGACTGGGGTGGGCACAGAAGTCTGACAACACCAGGGTTAAAGTTCAGCAGGTTTGTTTGAATCACCAGCTTTTGGAGCGTAGCTCCTTCATCAGGTGAGTGAAGGAGCTACGCTCCGAAAGCTAGTGATTCCAAACAAACCTGTTGAACTTTAACCCTGGTGTTGTAAGACTTCTTACTGCTAGGATTAATGAGAGGATGCAGTTTCTGGTCCAATTGACTTACCCAGCGAGCCTCTCCCAGGCTTTGTGTCTCTTTAAAACACATTTAGGGTTGAGTTAGTGTGTTGACACAGCCCCTTGCTGTCTTCCTGTATTAGCATAGACATGGTTACAGTCAGACACGAGAATAACACTGGGAACAAAGAAATGGAAGTGTCCCGTTTTCCGGCCCCCACTTTACCAACTAAAAAATTTAATAATCATTTGACATTAATCAATTCAAAGATAATTCCAAATCGAGCTGAAGTACTTTGTTGTTTTGTGCAGACCGATCCTAAGCAATCAGGAAATGGACAAAAGAATTGAGTCACTTTTAAAATAAGTTTGGCAAGCGCAAAAATGGTTTCAAGGACTTTGCCCCTGACCCTTCTGTTTCAAAAAACATCAATAATATTGCAAGTTACGCTTGGCTTCACCACAAAAATGTGACGTGATGAGATTATTTAACTGCATTAAATGATCTGCATGTCCTCCAGGCAAATAAAGGTTAGCAGTCTCAAACGTTTGTAACATTGTGCTGTTGAGGTTACACAAGCAAAAGACGTGAATTTGTTTAATAAAATATCGACAACTGAAGGATGGGGGTGGGGTGGTGTATTGTGAGGATGTCAATGCCATGATCTGACCACTCATAACCAACCCATGGTTTCAATCTTTTTTAAAATAAATTTAGAGTACCCAATTATCTTTTCCAATTAAGGGGCAATTTTAGTGTGGCCAATCCACCTACCCTGCACATCTTTTGGGTTGTGGGGAAAATGAATTTTAAAAAGTGTTTCATCTGTTCTCAGTAGGGCTGCTTACGCGCCTTGTTGAAGTAAAGCATCAATCGGCAGAAGAAAATAAACGAAACTCTTGATTTTACCCAACAGCAAACTCATCTGATGGAACTGGACATGGACATATGCTGGCAAATGCAGCCCGCTGACCCAAATGAGAACTAATCTGAAGGAAAATGCAGACAAAATAAATAAGTGTTGGTTTTAAGTGTTTATTTTGGGTAGTCCAGAAGTTCTTGCTGATAAGCTGGTGGTTTGTTGTTGCTAGTGTGGAGACCAAGATTGACCAATTCCTTTAAATCTAGCTGCTCTTGATTTTGTTGACTTGAGGCTCATGATCTGGTTCACTCCTTTTCTGTTTCTCCTCCAGGCAGATGCAAAGTTCAACGCCAGGAAAGCTTCATTTGCTGAGGCTAAAGAGGCCTGTGTGAAGAAAATGGTGCGACAGCAGCAGGAGGTAAAGCACAAGATCAGGGCACATGTTTAAGTCTTTGTCCTCAGCAGCACAGGATGTTTCTGTCAAAAGAAATGTCTGGTGTGATGAAAACTAATTCTTGTTGGGTACATATGACAATAATTTTTATTTTTAAAAAAATTTAGAGTACCCAATTATTTTTTCCAATTAAGGGGCAATTTAGCGTGGCCAATTCACCTAACCTGCACATCTTTGGGTTGTGGGGGCGAAACCCACACAGACATGGGGAGAATGTGCAAACTCCACACGGACAGTGACCCAGGGCCGGGATTCGAACCCGGGTCCTCAGCGCCGTAGGCAGCAATGCTAACCACTGTGCCACCGTGCTGCCCGACAGGGACAATAATGATACAAAACCACCACATGAAAAAAAAAAAATCTTTAGATTGAGACGCAGGATGTGGAAACAGTCCTTTGCTAGCACTTGTATTGACTTTTACAGTCGAACACAATGCTACCATTGGACACAAAAAGTAGATGGGTGTCCCACTGCCCAATAATAACTTCCAGCAATGAAACCAGCACAATAGTTAACAGTTGTATGTAATGTATTTAATAATGAGTTGACATTTATCTATTCCAAGATAAATTCCATGCCGGGCTGAAGTAGCTTTACGGTGACACTGTAACACAGTTGCTTCCCAACGCCACAGTCCCAGATTCGATTTTCGGCCTTGGGTCACTGTCTGCACGGTCCCCTCGTGTCTGCGTGGGTTTCCTCCAGGCGCTCCGGTTTCCTCCCACAAATCCCGAAAGATGTGCTGTTAGGTGAATTGGACATTCTGAATTCTCCCTCTGTGACCCGAACAGGTGCCGGAATGTGGCGACTAGATTTTCATCGTAACTTCATTGCAGTGTTAATGTAAGCTTACTTGCGACACTTATAAAGATCATTATTATTATTATTATTCTGCGTTATGAAGACAGATTGATGTTCAAAGGCAAGATGAAGAAGGGGTATAACTCCAGCTTTTAAATATTAGCACACAACTGAACAATGTCGTGAATGAATTTGTGCCGGTGCATTGACCGTAAGTCACAGCAACTTGCTGATCGAATCAAACAGCATGTAATAGGCAAGAGTACAGACCGTTCTTGACCAGCCTGTGCTTGCAAAAAACAAAACGTCTACTAAAATAAAAGCAAAATACTGCAGATGCTGAAAATCTGAAATAAAAACAGAAAACTCTGGAAAAACTCAGGAGAGAGAAACCAAGTTTTAGAAAAAAATGTAGAGTAGCCAATTCATTTTTCTTCCAATTAAGGAATAATTTAGCGTGGCCAATCCCCCTATTGTGTGCATCTTTGGGTTGTGGGGGTGAGACCCACACAGACACGGGGAGAATGTGCAAACTCCACACGGACAGTGACCCAGGGCCGGGATTCCAACCCAGCACCTTGAGGTGGCAGTGCTAACCACTACAACACCACGCCACCCAGAGAGAAACAAAGTAAACATTTCATATTCAATCCTAGTTCAAGTTCCAAACACAGAGTTCCAAAGATGTCATATTGGACTTGAAACGTTAACTCTTTGTTTCGCTCTCCACATATGCTGCCAGACCTGCCGTTTTTGCAAGCATCTAGATGTGTTTAAATAGATGTGATTCCGCAATTGGGCAGCACTTGCTGAACAGTCCTGAGTGCTCAAAGCTACACTTACAACCAATTTAAGATAATCAGTCAAACTCGTAACGTGGCTCATTTACGTTTGCTAGAGGTGACATGCATTCCTACAGAAGGACCCATTCTCTGCAAACATAAGAACTAGGAGCAGGAGTAAGCCACCTGGCCCCTCGAGCCTGCTCCACCATTCAATGAGATCATGACTGTTCTATTGTGGACTCAGCTCCACTTTCCGGCCTCAACACCATAACCCTAAATCCCTTTATTCTTCAAAAAACTATATATCTTTATCTTAAAAACATTTAAAGACGGAGACTCTACTGCTTCACTGGGCAAGGAATTCCATAGATTCACAATCCTTTGGGTGAAGAAGTTCCTCCTAAACTCAGTCCTAAATCTACTTCCCCTTATTTTGAGGCTATGCCCCTTAATTCTGCTTTCACCCACCAGTGGAAACAACCTGCCCGCATCTATCCTATCTATTCCCTTCATAATTTTATATGTTTCTATAAGATCCTCCCTCATCCTTCTAAATTCCAACGAGTACAGTCCCAGTCTACTCAACAAAAGGAACATGCCTTTGCGGGATTTTTGAATTACCCAAGAGCTTGTGGAGCCTATAGTTCTCTGTTGCTTTCTCCATGGCAACACCTCAGCCAATCAGAGTGGGCTTATGAACAAATCAGCACCCTTTCCTCCTGCAGTGTAAATTACTGTGGTCGTTTGATTTCAGCACGGTTGCTACACAGCGCCAGGGTCCCAGGTTCGATTCCCGGCTTGGGTCACTGTGCGGGGTCCACACGTTCTCCCCGTGTGCTCGTGGGTTTCCTCCAGGTGCTCCGGTTTCCTCCCATAGTCCAAAGAAGTCCAGGTTAGGTGGATTGGCCATGCTAAATTGTCCTTAGTGTCCAAAAAAAGGTTAGACTGGGTTACGGGGAGGGTGGAGGTGTGGGGCTTAAGTGGGGTGCTCTTGCCAAGGGTCAGTGCAGACTCGATGGACCGAATGGCCTCCTTCTGCACTGTAAATTCTATGTTTGTTCAGATGAGCGCAAATTGAAACATTTTGGCAGCACGTCTTTCTTTTCAGCAGTATAAATAAAGGAAACGGATGAATTGGAATTAAGTAAATTTGGTGAAATGTGTTCTGAGGATGTAGGCCAAGCAGACGAGATCAGAATGCTGGAAAATATGAGTGGAAAAAAATAATTAAACTGCTTCTTGGTTTGGGCTATTATTTTCTTGAATAAATGGTCATCCAGTGAACTAGAACAGTTTTCATAAAGTTTGCATTTTTTTAAATTGCAATTTGCATCTGTACAAGAAAACTGTGAATATGTAGTACTGTAGTTTCAGTATTCAAATTGGAATTTAGGATTGGATTGGATTTGTTTATTGTCACGTGTACCGAGGTACGGTGAAAAGTATTTTTCTGCAAGCAGATCATTCAGTACATGGAAAGGAAATAAAAGAAAATACATAATAAGGCAACACAAGGTACACAATGTAACTACATAGACACCGGCATCGGGTGAAGCATACAGGGGTGTAGTGTTAATCAGGTCAGTCCATAAGTGGTGAACTGTGGGTGTACTTAATTACTCAGTTTAAAAAAAAAAGTTAGATTTGTACAGTGTCTTTCTTAAATTCAGGACATTGCAAAGTGCTTTACAGTCGACTAAGTACCTTTTTGAAGTGTTGCAATTGACAGTTATAATGTAGGAAAGCACAGGCAGTCAATAATTAAGTGATGCTGATTGAGGGATTGGTATTGGCCAAGGAGACCTCCCCTGCTCTTCTTCGAACAATATATTTTACATTTGTGAGAAGGCAGACAGACAATGCCTCAGTTTGATGTCTCTTCCGAAAGATGGTATCTTCGATAGTCCCTTGGTTTGGCACAGGTGTCAGCCTGGATTATACTTTGAAGTCTCTGGAGGGGGGCTCGTGTCCACAACCTTCTGACTCGGCGGTGAGAATACAGCCAGTGAGATGAGGAATGCAAGGGAAGGATGGCCAGTCGCAGCATTAGTACCTCTGTGACCGTCCTCTTTCTAGCCGTCTGCCAGAACTGCTTTAAAATTCAGCTGAAAGAGAAGAGATTACTAACTTTATTTTCTCTGCTGAGAGATTGGGATAATTGTTTGGAGTCATAGAATGGTACAGCACAAAAGGAGGCTATTCAGCCCATCACATCTGTGCTTGCTCTTGATGAGCGATCCAGTTAGTCCCACTCCGCTTGCTCTTTCCCCATAGCCCTGCTTTTAGTTACTTTTCAAATATTTCTACACATTTATCATTTCTGATTTTGAGCTGAATTACTTTTTAAAAAATTTTGGAGTACTCAATTATTTTTTTTTCCAATTAAGGGGCAATTTTAGCGTGGCCAATCCACCAACCCTGCACATCTTTAGGTTGTGGGGGCGAAACTCACACAAACACTGGGAGAATGTGCAAACTCCACACGGAGTTGGACATGCTAAATTGCCATGTGATTGGAAAAAGTTAATTGGGTACTCTAAATTTATATATTTCTAAAATCGTATGGCAAACTGCTGTTCAACTTAAAATCTTCGACTGCAAAACTACAGTTTTGGAGAAAGACACACCCGGCTCTTCCCATTAATTATGTCTGTGTTCCACGATGTTCCATGATCTGCTTAGCTCGGACTAAATACTGGGTCATTGTATTGCAGAGTCTGCACGTTCTCCCCGTCTCTGCATGCCTCCGGGTGCTCTGGTTTCCTCCCACAATCTGAAAGATGCGCAGGTTAGGTGGATTGGCCGTGCTAAATTGCCCTTAGTGTCCAAAAAGATTAGGTGGGGTTACGGGGATAGGTGGAGGTATGGGCTTCAGTAGGGTGCTCTTTCCAGGGGCTGGTGTAGACTTGATGGGCTGAATGGCCTCCTTCTGCACTGTAAATTCTATGATACCATTCCCGCATAAATTATCTACACTGCAGGGAACCATCCAAAATATAAACAATGCTCCAATAGCCCTTTATCTGTATGACTCTTTAATTATAGCTTAAGTAGACATGCTGCCTTAATGTATTTTAAACCAGGGTTTTTTTAATAACAAATATGCCACAAATATGAAATATAATATATCAATTTCCTGCATTCATCACAAGTCACAGGCTCCTGGGAGATGCCCAGGTGGATTCTGGCAGAGTTTCATCTCCACACCATCTCTTGGTGGCCAAACAAAGATTGCAAACATGCTTTGTCTCGAGTTGCAGGAGCAGTTCTGCATTTGGCTGTTCTGTGTCATTGGGCTGTTGTGGCAAAATAGCTTTGTAAAAGATGCAGCAGAACCTGTTTTTAAAAATCTTCATTGTCACAAGTAGGCTTACATTACTGCAATGAGGTGACTGTGAAAAGCCCCTAGTCGCCACATTCCGTTGCCTGTTCGGGTACACAGAGAGAATTCAGAATGTCCAATTCACCCGATAGCACGTCTTTCGTGACTTGTGGGAGGAAACCGGAGCACCCGGAGGAAACCCACGCAGACACTGGGAGAACGTGCAGATTCCGCGCAGACAGTGACCCAAGCCAGGAATCGAGCCTGGGATCCTGGAGCTGTGAAGCAACGGTGCTAACCACTGTGCTACCGTGCCGCCTGTCTTGGGTAGTTACAAATAAAATAGAATTTCTGCAGGGACCTCACAATCTTTCAACATAACTTCAGTAGAAATCCCAAGTATACGGCAAAGGGTGATTGTTATTTCGATGTTGTTTCCTTCTTGCCACCGTATTTTGTGGATTGGAACAAAAGGGAAACTTCAGGGAGAAGTTGTTGAATCCATTGAAGTGATTGGTAGGGGAGGATGCCTGAAAACAAATGAATAGACTTGCTTTGAAATAGGCCTTGGTTGCATAATATGTGCTCTTGAATGAACATACAATAATGTGTTTCTGTGCCTGTATTTATTTCACAGGTAGACGAGTTATTAGGAAAACAAGCTGCTGATCAGGTAGGAGTATTCCTAATTGGAATTTGCTGACAGATTGTCCGGTATCCTGGGATTCATTGACCGAGACTAATCTTATCAATTCCAATTGCTAACATTCCAGAAAACCTATGTACAAACTATCTTAATCTGTATTAGTGTCACAAGTAAGCTTACATTAACACTGCAATGAAATTACTGTGGCAAGTCATTGGAGTCCTCCGGCATCACATGGGAACACTGATGTGGACATTTAATTACACATTGGCTATAGGCTGTCTATGCAAATCTATTTTACTCCTATGTCAGTTTTTGTAAGAAGATTGAGCACGATCCGTTGCTTGTAATTGCTCTAATGCATGGCTTGAGCGATAAAACATGAAGGAAACATTAAACTTGAAAATGAAATGAAAATGAAAATTGCTTATTGTCACAAGTAGGCTTGAATGAAGTTACTGTGAAAAGCCCCTAGTCGCCACATTCCGGCGCCTGTTCGGGGAGGCTGATACGGGAAGGTCATTAACCTCACCATTCTTCCCAAGGACATGTCTGCTGTTACAATTCTACCCTGTTTATTTTAGAGGATTGACTAACCATGGCTAATCTCCAAGGAAATTATACTCTTTGGCCCCTAAAGATACTTGTGTGAAAACTCCAGGTGGACATTCTGTCATTGCAGCTTCCATTCTTCAACCTTTTTGAAAATATTTTTATTACATTTGTAACATTTAACACATAAACAACACGCAAACAACACATGTATCGACCACCTACCCAAATATATTAAAACAAAAACCCTGCCAACAATTATTACCCCCCCCCCCCCCCCCCCACCCCACCCCCAACAGCTAACAGTAACCAGATTGTTGAAATGCAATATAAACAGTCGCCACCTACGAAAGAATCCGTCAGTTGCTGCCCTCACCATAAACCTGACCACCTCAAGGTGCAAGAACTCCCATCAAGTTCCCATCAGCAGGGTAGCATGGTGGTTAGCATAAATGCTTCACAGCTCCAGGGTCCCAGGTTCGATTCCCGGCTGGGTCACTGTCTGTGTGGAGTCTGCACGTTCTCCCCCTGTGTGCGTGGGTTTCCTCCAGGTGCTCCGGTTTCCTCCCACAGTCCAAAGATGTGCGGGTTAGGTGGATTGGCCATGCTAAATTGCCCGTAGTGTCCTAATAAATGTAAGGTTAAGGGGGGGTTGTTGGGTTACGGGTATAGGGTGGATACGTGGGTTTGAGTAGGGTGATCATGGCTCGGCACAACATTGAGGGCCGAAGGGCCTGTTCTGTGCTGTACTGTTCTATGATTCTATAAGTCACCCAGCCATGCTGCGGCACTGGGAGAAGTCACCTGCCTCCAACGCAGCAGGATCTGCCGCCGAGCCAACAATGAGGCAAAGGTCACAGCATCCACCATCAACCCAGTCCTCAATTCCGGTTGGTCTGACACCCCGAATATCGCTATTGAAAAAGACCCCCAGGGGTGGTACGGTGATGCAGTGGTTAGCCCTGCTGCCTCACGGCGCCGAGTACCAGGGTTCGATCCCGGCTCTGGGTCACTGTCTCTGTGGAGTTTGCACATTCTCCCCGTGTCTGCGTGGGTTTCACCCCCACAACCCAAAATGTGTGCAGGGTAGGTGGATTGGCCATGCTAAATTGCCCCTTAATTGGAAAAAACGTAATTGAGCATTCTAAATTTATAAAAGAAAAAGACCCCAGAAACCCACCAGTTTGGGACAGGACCAGAACATGTGCGCATGGTTCGCAGGCCTTCTTGAGCACTGCTCCCACCTAGCCTTCACCTCCTTTCCCCCAAAACCTGCTCTTTTCCCCCATGATCCGACCCTACACCAACAATTATATACCATGCCCTCCTCTGACCCCGTACAGGACAGAATCCATTCCAGCAAGGTGGATGGCAGCACCCCTGGGAATGTCAAAAAAGCTTGCTGGACCCAGTCGCGCACCTGAAAGTACCTAGACATATCCAGCCCTGGTGTTCGGCACTCTGTTGAGGATTGTAGGGGTTGAAGTGAAACCTCTTTTGGGTGTTGGATGTGCCAGAGAGGTGCTGGAGGGGAAGGGGGCCGATGTTGTGGCCTTCGCCTTGATTGTCTGGCAATGGGTACTTTTGAATTGGACGTCAGTTATGCCACCGGGGGTTGTGGCATGGCTGGGGGGGATCTGTACAAATTCCTCAAGTTGGAGAAAATCAGATTTGCCTTAAGGTGGGGTCAGAGGAAGGTTTTGAGGTTTGGGAGAGGCTGTCCCTCGCTATATTCGAGGAGCTGTTTGTTGCCGGGGGAGACGGGATTAAAAGGGGGAAAATGTACAAACTGTATACTTGTCTTTCAACATAACTTCAGTAGAAATCCCAAGTATACGGCAAAGGGTGATTGTTATTTCGATGTTGTTTCCTTCTTGCCACCGTATTTTGTGGATTGGAACAAAAGGAGGGAGAAGTTGTTGAATCCATTGAAGTGATTGGTAGGGGAGGATGCCTGAAAACAAATGAATAGACTTGCTTTGAAATAGGCCTTGGTTGCATAATATGTGCTCTTGAATGAACATACAATAATGTGTTTCTGTGCCTGTATTTATTTCACAGGTAGACGAGTTATTAGAAAAACAAGCTGCTGATCAGGTAGGAGTATTCCTATTTGGAATTTGCTGACAGAGTGTCCGGTATCCTGGCATTCATTGACCGAGACTATAGAATATAGAACACTACAGCGCAGTACGGGCCCTTCGGCCCTCGATGTTGCACCGACCTGTGAAACCATCTGAAGCCTATCTGACCTGTACTATTCCATTTTCATCCATATGTCTATCCAGTGACCATTTAAATGCCCTTAAAGTTGGCGAGCCTACTACTGTTGCAGGCAGGGCGTTCTACACCCCTACTACTCTCTGAGTAAAGAAACTGCCTCTGACATCTGTCCTATATCTATCACCCCTCAATTTAAAGCTTTGTCCCCTCGTGTTGGTCATCACCATCCGAGGTAAAAGACTCTCACTGTCCACCCCATCTAACCCTCTGACTATCTTGTATGTCTCTATTAAGTCACCTCTCAGCCTTCTCCTCTCTAACGAAAACAACCTCAATTCCCTGAGCCTTTCCTCATAAGACCTTCCCTCCATACCAGGCAACATCCTAGTAAATCTCCTCTGAACCCTTTCCAAAGCTTCCACATCCTTCCTATAATGTGGTGACCAGAACTGCACGCAGTACTCCAGGTGCGGCCGCACCAGAGTTATGTACAGCTGCAGCATGACCTTGTGGCTCCGAAACTCAATCCCCCTGCTGATAAAGGCTAGCACACCATATGCCTTCTTAACAGCCCTATTAACCTGGGTGGCAACTTTCAGGGATTTATGTACCTGGATGCCGAGATATCTCTGTTCATCTACACTACCAAGAATCTTGCCATTAGCCCAGTACTCTGCATTCCTGTTACTCCTTCCAAAGTGAGCCACCTCACACTTTTCCGCATTAAACTCCATCTGCCACCTCTCAGCCCAGCTCTGCAGCTTATCTATGTCCCTCTGAATCCTATAACATCCTTCAGCACTATCCACAACTCCACCGACCTTCGTGTCATCTGCAAATTTACTAACCCATCCTTCTACACCCTCTTCCAGGTCATTTATAAAAATGACAAACAGCAGTGGCCCCAAAACAGATCCTTGCGGTACACCACTAGTAACTGAACTCCAGGATGAACATTTGCCATCAACCACCACCCTCTCTCTTCTTTCAGCTAGCCAATTACTGATCCAAACCACTAAATCACCTTCAATCCCATACTTCCTTATTTTCTGCAATAGCCTACCGTGGGGAACCTTATCAAACGCCTTACTGAAATCCATATACACCACATCAACTGCTTTACCCTGATCCACCTGTTTGGTCACCTTCTCAAAAAAACTCAATAAGGTTAGTGAGGCATGACCTACCCTTCACAAAACCGTGTTGACTATTGCTAATCAACTTGTTCTTTTCAAGATGATTATAAACCATATCTCTTATAACCTTTTCCAACATTTTACCCACAACCGAAGTAAGGCTCACAGGTCTATAATTACCAGGGTTGTCTCTACTCCCCTTCTTGGAACAAGGGGACAACATTTGCTATCCTCCAGTCTTCCGGCACTATTCCTGTCGACAAAGATGACATAAAGATCAAGGACAAAGGCTCTGCAATCTCCTCCCTGGCTTCCCAGAGAATCCTAGGATAAATCCCATCTGGCCCAGGGGACTTATCTATTTTGACATTTTCCAAAATTGCTAACACCTCCTCCTTTTGAACCTCAATTCCATCTAGCCTGGTCGACTGAACCTGAGTGTTCTCCTCGACAACATTGTCTTTCTCCAGGTGTAAACACTGACGAAAAATATCCATTTAACGCTTCCCCTATCTCCTCTGATTCCACACACAACTTTCCACTACTATCCTTGATTGGCCCTAATCTTACTCTAGTCATTCTTTTGTTCCTGATATACCTATAGAAAGCCTTAGGGTTTTCCTTGATCCTATCCGCCAACGACTTTTCGTGTCCTCTCCTCGCTCTTATTAACTCTCCCTTTAGGTCCTTCCTGGCTAACTTGTAACTCTCAAGTGCCCTAACTGAGCCTAAATGAGGATGTCTCATCCTAACATAAGCCTTCTTCTTCCTCTTGACAAGTGCTTCAACTTCCTTAGTAAACCACGGTTCCCTTGCTCGACAACTTCCTCCCTGCCTGACAGGTACATACTTATCAAGGACACGCAGTAGCTGTTCCTTGAAAAAGCTCCACATTTCGATTGTACCCATCCCCTGCAGTTTCCTTCCCCATCCTATACATCCTAAATCTTGCCGAATAGCATCATAATTGCCTTTCCCCCAGCTATAATTCTTGCCTTGTGGTATATACCTATCCCTGCCCATTGCTAAAGTAAACTTTTTTTTTAATATAAATTTAGATTAGCCAATTATTTTTTCCAATTAAGGGGCAATTTAGCGTGGTCAATCCACCTACTCTGCACATTTTTGGGTTGTGGGGGCGAAACCCACGCAGACATTGCTAAAGTAAACATAACTGAGTTGTGATCACTATCACCAAAGTGCTCACCTACATCTAAATCTAACACCTGGCCGGGTTCATTACCCAGTACCAAATCCAATGTGGCCTCGCCCCTTGTTGGCCTGTCTACATACTGTGTCAGAAAACCCTCCTGCACACACTGTACAAAAACTGACCCATCTATAGTACTCGAACTATAGTATTTCCAGTCAATATTTGGAAAGTTAAAGTCCCCCATAACAACTACCCTGTTACTCTCGCTCCTGTCAAGAATCATCTTTGCAATCCTTTCTTCTACATCTCTGGAACTATTCGGAGGTCTATAGACAACTCCCAACAGGGTGACCTCTCTTCTCCTGTCCTGTTCCTAACCTCAGCCCATACTACCTCAGTAGACGAGTCCTCAAACGTCCTTTCTACCGCCGTAATACTTTCCTTGATTAACAATGCCACACCCCCCCCTCTTTTACCATCTTCTCTGTTCTTACAGAAACATCCAAATCCTGGAACCTGCAACAACCATTCCTGTCCCTGCTCTACACATGTCTCCGAAATCGCCACAACATCGAGAGCACGGTAGCATGGTGGTTAGCATAAATGCTTCACAGCTCCAGGGTCCCAGGTTCGATTCCCGGCTGGGTCACTGTCTGTGTGGAGTCTGCACGTCCTCCCCGTGTGTGCGTGGGTTTCCTCCGGGTGCTCCGGTTTCCTCCCACAGTCCAAAGATGTGCGGGTTAGGTGGATTGGCCATGCGAAATTGCCCATAGTGTAAGGTTAATGGGGGGATTGTTGGGTGACGGGTATAGGGTAGATACGTGGGTTTGAGTAGGGTGATCATTGCTCGGCACAACATCGAGGGCCGAAGGGCCTGTTCTGTGCTGTACTGTTCTATGTTCTATGTTCTATCCCAGGTACCAACCCACGCTGCAAGCTTACCCACCTTATTCCGGATGCTCCTGGCGTTGAAGTAGACACACTCCAAACCAGCGTCTTGCTTGCCGGTGCCCTCTTTCGAACTTTTAACCCTATCCCTGACCTCACTACTCTCAACATCCTGTACACTGGGACTACAATTTAGGTTCCCATCCCCCTGCTGAATTAGTTTTAAACCCCCCCCGAAGAGCACTAGCAAATCCCCCCCCCCCCCAAGGATATTGGTACCCCTCTGGTTCAGGTGAAGACCATCCTGTTTGTAGAGGTCCCACCTACCCCAGAATGAGCCCTTTGGAATTGATAATCTTATCAATTCCAATTGCTAACATTCCGGAAAACCTATGTACAAACTATCTTAATCTGTATTAGTGTCACAAGTAAGCTTGCATTAACACTGCAATGAAATTACTGTGGCAGGTCATTGGAGTCCTCCGGCATCACATGGGAACACTGATGTGGACATTTAATTACACATTGGCTATAGGCTGTCTATGCAAATCTATTTTACTCCTATGTCAGTTTTTGTAAGAAGATTGAGCACGATCCGTTGCTTGTAATTGCTCTAATGCATGGCTTGAGCGATAAAACATGAAGGAAACATTAAACTTGAAAATGAAATGAAAATGAAAATTGCTTATTGTCACAAGTAGGCTTGAATGAAGTTACTGTGAAAAGCCCCTAGTCGCCACATTCCGGCGCCTGTTCGGGGAGGCTGATACGGGAAGGTCATTAACCTCACCATTCTTCCCAAGGACATGTCTGCTGTTACAATTCTACCCTGTTTATTTTAGAGGATTGACTAACCATGGCTAATCTCCAAGGAGATTATACTCTTTGGCCCCTAAAGATACTTGTGTGAAAACTCCAGGTGGACATTCTGTCATTGCAGCTTCCATTCTTCAACCTTTTTGAAAATATTTTTATTACATTTGTAACATTTAACACATAAACAACACGCAAACAATAACACATGTATCGACCACCTACCCAAACATATTAAAACAAAAACCCTGCCAACAATTATTACCCCCCCACCCCATCCCCAACAGCTAACAGTAAGCAGATTGTTGAAATGCAATATAAACAGTCGCCACCTACGAAAGAATCCGTCAGTTGCTGCCCTCACCATAAACCTGACCTTCTCAAGGTGCAAGAACTCCCATCAAGTCACCCAGCCATGCTGCGGCACTGGGAGAAGTCACCTGCCTCCAACGCAGCAGGATCTGCCGCCGAGCCAACAATGAGGCAAAGGTCACAGCATCCACCATCAACCCAGTCCTCAATTCCGGTTGGTCTGACACCCCGAATATCGCTATTGAAAAAGACCCCCAGGGGTGGTACGGTGATGCAGTGGTTAGCCCTGCTGCCTCATGGCGCCGAGTACCAGGGTTCGATCCCGGCTCTGGGTCACTGTCCCTGTGGAGTTTGCACATTCTCCCCGTGTTTGCGTGGGTTTCACCCCCACAACCCAAAATGTGTGCAGGGTAGGTGGATTGGCCATGCTAAATTGCCCCTTAATTGGAAAAAACGTAATTGAGCATTCTAAATTTATAAAAGAAAAAGACCCCAGAAACCCACCAGTTTGGGACAGGACCAGAACATGTGCGCATGGTTCGCAGGCCTTCTTGAGCACTGCTCCCACCTAGCCTTCACCTCCTTTCCCCCAAAACCTGCTCTTTTCCCCCATGATCCGACCCTACACCAACAATTATATACCATGCCCTCCTCTGACCCCGTACAGGACAGAATCCATTCCAGCAAGGTGGATGGCAGCACCCCTGGGAATGTCAAAAAAGCTTGCTGGACCCAGTCGCGCACCTGAAAGTACCTAGACATATCCAGCCCTGGTGTTCGGCACTCTGTTGAGGATTGTAGGGGTTGAAGTGAAACCTCTTTTGGGTGTTGGATGTGCCAGAGAGGTGCTGGAGGGGAAGGGGGCCGATGTTGTGGCCTTCGCCTTGATTGTCTGGCAGTGGGTACTTTTGAATTGGACGTCAGTTATGCCACCGGGGGTTGTGGCATGGCTGGGGGGGATCTGTACAAATTCCTCAAGTTGGAGAAAATCAGATTTGCCTTAAGGTGGGGTCAGAGGAAGGTTTTGAGGTTTGGGAGAGGCTGTCCCTCGCTATATTCGAGGAGCTGTTTGTTGCCGGGGGAGACGGGATTAAAAGGAGGAAAATGTACAAACTGTAGACTTGTGTTATTTTGTTGAATGTGTTCGGAGTAAAATATCTTTTGAGTAAAAAAACATATCCACCCCACCAACGTCTGCTTTCTCCCTCAGCTCCTTCCAGTCAGCAAACCGACCCTCCAAAAATAGGCCCTTTACCCTCTCCAGCCCCTTACCTTCTCTCTCTTCCCACCCTCCCCGAAAGAACATTCTTCAACCTTGATCAGTGCTATTTCATGCGGAACATTTCTGATACCCACCAGCAACACCAAATCTTTACATTCAACTCTAATTCTGTGAGCTTCCGGTGTGGACTATGGAGTAAGTGGTCACGCACAAGGCAGCTCCTGCCCAAGGTTACAGAAAAGAGCTTTTTTAATCAATACGAGGTGGAATTCTGATGAAAAGACGTAGGTGAATGTTGGAGGAGTACTTTCCCCCAGGAATGGTATATTTCTTGGTTACCTGACCCGGCAGAAACAGTGAAAGATTTGGCTGGAGCTGCAGCAAAGACAAAAGCCTTTTCCAGCAGGCAGACGGGGGAAGGGCGAGCTTAAAGGCCTGAGGGCCTTTATGAAAGCTGAATTCTAGAAGCAGAGGGAACAACTGTGAAATGATCTCACCAAGGCCATTGAAGAAGTGGTGACGAGACTTTCGGTGGCGGCCATGGAGGAGTAGGCCATGCATTCGGCAGCTCCCGTCTGGAACCGACTCTCGGACCTTTTTCAGGAGTTTCCACAGACATTTTGGGGCAGATTAGTGAAGTGAACACGGCCAAAAGGATTCCCTCTGTTGTATGGATAGCTGGGCCAGGAGTGGCCGGCTGAAGCGTTTAAGTCCCAACAGACGGAAGCGTGCGGAGTGGGTGCCGAGGCACGGCATGGCAGCCGGTATAGACCAGGGTTCATGGGCGCAGTGGGCACAGGAGCAACAGGAGTTCCTTAGAACCTGCTTTGCTGATCTTAAAAAGGACACTCTGAAGTCATCAATAGACCAAATGATCGCAACTCAGGCAACACAAGAGAAAGCGATTAAGGAGAAGGAGAAAAAGCTATCCGACCATGAGGACAAGTTTGTTGTATTGGCCCTTAAGGCGGAGGCGCAGGATGACCTCCGCAAGAAGTGGCAGGAGAGGCTGGAGGACCTAGAAAACGGGTCCAGGAGACAGAACCTGAGAATTGTGGGCCTCCCCGAAGGTGTGGAGGGGTTGGATGCGGGAGCATTTGTGTCCAAGATGCTGGAGACGCTGATGGGGACGGGGATATTCCCTCGACCCCTGGAGCGGGATGGGGCGCACAGAGCCCTCGCAAGGAAGCCCAAGGCGGATGAACTGCCGAGGGTCATGGTGGTGAAATTTCATCGCTTCTCGGGCAAGGAACTTGTCTTGCGGTAGGCAAAAACAGAACGGAGCAGCAGGTGGGAGAACAGCGTGATAAGCATCTACCAGGACCTGGGTGCGGAGCTGACCAAGAGGCGTGCTGGATTCAACCGGGTGAAGGCGCCCTCTTCAACAAGGGCGTGAAATTTGGGATGCTACACCCAGCGAGGCTATGGGTCATGTACAAGGAACGGCATCACTGTTTTGAGACGCCGGACGAGGTGTGGTCGTTCGTCAAACAAGAAAAGCTGGACGCGAATTAAAGGACAGTTAAGCTTTGGTGGAATGCGGCGGTGGGGCTGGGTAACACGGTACTGTTTCTAATATAAGATTGTATGCAATGTTGGGTGCGTGTAAGGGCTGTGGTGGTGGCTGGAGCACCCTACTGAAGCCCACGTATCTACTCTGTCCCAGTAACCCCACCTAACCTTTTTGGACACTAAGGACAATTTAGCATGACCAATCCACCTAACCCGCACATCTTTGGACTGTGGGAGGAAACCGGAGCACCCGGAGGAAACCCACGCACACACTGGGAGAACGTGCAGACTCTGTACAGACAGTGACCCAGCCAGGAATCGAACCTGGGACCCTGGAGCTGTGAAGCAACTGTGCTAACCACTGCTACCGCATTGCCCACTGCTCTTGCAGAATCAGTTACTCTGTGAGAATCTGTTGAGACTTTTTAACTCCATTGAGCTAAGTGATGTATGTTTTTACATGTTAACGGTCACAAATTATAATTCTGCACCTGTCATACCAGTATGTTGTACATATGGGCAGCTGGTCATTGAACATTATTTTCTGTGTATACAAACCTCACTAAGGAATACAGTTGTTTCATATTGGCTCTTGTTTAGGACATCCTAGAAGACCTTGAAGAGAAGTACATAGATGCAGTTCACTCGATTGACCATTTGGAAACGGAGAAGACTTTACTTGTGTATGAGGTGGAGCGGCTGAGGGACATGCTAGAGAGCACAGAGGAGGAGCTGGCAGAACTCCATAGAAAAAACACACAACTACACCGGGTATAATTAAGTGTGCCACTATTTTTCAAATTTATTTGCAATTTAAAGGAGTTCTATCGAGTCAAATTATCTTCAAGACGATAACAATACTTAGAAGGTACCAGTAATGGCTAAAGGCCTGGAATGGGATCCCCTCCTTTCTGCACAGCTCATTAATAAAGTTATTATACGCCCCCAGTCCTAACCTAGAATTCCTATAAACTTGCCCTCTCGCTGTACAGCTTCATGTTAATGTTCTCCATTTGAGCTTGGAGTCCTTTTTAACATTAATGAATTAACTTATTTATTTGCATTCTGACCCAGTGTTTTATGCTATTATTTCACATCGAGAAACTGTGTCCAATCCATTGCCAAGATTGGGCACAGGATGACATAGGAGATATCACTGGAGGTGTACAGGTGCTCTGCAGAAGATGGGTGTTAAAGCCCATAATTGGGACAATATAGAATGACCTTTACCCTATGTGACCTGAAGTGTTAGATGCAAAAAATAAACTAAACCTCTCCTTTCCAAGCAATGGCATCTGTATTTAACTGGCTTCTATACTTAACCGAGTACAGAAAAACAGTGCATTTAAAAAAAAATAAAATCTTTTTATTGTCATTTTCGACATTATGTACATTGAAGTTTGTGTTTTATTTATTGTACAGTGTAACAAAAAAGGCTTTTGTCTTGTGTTACTTTATTTACAGGTTGCTGCCGTCTAGTTCAGCGTGTCCTACGCCCACCCCTCTTGCTATCCTCCCTGATCGATCTGGGGGAGGGGGGTGCTCCCCCTTGCTCCCCTTTCCCCTTGCTCCCCCTTCCCCCTCCCTTCCTTCTCTTCTCTTCTCTCTTTGTCGGCTTCAGCCATGGTTTTTTTTTGTGGATGAGTAAGCCCCCCCCCCGGTGTTGTCCCTCTTTGCCTGTCTCTGACTCTCTGCCTCCTTCCCCTCCGGGTTGTGTGTCCCTGGCGTTCCTCCTTGTCTTTGGGGGGGGGGGGGGGGGGGGGGGGGGTTTCTCCCCTCTCTAATCCTTCCAGTTCTCCCTCTACTGGTTGTTGTTGGTCTCCAAGCAGGTTTTGGAACAGGCCAACAAATTGCCCCCATGCAGTTAGGAAGCCTTCCTCCGACCCTCGGATAGCATACTTAATCTTCTCCAGGTGGAGAAATTCCGAGAGGTCAGCGAGCCAGTCTGCAGCTGTGGGTGGTGCTGTCGATCGCCAGCCGAGCAGGATTCTCCGGCGTGCGATTCGGGAAGCGAAAGCGAGGGCCTTCGCCCCCTTCCCCATGTGTAACTCCTGCTGCTCCGATACCCCGAAGATTGCCACTATTGGGCATGGCTTCACCCTCACCCCCACAACCTTGGACATTGCCTCGGAGAAGGCTGTCCAGAAACCCAGCAACCTTGGGACAAGCCCAGAACATGTGGGTGTGTTGGCCGGGCCCCTCTGGCACCGTTCACATTTATCCTCCACCTCCGGGAAGAACCTGTTCATTTGGGTTCTGGCCAGGTGCGCTCTGTGCACCACATTGAGCTGCATTAGGCTTAGCCTTGTGCAGGAGGAGGTGGAGTTCACCCTGCTCCGTGCTTTGCTCCAGAGTCTCCATCCTACCTCTGTCCCCAGTTCGTCCTCCCATTTTTGTCTGGTCTCGTCCAGTGGTGTTCGGGCTCTGTCCAGTAACTCCGTATATTTTCCCACAGAGCCCCCCCTACTTACTATCGTGGTCATCAGGTCCTCTAATCATGTAGTCTCCAGGGCCCTGGGGTAAACTACTGTCTCTTTGTGCTTAAATGTCCTCCTTTGCAGTGTTGATTTGGGGATTCTTAGATTCTTGCCCCGCGCGCGCGCACACGCATGCACAACACACAAAAACCATAATTAAGCTATATAGGTTCTGGAAGAAGGCCTTGGGGATGAAGATCGGTATGCACCTAAACAGGAAGAGGAACCTCGGCAGCACGTTCATTTTGATCGTCTGCATTCTCCCTGCCAGGGAGAGTGGGAGTGAGCCACACCTCCTGAAGGTTCTTTTTGACTTCCTCCACCAGGTTGGTCAGGTTCCATTTGTGGTCTATGGATCTGTAACCAGTCTCTGGCTATTTGGATCCCCAGGTATCGGAATCTTGTTTTGGGCTATTTTTAACGGGAGCTCCTCCAGCTCTGTCCCTCCCCTGTTTGGGTTCACTGGGAATGTCTTACTTTTGCCCACGTTGAGTTTGTAACCGGAGAAGGTTCTGAACTCTTTTAGGATCCGCACGATAACTTTCAGTCCTTCCTGTGGCTTTGAGACGTACAGGAGCACGTCATCAGGATAGAGCGAAACTCTGTGCTCTTTGTCTCCTCTCTGGATGCTCTTCCAGTTTTTCATACCCTGCAGGGCCATCGCCAGGGGTTCGATTGCTAACGCAAACAGGAGCAGGGACAGTGGGCATCCCTGCCTTGTGCCTGAAGCTGGAAGTACTCAGAGCTAGCGGTGTTAGTTCGGACACTCGCCTTGGGAACGGTGTACAGGAGCCCTGGGTGACCAGGCGGTGAATCCCGGTCCTAGCCCAAACCATTCCAGTACCTCGAGGCGGTGGTTCCATTCGACTCTGTCAAAGGCCTTTTCTGCGTTCAGGACAACGATCACCTCTGGTGTTCTCGCCCAGTGGGGGAGGGGGTCATTATTACATTCATCAGCTGTCTAATGTTCGCAGTGAGTTGCCTACCCTTGGCAAAGCCCGGTTGGTCTTCAGCGACCACCTCCGGTATGGTGTTCTCCAGCCTTTTGGCCAGGACCTTTTGCGAGTATTTTTGCATCCACGTTCAGCAGCGAAATGGGTCTATATGATCCACATTCCGTTGGGACGTTGTTTTTGGGTATCAATGCAATTGTGGCCTGTGCTAGCGTAGAAGGCAAAGTGCCCCTTGCCAACGAGTCTGCGAACATTTCTCTTTGATGTGGGGCCAGGACTGGTGCAAATTTTTGGTAGAAAACCGTCGGGAACCCGTCGGGGCCTGGTGCCTTCCCCGCCTGCATGGAGCTGATGCTCTCCATGATTTCTCCCAGGTCTATTGGGGCTTCCAGCTCCCCCTGTCTGACCTCACCCACAACTGGCATTTCCAGTCCGTCGAGGAAATGTTTCATCCCCGTTAGGGCAGTTCGGAGGTGTCTAGACCTCGGTAGAAGGCCTCAAATGCTTGATTGACTTCTTTTGGCTCTGTTGCCAGTCTGCCTCTGCCATCCTTTTATAGCACTATTTCCCATTTCCCATGTGGCTGCCTGCTTTTATCAGCTGGTGAGCCAGCAGGTGGCCAGCCTTGTCTCCGTGTTCGTAAAAGGTCCCCCGTGTCTGGCGGAGTTGGTACGCTGCTTTCCTGGTGGACAGAAGGTTGAAGTCCATTTGCAGCTTTTTCCTCTCCACCAGCAGCTCTATGGTCGGGGCCTTGGAGTACTTTCTGTCTACCTCAAAGATGGAGTCGATCAGGTGTTGCCTGGCCTCCCTCTCTTCCCTATCTCTACGTGCCTTGTAGGCTACAATTTCCCCTTGGATCACAGCCTTCAGTGCCTCCCAGGGCGTGAAAGATGAGACTTCCCCGTTTCGATTGTTAGTCATGTAGTCGCCTATGGCCTGCGATATTTTCTGGCAGATGGCCTTGTCGGCTAGGATTTTGATTTGATTTGTTGTCACGTACCGAAGTACAGTGAAAAGTATTTTCCTGCGGCCAAGGGAACGTACACAGTACGTACATAGTAGACAAAAAGAATAATCAACAAAGTACATTGACAAATGGTACATCGACAAACAGTGATCGGTTTCAGTGAGGAACAAGGCGCCAAGCAAGAGCAGCATAGGGCGTTATGAATGGTGTTCTTACAGGAAACAGATCAGTCCAAGGGAGAGTCGTTGAGGAATCTTGTAGCTGTGGGGAAGAAGCTGTTCCTAAGTCTGGAGGTCTGTGCACAACCTCGATGTGGGGTGCTGGGCACAGCCTGTCTCGAACCTCGCATCCACAGAGTGTGGAGTGTGGACGCAGATGACTGTCGCGGAGTACTCCGCTCGTAATTCCTGGAAGCACCGATTTTCATCAGTATGGCTACTCCCCTAGCCCTCATCCCGTAGCGTGAACGGTACGTCTGTCCCACCCAGCCCTTCCTTACTAGCTGTCATCTCCTGTCGGTAGACTATGTCGGCCTTCAGGCTTCTCAGGTGAGTGAAGACTCTGGATCTTTTCACTGGGCCATTAAGTCCTCTTGCGTTCCGGGTGACTATCCTGGCGGGGGGTTTCTGGGCCCCCCCATCTGATGACGCGGGATCAACCATACTTACCTGCATTCCGGGGTTTCCCTTTGTTGGGGGGCCATCCAAAATGGCTGTGGTTGCCGTTCTCGCCATGAGGTCGGGGCCCTGCGCTTCGGGGTTTCCCTTTGCCCAGGGGGCACCCAACATGGCTGCCAACTGTGCGTACGCCATGTGGGTGCGTCCCCTACACTCTGACGTCACCCTCCAAAGTGGCTACTTGCGGCGTCACTTTGATTCCTCGACCTGCTCCATACCTGCTGAAGCCTGTGTTTGTCTCGCTGCCAACCCTTTCCTATCCTTCTGCCCTTTTTCTGTTCTGTGAGGTCCCCCCCCCTCCCCTTCCTCTCCCCTGAGAGGTGTGCTGCAGCCCCCTTTACAGTTTGTCTTCCCGTGCTAGCCCCCCCTCCCTGCTGGTACGGTGGCTCCCCTCCCTGGGCTGGTCTCGCCCCGTCTCTGTTCTGTCTGCTCATCTCCGTTCCCTTCCTCACTTCCCTCTCTCTGTCCTCCTACGTTAGTCGGAGAACGAGGCAGCAAAGTCCATACAGCAGATCTTGGTCTCCGTCTCTTCTTCCACCGCTTTTCCCCCCCTGCCCTCACCGTTGCTGCATCTGTTCCTTCTCTAGACTGTTGGTTTTTACGAACTCCTCGGCCACCGCCGGGGTGCCGAAAATGTTCTTTCCCTTTATAAGTTACCCAGAGTTTGGCTGGGAACAACATGCCAAACCTCATCCCGCTCTTGTAGAGCACCTGATAAACCCGTATTCTGTGTCCTTCCCACAAGCACAACTTTATCTGTCAGGCCCACCTCAGGATCTTTCCTGGTACCAGTGCAGCTTTGCAATGATCACTCTTGGCTGCTCCCACGAGTTTTGGCTAGAGCGACTTGTGTGCCCTGTCGAGTTCTGGGGAGTTTGGGAAGCTGTTCCTCCCGACCAAGTTGCCCAGCATTTAGGCGGTGTAGGCCGTTGGGTCCTTTCTCTCCACCCATTCTGGCAGACCCACAATACAGACGTTCTGTCGCCTGGACCTGTTTTCCTGGTCCTCTGCCTTTCCCCTCAGGTTCCCTTGGGCAGTCACCAACCTCTTCACCTCGGTCTCGGATCCTATCACTCTGCTAGGTAGCCGACTTTTCCAGGTCCAGGATCGTCCTCTCCTGGGCTTCCACCTGCTTTCCCAGGCAGACTATTGTGCGCTGGAGGGCGGCTATCGCCCCCCCCCCCCCCGGTGTGGTGGGACCGTCGCTGCCTGTTCATGTTCCTCTGTTCGGGTCGCCAGTTATCTCCTGTCTTGTTTCACCAGGGCCTCTGCCTCGTCACATGTGTCGACTGGTCTGTCTGCTCATTGCTCCTGCCGCTTGCCGCCGCTTCGGCCTCCTCGCTGGCCCTTTGATCGACTGCTTGCTGGCATCTTCTCTTCTGCTTCTTCGCTACTAATGCCTTTTTGGGTTTTTAGGAGTTTTGGGTGGCTTTTTGAACCAAGAATCCTGGAAAATTTGCTACTTTGGGTCCGATTGGGAGGAGAGCCACCTGATGTGCACCATCACCTTGAGTCCAAAAACAGTGCATTTTAAATCAAAATGGAATCTGCTTGACGTGAAAGCAGTTGAGTGATTGCTGTTTTCTCAATTCCATGAACAGGAACTGGAGACGGAGAAAGTTGCCAAGCATTTATTGCAGCAGGAGATTAATTGCATGATGGGGCAGTTAGAGGAGAGAGAGAACGGCCAGGTAAGGATTCGTAAAGCAAAGTTCAGTTGCAGTACGTACAGCCAGGACCTTGGGCAAATTGCATTTGAATAATGGAAAAATTGCTCTTGCAACTTTTGGGTGCCAAGGGCAATGCCCCTAACACTCTCTCTTCCTCCACCACTCACCCAGCACCTCCTCAGGCCACACAACACAATTAACGGTATGCTCAGTGTGAAGTCTGGACTTCATCTTCACATGGACTGTGCTGGTCACTCCTA
The DNA here is from genome assembly GCF_902713615.1 of Scyliorhinus canicula. Classification (NCBI taxonomy): domain Eukaryota; kingdom Metazoa; phylum Chordata; class Chondrichthyes; order Carcharhiniformes; family Scyliorhinidae; genus Scyliorhinus; species Scyliorhinus canicula. The sequence goes on along the minus strand of NC_052173.1, from coordinate 1,218,699 downwards.
TCTGTGCTGTCATGGACCAATGCATCTGCAACTGGTAGATTGGTGAGGGAAAGTTTTTTTTTTTCCTCTTGTTGGTTCCCTCACCACCTGCCCCAGTCTGGCAGCTATGTTGTCATAGCTGTCGTTGGGTATTGCAATGACCTAAACTGCAAAGGGGGAATGTCAAATGTTCAATGGCCCTCTATTGTGAGAATAGTGCTCTTTGATATTCCTCTGAGGGACAGCACAGACTGTGGGACTACTAGTCATTAGGTTTGCCCCTTCTTACCATCTGCCTCCTGGCTACCAAATAGGGGCAAGTAACCAAACTGGTGACTGCTTGTCCATTCAGAAACAAATGTGAAATATGTGCAATTGGCCTTCCCTGCTGCACCTATAATTTCAGTTGCAAGCTAACTCATTTTGTTGTTTTTCCTTAGGACACTGAAACAGTTGCCACTGAGAATATGGATGAAGATATTCAGAGCAACTTCAAATATCAGGAGAATAGGGATGCCAAGATAATGAAGTTGAAGTCTGACGAAGAGGAGAAGCGCAGTCTGGAGAAACTTCAGGGCTCAGCAACCTTTCAAGATGCAGAGGTGAAACATTCAGCAAACAGCTTTGAAACCAAATCCAACAGGCTGCTAAAAATGAAAACAATTGCATCTTCCATTGGAGATATCTATCAATTGGGAAGGATGAACCTATTCACACAACAGTGTGCAATTGATACATGTGTGGACGGATCTACTGGTCTGATTGAGGATAATGAAGATATAACGGTTGGAGAAAAAGTGAATCACATTCACCGTTATGTGACCGAGAGAGACCAATCAAATACAGTTATGGAAGGCTGTGGAAGTGAAGCTTTAGAACAGTTGGAATTGGGGAGTGAAAAAAAAGACACAGAATCTACCAACTGCAAGGAGAAAGAACAGAACAAGCTAATGTTGGAGGTAAGTGACGTTACTTCAGCGGAAACTGGACACAAATGGGAAATTAATGAAAAGAAAAGTGAGAGAAATGAGCCTGGAACAGGAGAGGAAGTATCCACTGAAGAATATTTGAGTAACCGAGTGGAAAGGGAAGCAAGAAAGCGACTTGAAGAGGAGAAAGAAATAATGACGGAAATGTGTGGAAACGTGGGGACAGTCCGAGAGAAACCTCTGGCAGCCTGGAGAACCATGACAGAGGATCTTAAAATGAGTTTGACACAAGACCACAAAATGGCCACTGGAGAGTCCAGTTGGGAGGTAACTAAAGAGAAGAATAGAGAAATGTTAGCTTCAGAAATTAGTGACAAAAACATGGAAATGGATAATGAGGCTGAAGAAACCGAATGTGGAGGAGAGGAACTGGTTGGTGGAATTGAGAGCGCTCCGGTTAAATGGGCGGAGAGTGGTCAAGAGGGAGAGGAGATCATCAAACCGTTTCAATGCGTGAAGGAAACCGTTTCAAACCTTGTGAAAGATGGCGATTCTGGAAACCTGAAACAGGACATGTGGCTGGACAAGGATGAAGAGCATGGAAAGGAGGTACTTGTGGCTGAAGCTCAGAGTCAAAGAGATAAGGAAGAGTTGGAAGATGAAAGTCTTGTGAAGATGGATGCACAGCTACAAGTATCTATGAATAAAGTAAATGAAGGAGGGGACAGCGGAACAAGAGAGGGAGAGAATATCAAAGAAAAAGTAAATCCAAGAGAAGACCTATCTCAAAGGGACAATAAAAAAAGGAATGAAACATGTCTGCATTTAGACATGAGGGAGCAGAAAACAGTAATGGATGGGAATGCACACCTAGAAGGGGAGGAAACACGGACTGAAAGTGGACAAGAAACTGGTGGGAAGGAAAGGGGGCCATTTGACTTGTTGGAGCAACTGTTTAAAAGTATAGTGACACGACAGAAGAGTTTCTCAGGCAGAGAGCCGAAAATGAACAATGCTGATGGTTGCAAGGGCGAGACAGACTGGGAAAGAGAAGATGAAATCAAAGAACAAGATGAAGTATATGTACTCGCAAAGCAAGAGCAGCATGGGAGAAAAGGGGACGAAGGGGTAGAATCAACAGGTGGTGGGATTGAGGGAAAAAAGAATGATGAACAGTGTCAGGGGGGGCTAATCGATGGCGGACTCGTGCTGACACTCCCTGAAGGAAACAAAGCAATGTCACAACTCATTGAGGAAGCTGAAAGAGTTGCAGCGGATCTATTCGATGAGGAAATGCATGTTGCAGCAGAAAGCATTGCATCTGAACTGAAAATGGACACGCCCGTTCAAGAAAGCAAACCCAAGACTGCAGAAGATCTTGAGGGAGCAACAACTGATGATGTAGAGTTTAGGGAAAATTTAAATTCCACCGAGAGCACCAAGTGGAACATTAAACAAAAAGAAGCATGCCGGGCTTCATAAAACACGGTGTAGGATCTTTCATCTCCAGCATAGGAGAAAGGCTTCTTCAAAGTTACATGAGCTGTGCACAAGATTGAATTGGACCTTTAAATAATAAACATCAATGCTTCCATTTGGTAATCATTTTCCCTTTTGAAATGTAAATCACACTGAATAAAAGTCAAAAGGTCCAAATTACATTGTTTTTTTGTTTTTGTTTCCCTGATGCACTCTGTCTCAGACACTTGAGTTTAAATTATTAAATTGTCTTGCGTTATCAGGCCACTTTACCTCGTGCTATAGAATGTTAGGGCAGCATGGTGACGCAGTGGTTAGCCCTGCTACCTCACGGCACCGAAGTCCCAGGTTCGATCCCGGCTCTGGGTCACTGTCCGTGTGGAGTTTGCACATTCGCCCCGTGTCTGTGTGGATTTAGCCCTCACAACCCAAAGATGTGCAGGCTAGGTGGATTGGTCATACTAAATTGCCCCTTAATTGGAAAAAATGAATTGGGTACTCTAAAATTATAAAAAATATGTTATACAATGTTCAGTGGAATGCACATCGTTTGATAATGAACAGCAATACGATAATGAACAGCAATACCTGGTCATAAACATGTGTTGAAACCTTTTATCTTCCAGTGCCATTGATGACTTCAGAATTGACATTAGCTCAGTAACTATTTGTCTTTCACTCTGTAACTATTTGTCTTTCGCTCTGAACACGTGTCAGGAGTCGCATGTAGTCGCGCTGCATACTCCCAAATCCACCCCCAAAATGCTAGAAACCTGCAGCAGTTCTGATCAGAGACCTGACTAATTCTAATCTGTCTCTTCTTCAACAATGGCTAACTGACTTGCTGCCTGTCTCTACCTGTTCTGTGTTTATTTCAAGTTTTATCATCTCTGCTTTTCCCTGGAAGTTCCAAGTTCAGTTGGTAGCGCTTGCTGAGTCATCTGTCCCTGGGTTAGCTAGTTTAAAAACAGGAGGTCGGTGTTTCTCTTGATTGCTATCATCAACCTCCTCCCCCAAAATCAGGAAGATTTCCATTTTTAAGACATCAAATGTGCTGTAACCTTCCAGTGTACTGAATGCTGAAATCTGCAGCTTACTGCAATACGTGCTTTCTTCCACTAGAGAGTATCAGTTTTGACACTCATCAGTAAATAGCCCTTTTGTATATTTGCACTTCAGCATGGACAAAATTAAAAATTAATCGGATGTACCTTTTGATGATTGGCATCCCTGTTTCAGGGACACACCATATTTTTTTAAAAATGAATTTAGAGTACCCAATTCATGGGCAGCAGTATGGCACAACTTAATTGGAAAAAATGAATTGGGTACTCTTAAATTATTTTTTTTTAAAAAAAGAGTACCCAATTCATTTTTTTCCAACTAAGGGGCAATTTAGCGTGGCCAGTCCACCTACCCTGCACATCTTAGGTTTGTGGGGTCGAAACCCATGCAAACACGGGGAGAATGTGCAAACTCCATATGGACAGTGACCCATGGCTGGGATCGAACCCGGGACCTCGGTGCCGTGAGGCAGCAGTGCTAACCACTGCGCTACCATGCTGCTGGGAAACCCCATCTTAAGTTGTTATCTCTGCTTCAGCCACCGGGACACATTCAAAAAAATAGCAGCATGCCTTTGGAGAATGTTGCTGCTGTGAGCACATTGATTCAGGTATGTGTTTTGCACCTTTTATGGTTCATGGAAACAGTGCATCCGTCTTATTACCATTAATAATGTCCAGGCTCCAACAACTGCTCCTGGGTTGAGACAGTAATTTACCTATTTTTCTCCTCCAGTTTTGTTCACTGTATTCACTGCTTACTGTGCAATCCCCGTTGTATTGGTGATACCAAATACAGATTCACTGAGCTGTTCCTTCTGCAATTTCTCCTTCCGTTCTCACTTTGATGTCATGGTCCTTCGCTCTACGTGGTTCCATCCAAGCTCAGTGCAAAATTCAGTATGTGATTTCACTTCTTTTCTGGATATTCTGCAGCTCTTGGTTTTGGCACAGACTTTTTAATAATTTTAGACCTTGTTGCCTTCATTTAAAAAAAAAAAAATTTAGAGGACCTAATTTTTTTTCCAATTGAGCAATTTAGTGTGGCCAATCCATCTATCCTGTGCATCTTGTGGGGGTGAGACCCACGCAAACACGGGGAGAATGTGCGAACTCCACATGACAGTGACCCAGAGCCGGGATCAAACCTGGGACCTTGGTGTCGTGAGGCAGCAGTGCTAACCACTGTGCTGCCCAAGCCTTAATTTTTCTGCCTGTTCCCCCCCCCCCCCCCCATCCATTACAGAACTGTTTTCACTTCCCTCTTTTCTTTTCTTTTTATAAATTTAGATTACCCAATTATTTTTTCCAATTAAGGGGCAATTTAGCGTGGCCAATCTACCTACTCTGCACATCTTTGGGTTGTGGGGGTGAAACCCACGCAGACACGGGGAGAATGTGCAAACTCCACACGGACAGTGACCCAGAGCCGGGATCGAACCTGGGACCTCAGTGCCGTGAGGCAGCTGTGCTAACCACTAGGCCACCGTGCTGCCCCCACTTCCCTCTTTTCTTCCAAATACCTTCACTACTTAATGGGTCTGTATATCTAATTCACACTTTTTTAAGCAATCTGTTCACAGGCCTGTTAACTGTTTGTTTCTCTTTGACATTAGCATAAGTAGTTCTTGATGGCTCACCTCTTAATTTTGTTTAGCCATATAAAAGCATTCTATTTCTCCCAATTTTCAATTCTTTTTTAAAATAAATTTAGTGTACCCAATTATTTTTTTTTTCCAATTAAGGGGCAATTTAGCATGGCCAATCCACCGAACCAGCACATCTTTGGGTTGTGGGGGTGAAGCACACGCAGACACGGGGAGAATGTGCAAACTCCACACGGACAGTGACCCAGGGCCGGGATTCGAACCCAGGTCCTCAGCACCGCAGTCCTAGTGCTAACCACTGCGCCCCATACTGCCCTCCAATTTTCAATTCTAATGAAGGATTTCCACTTTTTATGTGCTTTGCGGCACTCTCTTCCGTTTGTTTTTTTTTAGTAACCTGTTGCTTTACTAACAAATGTTTAGTATTGAGGTTAGACAACTGGTGGTTAGGACCAGCTGAATATTTTCTCATGCCACAGATAGGCTACAAGAACCCAAGATGTCTAAACAGTGGAGTTGTGTCAAGCACTAACAGTAGGCCATTCAGCCCCTCGAGCCCACTCCACCATTCAATATGATCATGGCTGATCTGCTCTCGGCCTCATCTCCACTTTCTCACTCATTCTCCATAACCCTTCAACCCATTACCAATTAAAAATCTGTCTGTCTCCTTAAATTTACTCAATATCCCAGCATCCACCACATTCTGGGGTAGTTAATTACACAGATTCATAACCCTTGGAGAGAAGTAATTTCTCCTCTCAGTTTTAAATCTGCCAACCCTTATCCTCAAACTGACCTCTCGTTCTAGATTGCCCCACAAGAAGGAGCATCCGCTCTACATCTACTTTGTCAATGCTTTTTATCATCTTATATACCTCAATTACATCTCCCCTTATTCTTCATAACTCGAGAGAGTATCGGACTAAACTGCTCAATCTCTCTTCATAAGACAAATCCCTCATCTTTGGAATCTAATGAACTTCCTCAGAACTGCCTCCAATGCCACTACATCCCTCCTCAAATAAGGCGAGCAAAACTGTTCTCTATGTATGGTCTCACCAATGCCTTATACAGTTATAGCAACACTTCACTACCTTTTTATACCTTTATCTATAAAGGCCAAAATTCCATTTGCCTTCCTTATTACCTACTGCTAGTTAATCTGTGCGCTAGTTATCTGCACTTCATGCACAATGTCACCCCAGATCCCTCTGCACCGAAGCACTCTGAGGTTTCTCTGCGTTTAGATAATAGGTTGTCTTTCCATTTTTCTGACCAAAATGGATAACCTCACTTATCCACGTTAAACTCCACCTGCTACCTGCTAACCCACTCACCTAACCTAATTGTATCCATTTGTAAATTTTTTATTTCCTCATTTCAACTTACTATCCCACCTATTTTAGTGTCATCTGCAAATTTGGCTGTGGTACCTTCTATCCCTACATCCAAGTCATTAATATATATTGTAAATAGTTGGATCCCTATTATCCACTTGGCTTGTTACATCTTTGAAGAACACCAGCAAAATGGTCAAACACGATTTACCTTTCATAAAACCATGCTCTGATGGATTGCGCTTTGACTTTCCAAATCTCCTGTTCATAATGGATTCTGACAATTTCCAAATGACAGATGTTAAAATATAACTGGTCTATAGTTTCCTACTTTCTGCCTCCCTCTCTTTTTGATTATGGGCATTGGAACCTTTCCCACATCCAGGGAATTTTGGAATATTATAACCAATGGATTCCCTATCTCCACTGCCACTCCCTTTAAGAGCTTTCATTGCAATTTAACAGGGCACAGATTACTCTTGTTGATTTATCAGAATAAACAACCTTCTCAAAAGTGTGGGGACCTGACTCGAAGATTTTATTATGCGCTTGTTATAGCGCGATCATAACTCTTACAATTCTACTGTGAATAATGGGTAGGGGAAACTACATCCTCCCTCCCTGCCCCCTCCCCAAGAACCGGGAAACCAACTGGTGTCTCATTCATTAGCGCTCAGCTTTTCAGTCCAGTTAATGTTTTAAGAGCTGTGTGTGTTAGGAAGACTCTCTGCTGGATATTGTGTTACCAGGCTCAAGATTATTTATTCGATCATTCATTTATGGGATGTAAGTGTTACTAGTACGCCAGCGTTTGTTGCCCAACCCTAATCGGGGTGGCACGGTAGCACAGTGGTTAGCACTATGGCTTTGCAGCGCCAGGGACCCGGGTTCGATTCCCGGCTTGGATCACTGTCTGTGCGGAGTCTGCACGTTCTCCCCGTGTCTGCGTGGGTTTCCTCCGGGTGCTCCAGTTTCACAAGTGCCGAAAGACGAGACTTCCAGTTGCGGCTATGCGGAGCTAAGCCGCACATTCGGCAGCTCCCGCTATTTAAGGACCTTTGGGCCGATTTGAGGGCCCCAAACGGCGCTGTTTCGACGAATCCCGGTGGGGGAAGGTGTCTAGAGGAGCATTCCCCATAATTTATGGTGCTCACCCGGAGTGGGGCAAAGGAAAAAGCTGCAGCAGCTCCCCAAGAAAAGCGGGGGAAGAAGGACAAAATGGCGGCCGGCGGAACACCCGAGGACTGGTGGAAGTGGGCGCAGGAGCAGCAAGCCTCTCTTCTGCGCTGTTTTGCGGAGCTGAAGGCTGAGCTGCTGGACTCCCTGAATGCGACGACCAACAAGCTGCTTGGGACCCAGGCGGCCCAGGAGGTGTCCATTCGGGAGTTGCTGAGCGGGAGGAGGAGGTCCTCGTGGGGAAAGTGGAGTTGCACGAGGCACTTCACAAAAAGTGGCAAGACCGCTTGGAGGAGCTGGACGTTCGCACGAGGCGAAAGAATTTGAGGATCCTGGGCTTGGCGGAGGGGCTGGAGGGGTCGGATCTCCCGGCGTATGTGACCACGATGTTGAGCTCATTGATGGGAGCGGGGTCCTTCTATTTGCCCCTGGAGCTTGAGGGAGCTCACAGAGTGCTGGCCAGGAGGCCTAAGGCAAATGAGCCCCCGAGGGCGGTGCTGGTGCGGTTCCATTGATTTAGTGACCGGGAGTGTGTGCTGCACTGGGCCAAGAAAGAGAGGAGCAGCAAGTGGGAGAATTCGGTAGTGAGAATCTACCAGGACTGGAGTGCGGAGGTGGCTAAGTGGCAGGCTGGGTTCAACCGGACGAAGGCGGTGCTGCATGCCAAGCAGGTCAGATTTGGAATGCTGCAGCCTGCGCGTCTGTGGGTGACATATAAGGACCGGCACCGTTACTTCGAGTCCCCGGAGGAGGCGTGGGCCTTTGTACGGGCGGAGAAGCTGGACTTGAACTAGGGCCTGGGGACACACTATGGCCGTTGCTGTTTTCGCTGTTGCTGTTCTTTAACTTTGACAAGTGTTTTTTTTATGCTGGTTTTCTTTTTGCTCTGTTTCCGGGTGGGTCTGTCTGTTGGGCATGGGTGTGGGGAATGTGGGGAACGTTGGGGGTATGTGTTTTATATGTTCTCTTCTGTACGGGGCTGGGGGTTGGGGTGAAACTGGATTTTGGGGAACTGCGTTAGAAGGGTGGGGTGTGGCAGTGTGAAAGCGCGGGCTTTCCTCTGGTTTCCCGCGCTGCGGGGCAGGGGGGTGGAGTTGGCGGTGGGGGCGTGGCCTCTACTGGTTTTCTTTCCCGCGCTGAAGCGGTGCCAAGGAGGTGTGGCAAGAGGGGGATGACCTCATGCCGGGAGGGGATAGGTTTTGGCGGGAGCTGCCGGGGTCAGCAGAAGTCAGCTGACTCACGGAAGTACTATGGAGGGTGCGTCGCGGCTAGGAGGGGTCCTAGCCTGGGGGGGGGGAGGGAGTGGGGGGGGGATACCGGGTTGCTGCTGGAATGGTCAGGAAGGAGCTGGTGTGGGCCGGGGGGGTAGAGTTATCGCCGTGGGGAACGGGTCGGGCGGGGTGAGCTGGCCTGGGGCGAGCAGTCGATAAGCTATGGCTAGCCGGCGGGGGAGAGGGGCAGGTTGCCCTCTGATCCGGCTGATTACCTGGAACGTGAGGGGGCTGAATGGGCCGGTTAAGAGAACTAGGGTATTTTCTCATCTGAAGGGGCTGAAGGCGGACGTGGCTATGCTCCAGGAGACCCACTTGAAGGTGGCGGACCAGGTTCGTCTGAGGAAGGGGTGGGTGGGGCAGGTTTTTCACTCAGGATTGGATGCGAAGAACCGGGGGGTGGCGATTCTGGTGCGGAAGAGGGTGGCGTTCGAGGCGGCTGAGGTGGTGTCGGACAAGGAGGGCAGATATATTATGGTGAAGGGTTAGGCTGCAGGGAGAGAAGGTCGTGCTGGTTAATGTATATGCCCCGAATTGGGATGATGCCGGCTTCATGAGGCGCTTGTTGGGCCGCATCCCGGACCTGGAGGCAGGGGGCCTGATCATGGGGGGGAGACTTTAACACAGTGCTGGATCCCAAACTGGACCGGTCCAGTTCAAGGACGGGTAGGAGACCGGCGGCGGCCAAAGTACTGAGGGGATTCATGGGCCAGATGGGAGGGGTGGATCCCTGGAGGTTTGGGAGACCGAGAGCGCGGGAGTATTCCTTTTTCTCCCATGTCCATAGGGTTTATTCACGAATAGACTTTTTCGTCCTGAGCAGGGGATTGATCCCGAGGGTGCAGGATGCCGAGTATTCGGCCATAGCGATTTCAGACCATGCTCCGCACTGGGTTGCTCTGGAGATGGGGGAGGCGCGGGACCAGCGCCCGCTCTGGTGCCTGGATCTGGGGATGCTGGCTGATGAGGAGGTGTGTAGGAGGGTCCGGAGAAGTATTGAGGGGTATCTTGATACCAATGACACAGGGGAGGTCCGGGTGGGGTTGGTCTGGGAGGCTCTGAAAGCAGTGATCCAGGGGGGAGCTGATCTCCATCCGGGCCCATAGGGAAAGGAGGGAGAGACTGGTGGGGGAGCTCCTGGATGTGGACAGGAGATACGCGGAGGCACCGGAGGAGGGGTTGCTGGGGGAACGGCATAGTTTGCAGGCCAAATTTTACTTGTTGACCACCAGAAAGGCGGAGACACAGTGGAGGAGGGCGCAGGGCGCGGTATATGAGTATGGGGAGAAGGCGAGCAGGATGTTGGCGCATCAGCTCCGTAGGCGGGATGCGGCTAGGGAAATTGGTGGAGTGACGGATAGGGGTGGGAATGTAGTGCAGAAGGGGACAGAAGTAAATGGGGTCTTTAGGGACTTCTACGAGGAACTGTACCGGTCGGAACCTCCGATGGGGAGAGAGGGGATGGAGAGCTTCATGAACAGGCTATGTTTCCCAAGGGTTCAAGAGGAGCTGGTAGAGGGGCTGGGGGCACCGATAGAGTTGGAGGAGCTAGTCAGGGGGATTGGACAAATGCAGTCAGGTAAGGCCCCGGGGCCGGACGGGTTCCCGGTGGAATTTTATAAACAGTATGCGGATCTGGTGGGCCCCCTGTTAGTGCGAGCCTTCAATGAGGCATGGGATGGGGGGGGCTTTGCCCCCGACGCTGTCGCAGGCACTGATCTCTCTGATCCTAAAGCGGGATAAGGACCCCTTGCAGTGTGGATCATACAGGCCTATCTCGCTCCTCAATGTTGATGCCAAGTTGCTGGCGAAGATCCTGGCCACCAGGATAGAGGATTGTGTGCCAGGGGTGATACACGAAGATCAGACAGGATTTGTCAAGGGACGGCAGCTCAACACGAATGTGCGGAGACTGCTAAACGTTATCATGATGCCGGCAGTGGAGGGGGAGGCGGAGATAGTGGTGGCGCTGGACGCAGAGAAAGCGTTTGATAGAGTTGAGTGGGGATACCTGTGGGAGGTGCTGGAGCGGTTTGGATTTGGGGAGGGATTCATCAAATGGGTGAGGCTGCTCCACGCGGCTCCGATGGCAAGTGTAGTTACAAATGGAAGGAGATCGGAGTACTTTAGGCTCTACCGTGGGACCAGGCAGGGGTGCCCCCTGTCCCCCTTGCTCTTTGCACTGGCGATTGAACCTCTGGCTATGGCGTTGAGGGAGTCAGGGAGATGGAGGGGTCTGGTGCCGGGTGGGGAGGAACATCGGGTATCGCTGTATGCGGACGACCTGCTGTTGTATGTGGCGGACCCAGAAGGGGGAATGCCGGGGGTGATGGAGCTGTTAGCGGAATTTGGGGGCTTCTCGGGCTATAAGTTAAATTTAGGCAAGAGTGAGGTATTTGTAGTACACCCGGGTGATCAGGAGGAGGGAATTGGGAGACTCCCATTTAAGAGGGCAGTGAAGAGTTTCAGATATCTGGGGGTGCAGGTGGCCAGGTGTTGGGGGACTCTCCATAAGCTTAATTTTACCAGGCTGGTGGAGCAGATGGAGGAGGAATTTAAAAGGTGGGACATGGTGCCGCTATCGCTGGCGGGTAGAGTGCAGTCCGTCAAAATTACGGTTCTCCCAAGGTTCTTGTTCCTTTTTCAGTGTTTGCCCATCTTTATCCCTAGGGCCTTTTTTTAGAAGGGTGACCAGCAGCATCAGGAGCTTTGTTTGGGCGCATGGGACCCCGAGGGTGGAGAGGGTCTTCTTGGAGCGGGGTAGAGATTGGGGGGGGGGGGGGCTGGCGTTATCCAATCTCTCGGGGTACTACTGGGCAGCCAATGTGTCGATGGTGCGCAAGTGGATGATGGAGGGGGAGGGGGCAGCATGGAAACGGATGGAGAGGGCGTCCTGTGGAGATACAAGCCTGGGGGCCCTGGTAACGGCGTCGTGGCCGCTCCCTCCTATGAGGTATACCACGAGTCCGGTGGTGGCGGCTACCCTCAAGATTTGGGGGCAGTGGAGGCGACATAGGGGAGAAGTGGGGGGCTCGATGGAGGCTCCGTTAAGGGGGAACCATAGGTTCGTCCCGGGGAACATTGATGGGGGATTTCAGGGTTGGTATAGAGCGGGCATCAGACAGCTGAGGGACCTGTTTATCGACGGGAGGTTTGCGAGCCTGGAGGAGTTGGAGGAGAAATTTGGGCTCCCCCGGGAAACATGTTCAGGTATCTGCAGGTAAAGGCATTTGCTAGACGGCAGGTGGAGGGATTCCCTTCGCTTCCTGCGAGGGGGGTGAGTGACAGGGTGCTTTCGGGGGTCTGGGTCGGAGAGGGGAAGATATCTGATATCTACAAAGTTATGCAGGAGGTGGAGGAGGCGTCAGTAGAGGAGCTGAAAACTAAGTGGGAGGGGGAACTGGGGGAACAGATCGAAGGCGGGACATGGGCTGATGCCCTGGAGAGGGTTAATTCTTCCTCCTCGTGTGCGCGGCTTAGCCTCATCCAATTCAAGGTGCTGCACCGAGCCCACATGACTGGGATGAGGATGAGTAGGTTCTTTGGGGTGAAGACAGGTGTGTCAGGTGCTCGGGGAGTCCAGCGAACCATGCCCATATGTTCTGGGCATGCCTGGCGCTGGAGGAGTTCTGGAAGGGGGTGGCGAGGACAGTGTCGAGGGTGGTGGGATCCAGGGTCAAGCAGGATGGGGACTCGCGATTTTTGGGGTTGGGGTAGAGCCGGGAGTGCAGGAGGCGAAAGAGGCCGGTGTGCTGGCCTTTGCGCAGCTAGTAGCCCGGCGAAGGATTTTGCTACAATGGAAGGATGCGAGGCCCCCAAGTGTGGAGACCTGGATCAATGACATGGCGGGCTTCATTAAGCTAGAGAAGGTCAAATTCGCCCTGAGAGGGTCGGTACAAGGGTTCTTGAGGCGGTGGCAACCTTTCCTCGACTTTCTGGCTCAACGATAGGGTACTGGGACAGCAGCAGCAGCAACCTGGGGGGGGAGGGGGGTGA